>NC_092333.1:619305000-619622500 GCF_046630445.1 Rutidosis leptorrhynchoides | reverse complement strand
GTGTCTTAACACCGCGACAATTCCACTCGTTACCTAGAATGTGGTGTCTTAAACACCGCGACAATTCCACATTCCACGCTACACAAATAAATACATTATATACGTACACGCATAATTATTCCACTCACCTTAACACGTCGTAGGTGATTAAACACTTCCGTATGTTTCAAAGCAAAGTACTTAATACATTAAGTACACATTCAATACACAACTTGTGGAACTAACCACAATACTTACCTTTGAGCATTTAATGCCCCAAATGCATTAAATGACTCACATCCACCAAAACCGCCCATTAATGGTCATGACTCGTCGTAAATCACTAAAAGCTAGTGATTAGAGTCTACTATTACCAACTAACACAATTTATGGGTAATTCATACCCATTTCACCCAACTAGGTCAATAATTACCCATTTGACCCATTTCGATACTTAGACTAACAATTTTTGTCAAACTTGACCTATTTACAAATCTTTCATCATTTACAAGTGTAATAGTGACTAACAACACCATTTAACACTTACAACCCCAATCCATATGACCAAAACCCTAGACTAACACCTTTTGGGTTTTCTTGCGTCATATTAACCCAAATCCACCCATTAAGTCCCCAAATGGGTCTTACAAGACTCAAATGGCCAAACTCTAGCCATAAAATTACTAGAACTCAAAATACGGAGTTAAGACTTACCAACACTATCCACTCGAAGCTAAGAACGAGGGTAACAATATTACTTCTTGCTCCAAAGATCAAATCTCAAATCTTCACTCTCAAATCTCACTTTGAAATTCAATTGGGTTTTATGTTTTGAGAGGAAGTAGAGAAAGAAAAGAGAAAAGAAATGAATAAAAAGGATAAGTGGCTGAGACTTAAAGTCTCAATCAGATCTACACGCGAAAAGACAAAAATACCCTTGATTCACTCTTTTTAAAAGCTAAAACCGGAACCAGTTCACCCAGTGGGTCGCGGCGCGACCCCATATATTGCGGCACGGCAATGCACATAAAATTCGAGCTGTTTAATCTGGTTCCTGACTCTTGATTCGCGTTATATGTCGAGGTGTGACCTTCCTCTCCGCGGCGCGACAATGGTCGCAGTCTGACCACCTTTCCATATTTTAAACTCACAATGATAAACACGACTTGAACCCTTCGTTCTCGCTTCTTATACGCATTAAACTTCAACCTTAAGCCTCACATGACTTAATACCCCTCCTAAACCATGTGTATACCCGTACACATATACCTTCTCATGCGTAATATACAGATTAACACTTTAAAACGTTTAAACACATAAATGAACAAGATATAACGTTCTAACAAATAAATAAGTACCTTAAGTCATATACGAAGAAAACGGGATGTTACAAGTCGGTGTGACTTTCTATATTGACACCCTTGGCATATGACCTCCTCACAAACATTCTTTAATTGAGGAATACCATATACTAACTTATGTGAGAATATCTTTTGTAACATTTGATATCCCATATGGTCTAGTCTTGCATGCCAAATAGCTCCATTGTCAGTTTAACTTGTTTTCTTCACATAAGCCTCACCTGCGGACAACACAAACAAAGAACCTTTATTTTCTCCCGTGAAAAGAACATCACCCATAATCTCCTTGACATTCTCAAGGACTTTTACATCCGTTGGACCAAAAAGAACATGCTTTTCGAATTCGATAATTTGAGGTACCGAAACTAGATTATTGGTCAATTTAGGAACAAGATAAACATCTTCCAAAGTAAATATATCATTATTAACATCAATAATAACATTACCTTCCTTTTTAACAAGATAAGTTGAGTTGTCGCCCATGATTACAACTCGATTTTGATTGTGATCTTTAACGTCATGAAGGAGAGTTCCATCGCCGGTCACATGATGAGAGCAACCCAAATCAACAATCCATTGATTCTTCTTGATAGCCTTATCAACGGTAAAACATTGCTCTCATTTGACTTCATCATCATCATTGCTTGAACAAGCCACGATTGCTTTTGTGACTTTAGAACGACAATATCTCTTGATGTGACCAACCTTCCCACACTTGTAACATGTACAGGGGCGGATCTTAGTGGAACCCAAAGGGGGTATCCGCCCCACCTGGATTTAACGGATAAAAGAATTTATTCTAAAAAAAACAATTTACTAAAAACTAAGGTTTTTTATTAGTGTTTACCCCTGCTGGAAATGAAGAATTTATTAAATTTTCGCATCCGCCCCACCTGTCTTTGAGTTCAAGTTCCGCCACTAAACATGTAGGAGCTTTCTTCTCATAGTTACATTTGTAAATAGTTTGCTCTTCTTATTTTTCTTTGCTTGAAGAACCTTTCTTAAAGTTCTTCCCTTTTGAAACAATAGAGCATCTTTTTCAAATCCTTTTACCATTTGCTTGGCTAAAGCTTCTTGATTAGAGAGTAAATTCTCCAATTCTTCAACTGAAGGTTGAGTAGTCCACCCCTGAATAGAGGTTATGAATGGGACATACTCTTTCTTCAAACCGCGAATTAGATATATTCGCAAAAGAGCTTCACTAATTTTCTCGTTGGAATTAATCTCTCATATTTTAGAACAGAGATTTTTTAACCCGTAAGAAATATTCCTAAACATTCATACCTTCTTGTATTAAGATTGCTAACTCGTTTTCCAAGAATTGTAACCTTACGGTGTTTTTCATAGAAAAGAGTTTCTCAAGAGTATCCCATACTTTTTTTAGAAAAGTAATATCACGAACGTGTTCTATGAATTCTTTGCTAATTGAAGTTCTCAATGCAAAGAGAGCCTTTCCACACCTTACCTTCCATTTTCTTCTTGACTCTACATTCTCTAGAGTTTCTACGGGATTATGGCATCACCTCCGGCCACAAGTTCCCATAGATCATGACCTTGAAGAAAAGTCTCCATACACATATTCCAATACTTGTAGTTATTGCCTACAAGTTTCTCCATTTCATTGACCATACCACCATTGTTTCCATTTGTGTCTTCCATTTTTGATAGCAAGATAACTAATTTGGAACTTTAACTAAACTTTGAGTATTTGAACACAAGAGTTTAATTTAGAACCAAGCTCTGGATACCAAAAAACAACAAGTTATTTGCTAGTAATGAGAGGTTTAGGAAATAATATGAACAAAAGATATGAAAACTTAATGTGTTGGATTGATTTCAAATGGTTACAATCAAATCCTTATATAGAGGATTAAAGCAAAACATAATCATAACACACCAACAACTAGACCCACTAGTAAAGCTACATGACAACTAGCATACATGTGAACACACCAATATGACAATTAGCATGCATGTGAACACACCAACAACTAGACTTAATAAAACAAGATAAAAGGCAACTTGATTATGCAAGTATGTCATAAAAGATAATGTCAAGTTGGCCACTAAACACCTTAACCATTAATTTGGTCAATAATGACCTAAACCCATTTGAACAAGTTTAGCAACTTGAGTAATAAAATCCGGAATCAAGTTAAGCAAGTTGAGCCACTTGAGTTATGCACTAGTATTTTAACATTTTAAGCTACCAACCACAATCAATGGAATGTAAAAATTCATAGCATTCCATTATATTCTCATTCAATCTCTCTATTCATAGAATATTGAAAGGAATGTCTTTATCTACTCTTGAGATGTTTCACTTTGGGTGGAGAAATGACATTCAATTGAACCAAATACCCCATAGTAAAAAATATGATTTACAATTTGAAGTCTTTTTCTTTTACTCCATATATCTTTTATCGATGAATGATATAATATGTATTCGTTATTTTAACAACGGATTTCATATATAATAATTTCAAACGTCACAATATCAAGTCATGTTTACATTTTGGGTATGTTTGACAAATCTAGCTGGTAGATTTTAACTGATAACTTATAGATTTAACTAGTAGCTTGTAGTGGTTAGTTTTTTTTTATATATATTTAGGTGTTTGACATATTAGATGACACTGTTAAACTAAAGAGTAAAATGACAATAACCTAAAAAAAAAAAAAATTCTCAAAGTTTAGTTCAATTAATTTTAGCTTTTAACTATTTATTTTCATAAAAAAACCTCAAACTCTTGTAACCAAATAAAGTCTTTTAGTTGATAAAAACTTTTTCATAAAAGCTAAAACTAAAAAACTCCAAAAATCTTGTTAACAAATATATTTGCTACTTTTATTTAGCTATAACACTATTAATCCAGGTCATTTTTAACATTGAGTTGTAGTTCAGTTGATGGTCTAACTCTCTTAGCGAGAGGTCATGGGCTCGACTCCGTTAGGCTGCAACATTGCACTCAATGTTATCCCTGACCTGAAGTATTCACTCATGTCGCCTTTCGATTAGTGTGAGGGCAGCGGGGAGGAGGGATTTGACCATGCCCTTGAATTGGTCCGAGTTTCTTCCGTTCTCCAACTAGTTGAGGGTGGGTTATGCAACAACGGGAGATGGACTCGGTGATCCCAAACTGATGTACAAAAGAAAAAAAAATTCACGCCCTTTCATAATGATGTTGTGGTTATATTATATGTTATTTCTTTATCTAAATTATTTAATTTCGTAAAAGTTGGTTTTTCAATCGAAACGGCCAGTCACCAGTGGTTCGAATTTGGACCTGTTGAACGAGAAGGAATTAGAAATTAGTCAAGTGATCCAAGTTGGAAATGGAGTTGCGCATGTTTATAAGTTATTACGTAGTATAAGTTAAAGAAGTTTAAATTTGTAAAATGGTTTAATTCATAAAATTTAAAAATTATTAAAAATTTAAAGTTGTTATAAATTAGTTGTTTATAACAACATTCAGTATTCTAATTTAACTACAACTTTCTTGATTATTGGGTGTATAGATTAAAAGGATAGAAAGAATATAAACACTTCATATAAATATATAGAAAAATGGTGCATTTTACAATGCTAATACATGAGTTATTTATACTACAAAATTGGCATCCATTTTATGACTTCTTGTACATGTATATATTATTATAATATCATTCATTTATGAATTTTTGTACATATACATATATATATATATATATATATACATATATGTATATATTATTATAACACTCCCCCTTGGATGTCAATTTTTGTTTCATTGGAGATCAACTACAAGTTACTGCCTCGTTAAAAACCTTGGCCAAAGAAAAACCTAGTGGGATAAAAACTTTAGCTAAGGAAAAAAGAGTGCAGCATATAGTTGACTCCCCCTCAAGTAAACATTGCTGAGCTGTTACATCTTTTGAACTTGCCTCATGCCAATATTGTGAACATGCGTTCTGAAAATAGCAGGTGAAAGTGATTTGGTGAAAAGATCGGCAGAGTTTTTGATGGATTGAACATATCTCGTTTCAATCTGATTGTCCTTAATGAGGTCTTGAGTGTATGAGGAGAATCTAGGAGGTATGTGTTTTGTTCGGTCACTTTTGATATACCCTTCTTTCATTTGTGCTATGCAAGCTGCATTATCTTCATAGATAGTTGTTGGACTTTTATCGCGTTCTAGTCCACAAGAATAAGTAATGAGTTGTGTCATTGATCTCAACCAAAATCATTCTAGAGTAACTTCATGTAATGCAATCACTTCGGCATGATTTGATGATGTAGCAACAAGTGTTTGTTTTTGAGAATGTCATGATATTGCAGTACCTCCATTTAGGAATACATATCCAGTTTGAGATTTAGCTTTATGTGGATCAGATAAATAACCTGCATATGCATAACCAATCAAATCTTGTTTTGATTCGTTAGAATAAAATAATCATAAATCAGTGGTTCCTCGAAGGTATCAAAATATGTGTTTGATCTCATTCCAGTGTCTTTTGGTAGGAGGTGAGCTTAACCTTGCTAACAAATTAACTGCAAAAAAATGTCAGGTCTTGTACAATTTGTAAGATACATAAGAGCTCCAATTGCACTAAGATATGGTAATTATGGTCCCAAAATATCTTCATGATCTTCACATTGACGAAATGGATCAGTGTCAACATTAAGTGATCTAACAACCATAGGAGTACTTAATGGTTTTGCCTTGTCCATATTGAAATGTTTTATAATCTTTTCAATATATGTTGTTTGATGTACAAGTAAACCATTAGCCATATACTCAATTTGTAAACCAAGGCAATACTTGGTTTTTCCGAGATCTTTCATTTCATATTTTTTTTTTTTAGAAGTTCAATGGCTTCATGGATCTCTTTATTTGTACCTATGATGTTAAGATCATCAACATAAACAGTTATGATCACATATCCGGATGCTGTTTTCTTAATAAAAACACAAGGGCAAGTAAGGTTATTTGTATACCCTTTGCTTATGAAGTAATCACTTAATCGGTTATACCACATGCGACCCGATTGTTTCAACCGATATAAAGACCTTTGTAATTTGATTGAGTATATGTCTTTAGGTTTTGCTTTGGATGCTTCTGATACCTTAAATCTTTCAGGTATCTTCATATATATATATATATATATATATATATATATATATATATATATATATATATATATATATATATATATATATATATATATATATATATATATATATATATATCACTATCAAGTGATCCATATAGATAAGCAGTCACAACATCCATGAGATGCATTTGTAAATTTTTAGAAATTGACAGGCTGATTAAGTATCTAAAAGTAATTGCATCCATAACAGGGGAATAAGTTTCATCATAATCAATTCCCGGTCTATGAGAAAAACCTTGAGCTACAAGTCTAGCTTTATGCCTTGTAAATTCATTTTTCTCATTTCTTTTTCACACAAAAATCCATCTATATCCCACAGGTTTCACATCTTTAGGTGTGAGAACGATAGATCCGAAAACTTTTCTTTTATTGAGCGATTCAAATTCAACTCGTATTGCTCTTTTCCAATGATCCCAATCATGTCTATTTTGACATTCAACCATAGATGTTAGTTCTGGATCATCATCATTATTCATGATGTCATATGCAACATTAAATGAAAATTTCTCATCAAAATTTTTTATTTTATTTCGGTTCCATAATATTTTTAAATGTGCATAATTGATGGCAATTTCTGTATTGACGTCATCAATCTCCTCTGCAGAAGGAGTATTGATTTGTGGTTCTTCTTGAACACTTTCTTTTACCTCATTATCAGCTGATTTTCTTTTCTAGGATTTTTATCTTTGGAACCAATTGGTCTTCCACGTTTCTGGCATGGCAAAGACTCATGAGTGACATTATTGCTAGCTTTTAGAATTTCAATTCTAGCTGAAGCATTTACTGCTAGTATATATGACATAGTTACTCCTTTTTGTATCTGTAAATACATCAGGTAATTTATTTGCAAGTTCTTGCATATGTATTATTTTTGAACTTTATTTTCGCATTCTTTTGTGCGATGATCAAGATACATTAATTTATATTCACATCATGAAACATCTTTTTTCTTTATTTTTCATTTCTCCCCCTAATATAGGGAACAATTTTTCATTATAATGACAATCAGCAAAATGTGCTGTAAAAACATCACCCGTCATGAATTCAATATATCTTATGATTGAAGATGTTTCATATCCAACATATATTTCCATCCTTCTTTGAGGAATCATTTGTTGTGGTGGTGCAATTAAAAATACACTGCACAACCAAATGTTCTAAGATGGAAAATATTTGGCTCTCGACCAAAATTAAGTTGGTAATGGAGAATATTTATGACTTGCACTTGGTTTAATGCGAATTAATGTCGCATCATGTAAATTTACATGTCCCCATATAAATATTGAGAGTTTTATACTCATTGCCAATTATCTAGTTATTAGCTGAAAGCGTTTATCTATTGATTCAGCTAAACCAATTTTTTGAATGCACATAAGCAATAAGGTGTTCAATAACAATCCATATAGAAATATAATAATCATTAAATGCTTGAGATGTTAACTTATCAGCATTATCAATTTTCATTCTTTTAATGGTGTAATCAGAAAAATGTGTTCTTAATAATTTGTGCAAGAAACTATGCAAATGCCATTTTACGGCTTAATAATAGACAAACATGAGACCATCTATCAAATGCGTCTATCAGAACATGAAATGTCTAAATGGTCCACATGGTGGATGAATTTATTCACAAATCTCACCTTGAATTCTTTCAAGAAACATTTGTGATTCCTTTCCACAATATACTTTTTATTAATCACCATATGTGCTTTTCATTAATCACCATATGTACATTTTCATTAATCACCATATGCGGTTTTCATCATATATGATTTTCACCATATGCGCTTTTAATCATATGCACTGCGCTTTTCACCATATGTGCTTTTCATCATATTCGCTTTTAATCATATGCGCCACGCTTTTCATCATATGCGCTTTTAATCATATGCACTGCGCTTTTCATCATATGCGCTTTTCATCATATGCGCTTTTAATCATATGCGCTTTTCATCATATGCGCTTTTAATCATATGCGCTTTTAATCATATACGCTGCGCTTTTCATCATATGCGCTTTTCATCATATGCACTTTTAATCATATGTGCTTTTCATTAGTCACCATATGTGCTTCTGGTACATTTATATATGTATAATATAAACCAGGACTAAGCCTTGGTAGTTTTTTCAACCACATGATTCTTGTCGGTGATGCATAGATATTTCTCATTTTTTATTATCATTTACTGATAATCATATCCATTATGATATATATCAGAGAAACTTAACAAATTTCTCTTTGATTTGGGAGAAAAAACAAGGCATTGTTTATCAGAAAATTCGTACCATTTGGTAATATGAATTTTTGCCTTTTTCGTTCCTTATATCAAGTTTGCAAGACCCGATATAGTATTTATAATTTGATTTAAATCAATGAAATATTTCTTAGATTTGATCATAGTGTGTATGTTACCACTATCTGCAATACATAAGTCTTTACCACTTAATTGATGTTGTATTTCAGCAGAATTCATACTAAAACTTCAAATAAGATAAGCAAATAATGAGTTATATTTCAGCAAGATAATCAAATTATATTACCTGCAAACAAGTTACAATCTGAAGTACATAAAAGATAACACTTAATAAACATATGCATTATGGTCTAAAACCATTTATTTATGAGTGATACATAACAAGCTAGGCATCTTAGAAAATTTAAACTATTCAAGTCTCAAGGTAGCTCAGGGTTTATTTAATCAAGATTTTTTAACAGATTCACTCTCGTTTTCTTTTCTTTTGGGACTTATTTGTAGAGATAAACAAGATCTTCATGTATTTAAGAAATACTAGACTGATGATCCACGTTACCAGATCATTAATAAGAATCTCCGGCATTCTTATAAGAGCGTCTACTAACATCTTCAATTTTATTTTTTCATGGATCACCGTTATTTCTTGATAATTAATATCGTATCTATATTTGAGTATTTTCCATAATACATTTGGATCTTCGATCATATAATATGTAGATTCTAAGGACTCGTCAATATGTTTGCTAAGAAAAATACTTGCTATTGCTTTCTCTTGTTCGGAACAATTGTTATTTTCATTCAGGGTTTCTAAAATACCGATTGATTCGAGATGTTTTTCTACATTCATAACCCAAGTTAAGTAGTTGTTCTCACTTGATTCTAAAGGAGCAAATTTAAGTTTTTTTCAAATTCGACAATTTCTATTATCAAAAAGATGAACAACATAAATCATAATCATAATCAACTTCTATTCATAGACAAATAATAAAATGAAATTAGAATCATTTTAAATTCATAAGTAGCAAACAACAAAATAATGGCATGATTACAAATGATAAAACCACAAGAGCAGGATAGAATATAGGTTCACCCGGTGGTATATTAGCAACAATGATGATAGTTAGTTTGACCAATACAATAGGAAAAATCATCCTTGTCTGAATCATCTTTACAAAATAACTTTTTGAGAGTGGTAATCTGAGAAAATGAAGATTGATTTGTGAAAATGTGAAAACAAAGATGTTTATTTTATATTTGAAAAATATAGTCGTTGTAACGTCGTCAGTTGACGTTAACAACCGTTATGTATATATGACCGTTGTAACATCGTTAGTTGACGTTAACGACTGTTATATACTCGTTGTATTAATAATAATTTTAATAAAAAAAATTTATTAGTACAAATACGATTACTATAAATACATTTAGTATAAATACGTTTAGTATAAATACGAAGATTAAGAGAATAAACATATTATGCATAAATAATAAATTTTAAGAATAAACATTAGTATGCATGAAATAAATAATGATTAATTGCATAAGTAATCATAAATGTTAGATAACATAAATATAAATGTTAGTGAAGTTAATAAGAGTTAGATTACAGAAATATAATTCAGGCGGTATAACTGACCATATATAACTTAAATAACACAAATATAAATGTTAGTAAAATTAATAAAAGTTAGATTACATAAATATAATTCAGGCGGTATAACCGACCATATATAACTTAAATAACATAAATATAAATGTTAGTGAAGTTAATAAAAGTTAGATTACAGAAATATAATTCAGGCGGTATAACCGACCATATATAACTTAAATAACATAAATATAAATGTTAGTGAAGTTAATAAAAGTTAGATTACAGAAATATAATGTTAGTAAACATAAATGATAGTTAGGCGACAGTGTCGACCATATATAATTTAGGTGGCAGAGCCAACCATATAATAAGAACAATTCAAATGCACTAAAAACTTAATAAAAATTTGTAGTTCAAAATGTTAGTAGTCCAAAATTTGATATGTTCGAGTCTGAAAATTATTAATAATTTCATACCTTGATTAGTGACTCGTGATCGTTTGAGATATCATTTGATTACACTAAGCTCTTCTTGCTGATAACGTGTTATAAATTAGTTGTTTATAACAACATTCAGTATTCTAATTTAACTACAACTTTCTTGATTATTGGGTGTATAGATTAAAAGGATAGAAATAATATAAACACTTCATATAAGTATATAGAAAAATGGTGCATTTTACAATGCTAATACATGAGTTATTTATACTACAAAATTGGCATCCATTTTATGACTTCTTGTACATGTATATATTATTATAATGTCATCCATTTATGACTTTTTGTACATATACATATATGTATTATGTATATATGTATATATTATTATAACAAAAGTTAATTATAGAATTAATAACTAAATACAGCCAAAACTTGTTTAACATAATTGATAATATGCCTTTCAAGTATGATGATTAATCACAAACATTTAATTATTACCAAAAAATAATACCAAATAGTAAAATAAAATAAACTTACTATATATATACAATACAATGATATACTCCGTAAAAAGTAAAAGTCGGACAAAAAACTAGCTTTTAAGTCTCCTTTGCCGGTTCACCCTGATTCATAAACAGCTTAACAAATAAAAAAATATGTAAATTGAACTGGTTTCAATACCATTTATTAGGGTGACTTCTCAGGTATCAAGTACTGGTTGAGTCGTTAGCTTCTGTTAATCTTATGACATTGTATATGTAATGTTTGTTTTTTGGCTTATGGGTTTTAGACGTTACAACCCTTTCATTCTGTAATGTTGTTATGAGTTTTCACTTTTTGTGAAAATAATCAATATATTTCAACTTTCGCCCAAAAAAAAAAAATCTCTTCTTCTGAGTGTGACCGCTTTTTTAATGACGAATTTTCGTCGGGGAACTTGATTTATTCTAATCGTGTTGTTTGCGATGGAATTGTTTTACCATTAAGGGGTGATTCTCGTGTTACTGTTGATGTTGCGAATGCTCACAATGTCCCAACCGATCACCATGTTAATTTGAACTCCGTTTCAGCGAATGTTAAAGCTGCCATGGTTGATTCTAATGTTACTGCCCCCAACGTTGATGATTCGGAGTTTCCCTGCTTCGGTAAGTCATGTGTCACAAACTGCTTGAAATCATGGAATTTTTGTCGAAATTACAATGTTTTGTTTACCTGTTTGGCTCGTAATTCCTCTGATCCTGTTGACGATGGTATTGATTTTATCTCGGGTTCGGATCTACATGCGTCTAATGATTTGTTTGTCGGTAATGTTCGTATTCCCATTTTAGATAACGGTGTTTCGCTTCCGGATATTGTTAACCGGGAGAAGGTATCTCCTATCGAGAGTTCGCTTCCGACCTTTGATTCTGTAGACGATCTAGATGACGACTTGGTTAATTCGATTCCAATGGGATCGAAAGGTGTTGCTGATGTTATGGGTGCGTCTGTAGTCGTCGAGGGTTCTGCCCTTTTGAATAGTAATAAGGAAGGTTTTGGTTCTGGGCATGTGCAATTGGACTTATTTTCTGTTAGGCGAAGTCACTGTGAAGATGCTGGTTCGAAGACTGGTTTTGTTAAGGATGCTAGTGGTTTTCAATCTATCAAGTCCAAGTTCGACAAGGTTATTGCTAAAGTTTTCGTTTCTTCCGACCCTTATGCGGCTTTTATTGAGGTAATGGACAATATGGAAGGAGTTCAAAAAGGTGGCGTTGATATTTCTAGTGTGCCACCTTCCGAACCTACGATTGTCGAAAGGCCAAGAAAGGAAAGAAAAAAGAAGATTTCTCATGAAGAGGAGGTGGAAGTGTTCGGTGAATTCGTCAAAGATGCTTGAGCGTTTTTGTCCTTAGGTGATGCTTTATTTTCCGATGATCGGTTAGATAAGTTATCATCTATTTCGTTGTTTGGTCTTGTTATTTAGGGTTTCGTTTTCCTATTGTTTTCTTTTTGTTGTTGGTTTAGCGAGCTTTGTATAGTTCTAGTTTAGTTTTGCCCTGCTTTTCGGTTTGTATGTTTCTAGGAGGTTTCATTTTCTAATGATCCTTCTATTGTTTTATAAAGTTTTTTTTTGTTTTTTCGCCAAAAAAAAATCATACCGTACCAACTTTAGGGTGGTGGTGAAGTGGTAAGATCATGGTCTTCCAATGTGGAGGTCAAGGGGTCGATTCGTGCACATCCACAAAGTTATTCTCTCCCATGGCTATGGACGTTTCACCTACAATGACTTCGTGCTGCTCGCAAAACTGGTAGTCGCCCTAAGATTAGTCAGTTAAAAAAATGTTGGATACCCAGGTTAATAAAAAAAATCATATCATACAAAACTGAAAATGCACAATTTCAATAACCAAATATCTAAGCATTTTACGAATTTAGTACCAGTTTTTGTTTTGATTCGGTATCGATCTGTTCGGTATGAAACAAAAAATTGACTTTCGTTAACTGATATGTGAAAATTTCGTCAAATTTTGTTCGTAAACTATACAGATGAATTTGCAATTTGCCGTATAATGAAAAGCGGTGTTGGAGACTAAGAATTGTAACATAAATGGAAAAAACCAAAACCTTATTTCAGGAAAGGTTTTGGTAAAACTTCGAAGATCGAATCCAATTCAAGGGTCAATAAAAGTTAAGGTTAAAACTAATATTTTTTATGTTATGACATATGATGAAAAGTTCGTAGATCGAATCCAATTCAAGGGTCAATAAAAGTTAAGGTTAAAACTAATATTTTTTATGTTAGGACATATGACGAACGCAAAGAGGTGATAAAGCTCGATGTTGATGATGATGAGCCCTATAAAGATTGGTTCGCATACGACAATTCGCAAATTTATATCAGTTCAGACGAAGAGTCGGTGCCGAAATTTGAAAATTCGGCAAAGAAGGTAAGAGTGGTTAAGGAAGACCAATCATCAAAATTTCTCTAAGACATGTGACAACTTTTACTGTCATAATAATGATGGCACTATCTCAAATACAAATGTCGACTGCTCAAAAACCTAAAACCAAATAAAGATTCAGAGAAGGCGCTAGGACTGGATGGGTTCAATATAAATTTCTACAAAAAATTCTATTGGATGCTCAAAGATGATCTAAAAACGATATCGATTAGTTTTGGTCTACATGTTGCATCTCGAAAGCATGTAACGCTTCTTTCTTCACAGTGGTACTAAAAATGAGTGATCCATTGAATCTCGCGGACTTTCGACCTATTAGCCTCATTGGAAGTTATTATAATATCATTGCGAAGATGCACACTACCCGACTCCAAAAAATAATTCATAAGGTCATCGGTCCTAAGCAAAGTGCGTTTATTGAAGGAAGGTACATTCGCGATGGCATTCTTGTGGCTAACGATATTGTAGATGACATGGGGCATCATAAAAGAAAATGCCTCATCTTCAAAGTCGATTTTAAAAAGGCTTTTGATAACATCAATTGGGTTTTTCTATTTACATCAATCGGTTCTAGTAAACGGGTCCCCAACAAAAGAATTTATACTCCAACAAGGTGTCTGTAAAGGCGACCCACTATCACCTTACTTATTCATCATGGCAGTCGAGTGTAACATCCTCAGATCGGGCATAGATGTAAGATGACCTTTTTGCCCTTAGGCATAATTGTGTGGTTAATTATACTTTTATTTTAATTAAATATTTAGTGTTATTTTATTATTTGGTTAAGACCAGTTTGTGACAAGGGTCACAGAACAGGTTCATTTATTTAATTTGGACTCCGTTAGGGCAGTCAAATTAAGTACGAAAGTTATCAGATAACTGGTAAATACCCGTGTGTGATGGGGTATGTTATTTAACCCACATATATAAGCTTGTTACAGCTCATTTCTATCTTTTTCTTGAAACTTCTAAATTACTCCGTACCTTAACTATCACCACTTGAAAACCCTAATCTCTAGATCTTGATTTGGAGCTTAAATTGTGTTTGAAATCAGTTTCCTTGTGTCATTGTGAGTCTATCAAGGTAAGATTTGTTCAATTTCATGTCCAAATCAGTGTTTTAATTGAGATTAAAGTTAGGTTTTTTATAAAAGTGATTTTGGTGTCTCAATGCTTAAATTTGGTGTTGTTTTGGCTCAAAACTTGTGGGTTTATACTTCTAAATATTTTGTGTACAAGTTATAAACGGTTTTGAGGTCAAAAACAGGTCCAAGATTGAGATTTGGGTGATTTTGGTGCGAAACCCGTCAGTTTCTGCTGCTGCTGCACGATGAACACAACTGTACGGCTGCAGCTTGCAACCGCACGGGTACATGGTGCAACCGTACGGGTGCATGTGCAACCGTACGGATGCAGTGGTGTTGGGGCAACCGGGCAGAATGTGTGTAACCGTACTGTAACAACCCTGCTTTTTCCGTTACTTCCGTTAACATTCCGTTATTTTATTTAACGGCGATTACTTGACGTTTATGTGTTTATGAGTATTAAAGGCATACTTGATCCTTGAAGGGTTACAATAATTAATATGGGTTGATATTAATTCGAATAAATATTCCAGGTAAAGAAATACGATAAAAACGATATATATTTGATAACTTCTTTTTGAACAACGAAACGCTCGGGTTTATTTTAATAATTAAATTATTAATTATTAACTTTTCAAAAATAATTAATTTATTAGATTTTTAATAAATTAACGTTTGGTTGCATTTAACGATCGGTTTAGCGTTCCGGGCCTTCGGTACGACTAAACGACACTTGAAATGAGCCACGAATACGTGCTTTTGCAAAACACGAGCCCAGGAGTACCCCATGGGTCCCATTCAGCCGAACACCGCCTCCCCACCCCTTTTATTTTAAAAACTTGTAACTTGGAAGACTTATGTGCAATTTAGGAGAACTAGGGTTGGTATAAATACAAGTATTAACAAAAATTAGGTAAAAACCCTCACACAGAAAACTGCCAGTCGACTCCCTCCTCCTCTCTCTTGTTCGTCGACCACCATCACCAACCTATAACTCTAATCTTTCACTTTTTGATTAAACGTCAAGAACAAACGTTGTGATTCGTGTTATCCTCTACGTATTGGTGTAATTTATTTGGCGATCTAAGGTACAAACACATAAACCCTAATCTTAAAAATCTGATTTTTATTGATGTTTCATAGTATTGTTGTCAATTGCTGAAGTCTATACGCGTACATGTTAGTTGTTATCGTTAATTTGATCATTTGATACGTTAGGGTTTAAAACCGAATTTGTTTATGCATGATCAGTAAAATTAAGTTTTTCAAATGCATGATATTATGTTATATTCAGATTCCTTGCGAAAAACTATTGAGTTTAGGCTTTCGATTCGCTTGATTTCGTTTCCGGATGATCAAGTTATGGCCATTTGAATTAACGTTGTGTTTTTGTTGTGTAATCAGAAATCTGGGTTTAATAGACCATGAATTGGCATGTGAAACTTATAACACTGGAAATATAATTTAAAAACACACAATTTAGACTAGGATATCATGTCGTTTGCTTATATATAACTCGAGATATGCTTGATTTAGGGTAAAAGTGGATTTATACAGCACTTGCATTAAAACAGCCTTGTATGATAAAATGTGTTGACTTCTGTGTTTAAAGCTTTGCATATTTTAAAATTACACAAAAAATACTTCACCTTTCATGTAGATATCATAGGCTAATTGTATCTAGATCTTTGGATAATCGCGTGCGAATGTGACTAGCTAAACTAGAATCGAATCTGTAAATTGCTCTCTGTTTTATACTCCGTGGATTGTGTTTATTGAATGAGCATGTAAACTTCTGGAATATGAATTTTGACATGATATGTGACTTATGGTTAGTTTATTGCAAACTCTGAAACTTTATTCATTGGGAACACTAGTGTCATACTTTGTGTGACTTCTGAATTGAGCTGAAAAACTGAACATTCAACTTGCATGAATAAAATGTACAAATTGGCTAAACAAAAATTGCTCAACTTTTTATATGTGTTAGTTTGACTTGTCCTTGAACTATTTCCACTAGTCTTGTGTCAATTTCATGTTCCTAGCTCCGGTTATATGCAAAACGAAATCAGTGCGCGGTCAGAAATTGACTTGGGAAACCCCAAATGTACCCCTTCTGATTTCTGACTTTTAGTTATCGTATGAGACCCTGACCGGACTTTTTGGAATCTATTTTGAGTATACTCATGATCTGGAGTTTTCCATGTTTACTTGAATTTTGTACTATGAGGTAATGTGCTAAGTATGCTACGTGTTCATGAACTTTGCGCACAACGATAAACTGAAATTGTGAAAATGACCATTCATGATCTAAAACGTGTTGTTTGACTTAGGATTGACATGTTGACCAACATTGGACATGAACCTACTGATGTTGACTTTAGTTGACCACATTGACCAGGTTTGACTTTCGGTTTGACTTCGGTTGACTGACTTGCATGATCTAGTTGACTATTTGTTGACTTTTACTTTGAAACGCGTCGAGTCGAGCAATAAGACAACTTATACTATGAAACCACCCTTATTTAAGATACATATATTGACCAATCTAAATACGTATACTTAGGTTGCATTACTCAGCTGTAAACCGTACAAGTTTTTGTCTGTCATCCGAGCTTTATTCAGAGGTGAGTCTACAGTCCCGCTTTTTACATGTTTTCAGGGATGAGAATACACGCTATTATACTTACATTACCAAATACTTTTGTATTGACACGAGTACTATATATATGCATATTGAGTTTGATCAAAAAGCCTCTAGCTTGAATACTTTTAATACCATCGGTGTAAGCACAATTTAGATGGACGGATACGTTAGGTTGACAACCTCACCCTATATTATTAACTATGGTGCATTTACTTTGAACATTAGATAAGATCGATCAAGTGTATAATATTTTACGAGGTAAAGGCGGGTATAGTGGTTTCTATACTCAGGTCATTGCTAGTATTCATGTGCTCAGATTATGCAAACGTTTTACAAATTAGGGTTGTACTTGTAAAATCTCGTGGTCAAGGAAACTAAATTATTTTTCTGATAACTATTTTTTTGGATACTGTTACAATACTTTAAACCTGTAGATTCACCAACATTTTTTGTTGACATATTTTTTGCTTGTTTTTATTCTCAGGTCCTTAAGAGGTAGGCTTCCGCTGTGTTTGCTATATGTCTGGCCGTGGAGTCAGGATTCGATTTAAAGAACATTATTTACTTTCGCATTTAAAACTTTTATAACTGTTTAAATACTGTTGGCTTGTGGTTACGATCACAACAGTGTTTCTATTTTGGGATTATTGACTTATATTTTTGAATGTCAACTTTTAATAAAATTAAACGCGATTGCTTTAAACGTCTCATATATAGGGCGTAACTGTTAACTGTGGGACCTGGATTAACACGCTGTCAGATGGAAATTTGGCGGGGTGTTAAACGTACGGATGCATGATGCAACCGTACGGATGGACTTGCAACTGTACGGATGCATGTGCAACCGTACGGGTGTAGATCAGAACTGCAGTGTTGTTTAATTTAGCTGTTTTCTAGCCGTTGTGCTGTCCGCGTGACTTATGATAATCAGGATGTAAATTTTGAAAATGCATAAGTGTTAGGTGGACTTTTAGTGACACTTTTGTTACTGATTTGTTGTACTGTGCTGTTTTGTGCTAACGAACAGAAACTAACTTGGTTTGCCTTATGTTCAGGTGATAAAGATAAGGAAGCTGCTCAGTGATAGATTATCTGAGCTAGTTGATGGTATTCGGTGAGTGGGTCTATCTTCGGATAGAGTGTTAAGTAGCTGACATGCTACTTGTTCAGACTATTTACTTTTATGTTTATGCCCTGTATGAATAGCATGTGTAGTTAGATATTGTCATGCTAGTTAGGACGATTGCATGAGTGATTATGTGTGATCTTATGTGCGCACTGTTAGTTGGACACCAACCGAGGCGGCAAGGTTGGGAACTGTGACAACCGTCACTTTTTCCTTCCTGAAATGACTAAAATGCCCCTAGGGTTTTTCCTAGCATGTATGCGTATTTAATATCTAGGGTTTCTAATTAATATGCGAATTTAAGTAACCCTGACCTAATATTTATTATTATTAAGTCAGCATCTTTATTATTATAAGTATAGTATAATTATAATATATACTTATGTAATATTAACTAATTGTAATACAACACTGACCTATTATTTATCATTATTAAGTCAACATCTTTATTATTATAAGTATAGTATAATTATAATATACTTATGTAATATTAACTAATTTTAATACAAGGTTATTAATTTAAAACTAGTTGTTGAAACCTTGCTTCACGCCAGGGGTTCAGTTTTCAATGTATTTTATTGCGTTTAGTTTGTAAAATTATTTTGTGGCTAAAGAATGATGTCGTTGAAGCGCAACTCGAGTCGAACTAAAAGGTATAATCCGTGAAAAATTTAAATGTTATTTTAAATTAACAATATATGTTCATCTCCGTGTTTAGCTATGTAATTATCAACTTTCAAAAATTTAACGCAAAATCAACGTGTATGAAAAGTACCCCAAATATTTAGCGTTTTTTAAAAAGCGTCCGTTTTGCGTATAGTTAGTGACATTGTGTTCCTAAAATTATTTCGAGTTTAACGATGGTGTCGGAAAAATTTTACTCGTTGCGAGCGAGAAGATATGACCCGTCGAATATTTGGGTGGAGTTTATTTAAGATTTTTTATGAAAATGGTTATTTGACACTTTACCCCCCTGTTTAGGGGGCCGATTTGAATATTTGAAAAAAGTGTAGGGGTATTTGTTGGTGTAGTGAAATTTAATTAGAATAAAAAAATGTGAAAGGAAGAAAATGCCCCTAATTACTATTCACCATTTTTGTCTATTAGATAATATGCGAGCGAGAAGATATGACCCGTCGAATATTTGAATGGAGTTTATTTAAGATTTTTTTATGAAAATGGTTATTTGACACTTTACCCCCCTGTTTGGGAGGCCGATTTGAATATTTGGAAAAAGTGTGGGAGTCTTTGTTGGTGTAGTGAAATTTAATTAGAATTAAAAAAATAAGTGAAAGGACGAAAATGCCCCTAGTTACTATTCACCATTTTTGTGTATTAGATAATATAATAATATGTGATAACAAATTGTATTTTATAAATGTGGCACATTTATAAAATGTAAAACTATAATGTAAAACTATAAATTAATGCTTAAGTAATATAATTATATAATTATAATATAATAATAACCAAAAATAATATTTATATTATTTAAAAATTGGTTTAACTAATAAATAAAAGGAATAATACATTTTATTTGATTTCTAGAATCTTCTAATTACTTTATTTAAATAAAGATAAATATAAAAATATAAAAATAATTAATTATTATTAAATTTTCAGAATTTAATATTTATTTATGGAAATAAACTTTTTTATTTTATTTAAATAAGGTTTTTTTCTCCAAGTCAAAATATTTGTATAAATACCCCATTAAGCCTCTCATTTTTTTTTTCACAAACTCAAGAATTCTCTCTCAAAACCCTAAGAAAATTTTGCAAGTATTATCTCTTTTCTTTTTATTTTTTTCGATTATTATTCTTTTCTTTCTTTTTATTTTTGCCGATAACTATAATAAATATAATACGAATTAAATAAAATATATATAAATTATGATAATTACTGTTATGATATATAGAGTTGATAAAAATTATTTTTATAGATTTATAATTCCTTTTTAATTTTTTAATTAATTAAAAATAGCTTCTATTTAATCGATATATGTATAAAATTGGATTTAATTAATAAATACTTAAAATTAGTAAAAATAATTTTTGACGGAATTTATTTGACTTATAATAATTATTAGAGTTGAAAACCTAATTTATATATCGTTATATATATTTATTCTTCATTTATTTACTTACTGATATATATATATATATATCAAAAACAGTGTTAGGACATATAAAAATAATTTTTATAATTTTTGGAATATTATTTATAATTAAATACGAATTATGTATTACTTAAACATAAAAACAATATAAAATTCGTAATAAATATATTAACAGTAAATAAAAAATATGTAAAAAATTTCTGAGTTTATAAAACTCATGTGAAACTGTGAAAATTATAAAAATAATTATTTGGGTCAAAAAAATATTTTATCCATAATTAAACTCTATTTGTGTATAAACCGAAAACAAATACATAAATAAATACAAAAAATTAATAAAATTATTTTTATAAAATTTTCTATTGATTAATATGTTTAACTGAGTTTATAAAATTTATATATATAATTTTTTGGTATTTAATGAAATTAAAAACGAATTAACGTGTAATTTATTGTATATCGATATATATAAGATATATATCATATATTTATTAATAAAATAATAATATTTAAAATTATTTGATCAGTAGATAAATATGGAATGTGAAATCTTATGAATGTCTACTATTTAAATTAATTATCTAACTAATTATGCACATTATTTAATTATTAAACTATTATACTAACAATTATCCTTTAAATAAGGTAACAAATAATAATATAAATATATAATATCTATTATTATTCATTTATTTTAGGTAATAAGATAAAGTAAATAATAATTAAATATTTATATATAAACATTAAATTAAGAATTAAATACTTATTAAATTAATACCAATTTAACATGGTATTAAAATAAAACTATAATTTAATATTTATAATAGATAGAATTTATAAGTAAATATAAACTAAACTTATATTATGTGTATAAGTAACTAAACTAAGTGTTGTATTCCTATACACGCGCCCGATGTAGTGACCCGAACTTTTTCATGATTATATATTATATGAGATTAATATTTACATGAATAAATGTTTTCAACATATTAAGCAATCAAACTTGTTAAGACTTGATTAACTGAAACAGATTTAGTGTTAACGTCATAACTTGTGATAATTATATAATCGTTTTATTTATTTTATGATGTAAGTTTATATATATATATATATATATATATATATATATATATATATATATATATATATATATAAATATATATAAAAGAAGAAATACAACTAAATCAAAGATGTACAGTAAAACACTATTTGCTACAGTAAAACACTATTTGCTACAGTAATTTTCGTTTGCTAAAGTTAAACACTTTTGCTACAGTAAAATACTATTTACCTACATCAAGATACTATTTGCTACAGTAAAATACTATTTGCTACAGTAAACACTATTTACTACAGTACACTATTTACTCGTATTCGGTCCGTATTCGTACTCGTACAATACACAGCTCCTAGATGTATATACTATTGGTATATACAATTAAATGATCAGCTCTTAACAGCCCTCATTTAGTCAACAAACATGTGGAACCAACCATTTGGCAACTAGCATGAAATATCTAACAAAATTGCAAACTAAATGGAGAATATAATGACATGCTAGTTCACGTTTTTTTTACCCATCACATACACTTGCATTTTTCAATTTTCTTTTATTCATTTGATCTCTCTCTTGTTCTATGATGATGTTCTAAGTATTCTTCATCATATTCATCAAAATCTACATCAATCTAGCTCATAAATCCAACCTTTGATCAACTTACAAAACAACTACTCAAGAACACTTCAATAACACTTTCAAGTTTACTAGTTTACTTCCAAGCTTTCAAATTCATTTCAAGTAATCATCTAAGATCAAGAAACCTTGGTTATTTATAGTAGTTTATCTTTCTTATTCAAGGTAATATTCATATTCAAACTTTGATTTGATTTCTATAACTATAACAATCTTAATTCGAGTAGAAATCTTACTTGAACTTGTTTTCGTGTCATGATTCTACTTCAAGAACTTTCAAGCCATCCAAGATCCTTTGAAGCTCTAGATCATTTCTTGTCATTTCTAGTAGGTTTACCTACTATACTTGAGGTAGAAATGAAGTTCATAACATCATTCGATTCATATATATAAAACTATCTTATTCGAAGATTTAAACTTGTAATCACTAGAACATAGTTTAGTTAATTCTAAACTTGTTCGCAAACAAAGTTAATCCTTCTAACTTAACTTTTAAAATCAACTAAACACATGTTCTATATCTATATGATATGCTAACTTAATGATTTAAAACCTGAAAACACGAAGAACACCGTAAAACCGGACATACGCCGTCATAGTGAAACCGGGGGCTGTTTTGGGTTAGATAATTAAAAACTATGATAAACTTTGATTTAAAAGTTATTCTTCTGGGAAAATAATTTTTCTTATGAACATGAAACTATATCCAAAAATCATGGTTAAACTCAAAGTGGAGGTATGTTTTTCAAAATGGTCATCAAGATGTCGTTCTTTCGGCGAAAATGACTACCTCTTTCAAAAATGACTTGTAACCTGTATTTCCGACTATAAACTTATAATTTTTCTGTTTAGTTTCATAAATTTCAGTTCATTAAGAAACAATAGCAACTTGATTCACTCGAAACGGATTTATAACGAAGAAATTATGGGTAAAACAAAATTGGTTAGATTTACTAGTTTAGCTACGAAAATTTAATAACAAATCTATACTAACCATAACTTAACTAACTTATATTGTATTATACATGTAATCTAACATATATTATGTAATCTTGATAGACCATAGACACATATGCAATGTTTTGACATATCATATCGACGTCATCTATATATATTATTTGGAACAACCATAGACACTCTATATGCGGTAATGCTCGAGTTAGCTATACAGAGTTGAGGTTGATTCCAAAATAATATATATACTTTGAGTTGTGATCGAGTCTGAGACTTTTATACACTGGGTCATGGATTGATTCGAGATAATATATATTGATTTATTTCCGTACTACTAATTGTAGACAACTAATTGTGGACTACTAACGTTGGATTGTTAACTTAACAAATTTAAAACGTTAAAACGTATTAAATTATGTTGTGAATATATTTCGATCATACTTTGATATATATGTATATATTTGTTATAGGTTCGTGAATCGACCCGTGGTCAAGTCTAATTCTCGACGAATTAAAAATCTGTGAAAGTGAGTTATAGTCCCACTTTTGAAATCTAATATTTCTGGGATGAGAATACATGCAGTTTTATAAATGTTTACAAAATAGAAACAAGTACGCGAAACTACATTCTATGGTTGGATTATCGAAATTGAATATCGCCCTTCAAGTCTGGTAACCTAAGAATTAGGGAAATGGCCTCTAATTGACGCGAATTCTAAAGATAGATCTATTGGGCCTAACATGTCAAGACCCGTCCTAATCCATAAGAATGAATACAATAACATATGATTATGATACATTTTACAAATATTGCATTCGTTCTTAAAAGACAAACTTTCTTTACATTGAAAGTTGACGACATGCATACCATTTCATAATATGTCCCAACTATAATTGACTTCATAATAATCTTGATGAACTCAACGACTTGAATGCAACGTCTTTGGAAATATGTCATGAATGACTCCAAGTAATATCTCTAATATGAGCAAATGCACAGCGGAAGATTTCTTTCATACCTGAGAATAAACATGCTTTAAAGTGTCAACCAAAAGGTTGGTGAGTTAATTAGTTTATCATAATTGATCATTTTCATCATTTTAATAGATCACAATAATTTCATTTCCATTTTCATAAATATACGTCCCATGCATAGAGACAAAAATCATTCATATGGTGAACACCTGGTAACCGACATTAACTAGATGCATATAAGAATATCCCCTATCATTCCAGGAAATCCTTCGGACATGATAAAAAACGAATTCGAAGTACTAAAGCATTCGGTACTTTGGATGGGGTTCGTTAGGCCCAATAGATCTATCTTTAGGATTCTCGTCAATTAGTAGATCGGTTTACTAATTCTTAGGCTACCAAGCAAAAAGGGGCATATTCGGCTTCGATCATTCACCCATATAATGCAGTTTCGATTACTTGTGTTTATTTCGTAAAACGGTTATAAAAGTGTGACAACCCGGAAATTTCCGAGTTAATTTAAACAAAAACTTCATATGATTTCATTAAACTTCAACTGTTTCCGACGATTCACGAACATTCAATTATAAAAAAAATGTATAAATATATATGTATGTGTATATACATCATTTACAATCATTATTATTATTATCAGTATTATAATAATTATTATTAATAATTATCATTATCATTAATATAATTACTAATACTATCAACATTATATAGTTATCATTATTAATAAAGATAATTTAACATTTTTATTGAAATTATTATTGTTATTATTATTATTATTATTATTATTAATATTAACATATTATTATTTATATCATTATTAAACTTGATTTTAATTATTGTTATTATCATTATCATTATTATCATTATTGTCATTATTATCATTACTAGTTTTATTATTAACTAGTATTGTTATTAAGTAGTATTATTATTATCATTAGTATTATTATAAGTAGTACTAATACTTATTATTATTATTATTTCTACTATTTTAGCATTATTATTATCATTATTTTTATTATTATCCATTATTATTATTAATATTATTATTATTATTATTAATATGATTATTATTATTCATATAATTATTATTAATTTGTATTATTATTAATATAATTATTAATTATTAAACTTAATAAAATAAAATACCTAAATTAGGTAAGATCACTATATATATATTTTTTAATAAATCATGAATCAGCATTTTCTTTTTCCCACTATCTACTTATATATATATATATATATATATATATATATATATATATATATATATATATATATATATATATATTATAAAAAAAATTAGGTATCCGTTTTATATATTTTTGTTATTCATAGTGCAGCTTTATTATTTTTTTTTATCGTGAACTCCTTTCCTGCTGTGATCGAATCGTCATCCACATAATCTGTATCAATCCCTCACAAGCACCTTATATATTGATATTAATTGTTGAAGAAAAGAAGAATCATTTAATTGTTTATTTTTTTTAAAAACAGCGATATACCTCTGTGTTCTTTTAATTTTCCAAAACTTTGAATTCGAAATTTACATCAAAATGTAATATTGCAGAGTTGTTAGAAATCATTTAAGTAAACTTTCTAAAAAATCTCATCTTCCAATTCCTAATATCGAGCTTTTATTTCTGAGTCAAAGTTTTGTTTTCAAAAGTCAAAGAAATTGTTCTTAAGGAAATTTGAACGTGTTTTAAGGTTTCAAGTCAAATTGATAATTCCTAAGTTTCTATGAGCGATCTAAAACTTAACTCATGTAGAAATTTTTGTCTAAAACCCTCTGAAAATCAAAATCACGATTTAACTTATTTTTTTTTCTTCTTTCGCGAGTACAGCTGCTGCTGTTCTCTATAATTTTTTGTTGTTGTTTATCGTGTCTGTCAATTAAACACCATAAGTATTAGGATTCTGTTTGATTTATAAATTCCAAAACAAACAATTAAACTCCTGTTATAATTATTTGGCCGATTATATTTGTGAAGAAGAAGAAGAAGGAGTAGAACAGAAAGGAACGGGCTATATATATTTAGGATAGGATAAATTCAGAAAAACATAAATAGAGGAGTGGTCTTGAGTGTTTGCTGTTGAGCGAGAGGTCTCGGGTTCGAACCTCGTCTTGGGCATATTCTTTTTAGAAAAAAAACTTCAAAGGTAGTTTTCAACTCTATTTTCATTATTATAATTACTAATTATTATTATTATTATTATTATTATTATTATTATTATTATTATTATTATTATTATTATTATTATTATTATTATTATTATTATTATTATTATTATTATTATTATTATTAAAGGAATCACTATTTTTAAACTCATCATTTTTATTATAATTATTATCATTAACATGATTACACTATAATTGTTATTAAAGTTATTAATATGAACACTAATATTATTATCTTCAAGATTATTATTAGTAATACAAAGATATTTTAAATTAAACACATTAACATTGATAATTTACCTTTTTAACTTACTATTGAGTAATTATTTCAATTATTGAAAATAAATATATTTAAATTATGATGAGTTATTAATCATTATTATTATCACTGTTATTAGTATTAGTACAAAAAAAATATTGCAATTATATATACACACACACACACACACACACACACACATATATATATATATATATATTAAGTTTTAATACATGTTATAAAATTCCTAAACATCAATATATGATATTGACATATCATATACTTTAAATCTGATAGATATATAAACATTAAATATTTATATATAAAATGAATATAGCTAAATACTTAATTATTTATTCAATAAGTATATTAATAATATTAAAATATATAAACTGATTAATTGTTATTATATGTTTTGATATATACATAACTGATATAGGTTCGTGAATCCGAGGACAACCCTGCACTTGTTCAGTACCATCATACACATATATACTACAAACTATCATATAGTATCGTGAGTTTTCATAGCTCCCATTTTATCTATATTTTTGGGCTGAGAATACATGCGCAACTTTTATAACTGTTTTATACATTAGACACATGTACCAACTATTAAACTGTGATATGTTGGGCTATGACCAGCAAGTCTCCAACCGACAAGTATAAACGATAACTTGTTACGGGGCAAACTTGAAAGTCTAGTCTAAATATCAGTACCAACTATTAAACTATGCTATACCCGACTATGTCCGACTAAGTCCCTACAGTGATATTTTTAATTGCTGCGGCATTCTTAATTATTGGGGATAGGCCTATCGGGAGTAACGTCCCCGATACATTTGACTAAGTCTTTGTATTACTTGATAATGAAATTAAATGACAAGGATAGAACAACTTGTCACGGGGCAAATAACGTTTAGTCTAAATATCACGCACTGGCATAACTTTTTGATCCTGCAGGAGATCAACTTGACTGGATCTGAGTGATCTACTTCTGAAAACAAATCTTGTGGTCTAACACTATTACTGAAATCATTATTTATGACAAACTTATGAACTCACTCAACCTCGTGTTGACCTTTTTAAGCATGTTTATTCTCAGGTACTTAAGTATTGCTTCTGCTGTATATATGCTGCTTTGATGATGATTGCTTGCTATGCTTGGGGTCTTCATTATATATCATATCAATTAAAGACATTTAATGTTTTAAATACAATGTAATCTATTTATCTTCCGTTGCAAAACTTAATAAAACGTCTCATATAGAGTCGTTCTCGTTTATACAACTGTGATTTGATATAATTAGTAACGTTATTCTTCCAGGCCCTATCTGGAGGACGTCACAGATTGGTATCAGAGCAGGTTGTTGTAGAGAACCAGGATTGCATTTTATTTGTGCCTTATATAATTAGGTACCTTAGCAATGTAGGACTACAACTTTCCTTGACCGTAGTGCCTTTACTTGTTGCCTTTAACTGTTAAATGCTACACTATACTTTAGAAACTTTACTTATCTTAGAATGCCGAGCCAACCTAAGAACTCTGCTCACTTTCTTAAGTATTATCCAATTACGCCACCGCATTTAAATGTGACACCATGATTTCTGAAATTCTTGACATTCCTATATCATCTATCATGGTTTTGTGTATTACATATGTATTACATGAAATATTATCCATGATTTTTGAAACTCCTATAATTGTTACTATTCATACTCAAACGTATATAACTCCCTGTTATATCACGTACCTATATGCCTTATACCTTTATGCATCGGTTTGCGAACCAGAAAATGTCATTGGGTTATCACAGTATACGAATTGAAAGTCTTTAATCGAAAGATTATTAGATTACATACTTATCATTTTATAATCTCGACACGTCATACTGCCATTATTGGAGTATAGACAAATCATATCTTATCATATCTATCCCAATAGACCTTGTCTACCACTTTTCCTAAATTTCCTCCGTAAATTACGGAAATCTTTTTGCTATAAATACGTATTCAAGGAGACGAATATATCATTCAGTATTCAATACCCATTTCATATCAAACCCTATTCCAAACACATAATATGAATTTCTCGAACTCCTCGAGCTCCAACGGCAGCGTAACCGGAACAAACGAACCAATCAGCCATCATCTATTCTAGATGAATTGGGGATGGGTTCGTAGCCGACTCAATCAATGGAGGCAAGAAGAAGGTGATCTCTTCCATTAATCAAATTCACCTCTTGGCAAAGAACTTGAAGCACTTACCGGTGAACCAGTTCGGAACACCATTTTCTCTCTTCTTTCCAGGGTATCCCGTCATGAATATATAATATCGAAGATTTTAGATCTTATTCACCCTCTTGTTCCAACCGTCAATCATCCCGAAATGGTAGAAGAAGTCAACGAGCTTAAGCTCGAGTGGTGGCACTGGATAATACGGTGCGATATCTACAAGCATCAGCTGCACCAGCAGCATAACCAGTACCATCAGCATCACAACCAACATCATCAGCTTCATCAACAACAACGTCCGCATCCAACGCCTCAACATCACACTCAGTACCTCAAACATCAACATCATACGCCCATAGATACCAAGGAATATTAGTAATAATGAGCTAAAATGTATTGACTCATTCTTCGTGAAGAATTATATATGTATACCTTATATATATATATATATATATATATATATATATATATATATATATATATATATATATATATATATATATATATATATATATATATATATGTATATATATATATATGTATATATATATATATATATATATATATATATATATATATATATATATATATATGTGATTTGGAACAATAATAAATCTTGTCGTACTAAGCAATTACGTGTGAATCTCAACTAGTATGTACTACTTGGTTAATTATATCACTAATATGCTATGATGTACACCCTTCGTTAATGACTTAACAATTGTTAATCACTGCTTCAACACAATAAACTCCATTTCAAAATAAATCAAGTGTAACGATGAATGTATTGATTCATAACTTCATTAGCGAAATATTTCGCGACAATTATGAAATCTCTAAGGTTTTGGAGATTATTTACTCTCGTTCCAAACCGCAAATCAGATGAGTTTAATATATATTAACTCATTAAATCCATGATTATATCTGAAGAATACATATATGAACGTATATCTTCATAAAGATTGTAAATTCTATTGTACAAATTGTTAATTGTGAAAATATTTTAACGGGTAGGTAATACCCGAGAAATATTTACATCTCACATTAATACACTGTACATTCTTCAATTTCGATTCATAAATCATTAATTATACGCACTACCTTCACAATGATACACAATCATCTTCATACAAAATCAATTACACATTCTGAAATTAACACAACGGAATTCAAGTAAAGCTTTAACAGGTGTTATCTTCCTAAAGATTACTACATTCATGAATTATATTCATTCGTATTCTGTAATGAATTACCACATCAAACCACCAAAATTATCATTCATCACTTTTAAAATCAATAACGCCTATTCGTTAACCATTAGATCCGTTGACGATTACAATCAGCGTTTAATCATCTAAAAATAAAATTTCTTGAAACCATCTCGGATTGATAACCAATGATTCAGATATGGTAGCATTAAATGCAGAGGAAACAGAAGAATTTTCCTCGTCATTGGATCTTAGAAATTCTAAGATATCACCGTATCTTTCGTTATAAATATCCTCTATATTTCTGAAGATACCTTTATAACGATTCTTGTCCGCAATTAATTATCTCTTTGCGATAACTTTATCACATCATAAAGGAAACTGTTTTAGTTTCTATATTCAAGTTTAAATTATAAATGTTTTGAAGAAGTGTTGGGAATTGAAGCATGAGTTAGTATAATATAATGACGTCAGGCCAACGTGATTATATTACAGTAAGTCATGCTAAATTTTTAATGGAAGATGATGATTTATAGACTTTATAATCATCATTTTCCATGTTACACGACTCTTACATTTAAACTCTAAAACATATCAAGAAAATATTTTTCTTGATAGTTCTATCTTTCCGGATATTCTGGTAATTTGACAAATCATATCGTGCTATTACCTTTCCTTCTGCTTTGTATATTATGATCATTCGAAACTTCATACCTACGAATTCTGGACCGTTACTTGCTTTACAAAAGCATGAAGCTTCAAAGGAAAATATAAATCCCGATAACAACACCAAAATTACAAACCGTGTATATCAATGCGTATAGCAATATAAAGACACGGGAGAACTAAAAACACAATAAATCCTAGAGCATAATAGAAGTAAACAGACTCCTCTGGTGGGAGTTGGAAAAGAAGGAATATTGTTGCGATAACCAGTATAAGGTCAAGAACAAGAATTGGATGGAGCATTTTCACAATCTTTGGAAGTATGAATTGAGGAAGAAAGTATATAAGTGGTGAAGATAATGAAACGGAAGAAGCTAATTTATAGCAAAATTCCAGACATAGCAATTGAGGAAATTCACCGCATTTAATTAAAGAAAATCCTAATTTCTTTAAATAACGGAGAATCAAATCTTATAAAGATTATGAAGATTTCTTTAATTCCTTAAATTCCAGAAATCAATCGTGACTAAGTCAAAAGTTAAAGCGAACATTTAATTTCCTCATTTCAATCTTTTACGATAGCTTCGTTTATACTCTTCTTGTAATCGAATCATATCATTCCAAATTACCCAATATTGGTAAAACTCTATTTCCCAACTCATATTCATCATTAAGATGTTCCTGTTGTAAACAATGACTATCTCTATCAAATATCGTGACCTTGATTTTCATGAACTCCTTTCTATTTTGTCTACCCTAATATTATGGCATAAACGCTCAAGGTTTAAATAAGCTCACTATTATTCATAACACATTTCATGTGTATTGAAATGCTTGAATGACATCATCATCTCCTTCTGAGGAAACCTAATCAATGACACTCTTGTTAAATCCTTTAGATAACCTCCGCATTAATAATAAAATACACTTCGTAAAATTTATGGATTCGTATGATTTAAACTCTTGAAACAAAACGATATTCTATCTGTTGGAATTCACGCAAGGCCCCGAGCATACCTGGGAACGTGAAGACCAAATAAAATGAAAATATCCTCACCTGTTTACAAACAACGCCGACTGATGGCAACAACTAAATTTCGGGACAAAATTTCTATTAACAGGGGGATACTGTGACAACCCGAAAATTTCCGAGTTAATTTAAACAAAAACTTCATATGATTTCATTAAACTTCAACTGTTTCCGACGATTCACGAACATCCAATTATAAAAAAAAATTATAAATATATATGTATGTGTATATACATCATATACAATCATTATTATTATCAGTATTATAATAATTATTATTAATAATTATCATTATCATTAATATAATTACTAATATTATCAACATTATATAGTTATCATTATTAATAAAGATAATTTAACATTTTTATTGAAATTATTATTGTTATTATTATTATTAATATTAACATATTATTATTTATATCATTATTAAACTTGATATTAATTGTTGTTATTATCATTATCATTATTGTCATTATTATCATTACTAGTTTTATTATTAACTAGTATTGTTATTAAGTAGTATTATTATTATCATTAGTATTATTATAAGTAGTACTAATACTTATTATTATTATTATTTCTACTATTTTAGTATTATTATTATTATTATCATTATTTTTATTATTATCCATTATTATTAATATTATTATTATTATTATTATTATTATTAATATGATTATTATTATTCATATAATTATTATTAATTTGTATTATTATTAATATAATTATTAATTATTAAACTTAATAAAATAAAATACCTAAATTAGGTAAGATCACTATATATATTTTTTTAATAAATCATGAATCAACATTTTCTTTTTCCCACTATCTACTTTATATATATATATATTTTATAAAAAAAAATTAGGTATCTGTTTTATATATTTTTGTTATTCATAGTGCAGCTTTATTTTTATTTTTTATCGTGAACTCCTTTCATGCTGTGATCGAATCGACAATCACATAATCTGTATCAATCCCTCACAAGCACCTTATATATTGATATTAATTGTTGAAGAAAAATAGAATCATTTAATTGTTTAATTTTTTTAAAAACAGCGATATACCTCTTTGTTATTTTGATTTTCCAAAAATTTGAATTCGAAATTTACATCAAAATGTAATATTGCAGAGTTGTTAGAAATCATTTAAGTAAACTTTCTGAAAAATCTCATCTTCCAATTCCTAATATCGAGCTTTAATTTCTGAGTCAAAATTTTGTTTTCAAAAGTCAAAGAAATTGTTCTTAAGGAAATTTGAACGTGTTTTAAGGTTTCAAGTCAAATTGATAATTCCTAAATTTTCTATGAGCGATCTAAAACTTAACTCATGTAGAAATTTTTGTCTAAAACCCTCTGAAAATCAAAATCACGATTTAACTTATTTTTTTTCTTCTTTCGCGAGTACAGCTGCTGCTGTTCTTTATAATTTTTTTTTGTTGTTTATCGTGTCTGTCAATTAAACACCATAAGTATTAGGATTTTGTTTGATTTATAAATTCCAAAACAAACAATTAAACTCCTGTTATAATTATTTAGCCGATTATATTTGTGAAGAAGAAGAAGGAGTAGAACACAAAGGAACGGGGTATATATATTTAGGATAGGATAAATTCAGAAAAACATAAATAGAGGAGTGGTCTTGAGTGTTTACTGTTGAGCGAGAGGTCTCGGGTTCGAACCTCGTCTTGGGCATATTCTTTTTAGAAAAAAACTTCAAAGGTAGTTTTCAACTCTATTTTCATTATTATAATTACTAATTATTATTATTATTATTATTATTATTATTATTATTATTATTATTATTATTATTATTATTATTAAAGGAATCACTATTTTTAAACTCATCATTTTTATTATAATTATTATCATTAACATGATTACACTACAATTGTTATTAAAGTTATTAATATGAACACTAATATTATTATCTTCAAGATTATTATTAGTAATACTAAGATATTTTAATTTAAACACATTAACATTGATAATTTTCCTTTTTAACTTACTATTGAGTAATTATTTCAAATATTGAAAATTAATATATTTAAATTATGATGAGTTATTAATCATTATTATTATCACTGTTATTAGTATTAGTACAAAAATATATTGCAATTATATATATATATATATATATATATATATATATATATATATATATATATATATATATACACACATATATATTAAGTTTCAATACATGTTATAAAATTCCTAAACATCAATATATGATATTGACATATTATATACTTTAAATCTGATAGATATATAAACATTAAGTATTTATATATAAAATGAATATACCTAAATAATTAATTATTTATTCAAGAAGTATATTAATAATATTAAAATATATAAACTGATTAATTGTTATTATATGTTTTAATATATACATAACTGATATAGGTTCGTGAATCCGAGGACAACCCTGCACTTGTTCAGTACCATCATACACATATATACTACAAACTATCATACAGTATCGTGAGTTTTCATAGCTCCCTTTTATCTATATTTTTGGGCTGAGAATACATGCGCAACTTTTATAACTGTTTTATACGTTAGACACAAGTACCAACTATTAAACTGTGATATGTTGGGCTATGCCCAGCAAGTACCCAACCGACAAGTATAAACGATAACTTGTTACGGGGCAAACTTGAAAGTCTAGTCTAAATATCAGTACCAACTATTAAACTATGCTATACCCTACTATCTCCGACTAAGTCCCTACATTGATATTTTTAATTGCTGCGACATTCTTAATTATTGGGATACGCCTATCGGGAGTAACGTCCTCGATACATTTGACTAAGTCTTTGTATTACTTGATAATGAAATTAAACGACAAGGACAGAATAACTTGTCACGGGGTAAACAACGTTTAGTCTAAATATCACGCACTGGCATAACTTTTTGATCCTGCGGGAAATCAACTTGACTGGATCTGAGTGATCTACTTATGAAAACAAATCTTGTGGTCTAACACTATTACTAAAATCATTATTTATGACAAACCTATGAACTCACTCAACCTCGTATTAACCTTTTTAAGCATGTTTATTCTCAGGTACTTAAGTATTGCTTCCACTGTATATCTGCTGCTTTGATGATGATTGCTTGCTATGCTTGGAGTCTTCATTACATATCATATCAATTAAAGACATTTAATGTTCTAAATACAATATAATCTATTTATCTTTCGCTGCAAAACTCAATAAAACGTCTCATATAGAGTCGTTCTCGTTTATACAACTGTGATTTGATATAATTAGTGACATTATTCTTCCAGGCCCTATCTGGAGGACGTCACAAAAAGCAGCGCATGTATTCTCAGTCCTAAAAATATATATTGCAAAAGCATTTAAAAAGGGAGTAATGAAACTCACAATACTGTATTTTGTAGTAAAAATACATATGACGACATTGAACAATGCAAGGTTGGCCTCGAATTCACGAACCTATATCATTTGTGTATATTAATACATATAATAACAATTAAACAAGTTTTTATATATTAAATATATAATATATTACTTATTTAAATTATCAATATATTCGTTATTTCAAATGTTATATATATAGATATATAGATATATGTTATATTAATATTTAACTTATATATATTTGTTTTCAATATTTGAAGTAATTAATTAATATGACAATATTAATAATAATAATTTTTGGTAAAAATAATAATTTTAGAAATAATGATAATTTTTAATACTAATGATAAAAATATTAATAATTTTAATGAAAATGATAATAATAATAATAATAATAATAATAATAATAATAATAACTATAAAAATAGTAGTTTTACTAATGTTAATAATAATACTAAATTTAATATTGATAATACTAAAAATGATACTAATAATAATAATAATAAAAATAATTATAATAATAATTATAATAGTAATTTTATTAATAATTTTACTAATACTAATACTAATAATAATAATAATAATAATAATAATAATAATAATAATAATAATAATAATAATAATAATAAAAATAATACGTAATAATAAGGATGATGAAAATTATACCATCCTAATCAACATCGTCATTCGATTAACATATATATCGTCATCACCATGTAATCTCTTATTCGTAATCCTCATCATAATATCATCATCATTCAAACTAACATCATCATCATCATCTTTATCTTTTTATCGAATTATAATAACTTCATCTTCATTATTTGTGCACCATCATCATACATCATCGACTCTTACGTTTCATCATCAACGTGATTCATTATCATCATCATTTGCTCGATCTTCATCATCTTTATAATTGTGTATCATTTATCGATCTTGATAAAAAAATAGAACATGAGGTCGACAACTAACAAAAAAATTAGCACGAGTGGATTGGGCAGACTTAGTACCAATTTTTTAAATTAAAGGTGTAATGGGCTTCGGCCCACACTGTATCAATAGTCCCAGACTGCTCGATCCAAATGAATTTACGTGAGCTTTGGTTTGTTACAGGAAATTGTGAATGACATTAGAAGCAAAGAATTTTATTACGCAGTCATTATCATTTCATGAACCGTCACCATCACAATCTCATGTAGTAAGTGTCATCATCCATTATAATCTTCATCATTGTTTCTTCTTTCTCTCTCGCTGGTCACATCTTAAGTCGTTATCATCCTCGGTTATGTGCAGAAACAGAAACAGACGACAATAGCAGGCTAGCAGCAACAATTAATCATCTCGTTTATCCGTTCATTAATATTATCAAGTGGGTGTCGTGATTGTTGGAACAGAACTAGAGAATAAGTGGCAAAACGAGGTTCGAATAATAGAAGATTTTCAATCATTTAGATGGTATGAAACAGGTGGGTTTTCTATGGCCCAACACTTCGTTTGTGTGAAGCCCAATTACAGCCCATCTAATAAGAAAACGGCCTAATAGCAAGAATTGAAACAGGCCCAAGTTGTTCTAGTAGCCCAAGAATAGTCCTACGACTAGAATAAGTATTCGGTTGTAAAAAATAATAATAATAAGGCGTAGAGCAACAGGGTTTTTGCAAGTTGAGAAATAAGTATATGTGGCATAAAGTAATCAACTTGGTCCCTCTTTTTCGTTGTTCACAAGTGGAGAGTATATATATATATATATATATATATATATATATATATATATATATATATATATATATATATTCGATGTTACAAATGGTGGGCTCATTGATGGTTTAACAAGTAATAACAGCAGAAACAGAATGGAAAACGATATTAGCAACTAGTCGTGGCTGTAAGTAATTTGAAGTAAAAAAAATTATATCAAATGCATTAATTAATCGAGCTGGGTTCACAAGGCTTAGCTGCAGCAGAAGACAAAGATGTAAGGCTGTGCAAGATCGACTATAGTTGCAGCAGTGGGTACGAAAAGAGGAAAAGAAAAAAAATAAACATAATGTGGTGTGGTTGTTTAACGGTGGGTTTAGATGGTGGTTGTAGGTGTTTGATAATGGTGATCATTGGTAGGGATGAAGAACATAATTGGAATAGTAAGCTTGATCAAAGGTGATGTTGGTTTTGGTTTTTACGTTAGAATAATAGAATCATGGGACAGTTTGTTAGTGGTAGTCATTGAGCATGACGATGGTGGTTGGGGTTCAAAAGTGATCAATTAGGAACCGAAATTTTCAACAGATAGAAATAGGAAATAGTAGTCGAGTAGTAGTTGGTTGTTTTGATGGTGACCATGATGGTTGATGTTTGTGGTGTTATGTTGGTGATTGAAGAGCCCGAAGTGGAAACACAAGGTGGTTTCCTTGTTGAGCAATAACAATGGTTTGAGTAGTAAGAACACCCAACTGGGTTTCGGTTTGAAAGAGGTTCGAACAACAAATCAAGTAGAAGCTCGTAGGGATCAAAGGTGATGGTTAGATGGTGGTATTGTGACTCGAAAGGTGGTCATGGTTAATGATGGTGCTCGATGGAAATATTGAGGTGGTGATAGTTCATCTCATTCATTCATGTATCTATATGTATATGTACCTATATATGAATTTACTAGTGGGTGTGGATATAAAAATATAAAGAATTAAATGAGAGTGATGGTTGGTTGTCCTTGTACGAGTGTAGTTTTGTGAAAGTTTGGTTTGTGCTTTCCAAGTAAATATAAGCAGCTAACATATAGACATACATACAAATACAAATGCATGCAGTAAAATAATCCAATTATGATATAATGATTAAATCACATGTTAAAGTTATGTACAGAAAAGCCATCACACATTTGTTTGATTCTGTCGACATCTTAATTTACGGAGCTTTATATCGAGTCCATTGCTAAATAGTTAATATACAAAAGTGTTCCTAAAAATCCCAAATTTTTAAATTAAGTCCATTTATTTATTCTGATCACTATGGTATAAAATTCGGTCATTAACTATTAAATAAAAATTACATTAATTGTTCACTCCCAACCCCAAGTAAAATATAAAAAGTTTTAAAATTCAACAAATAGTTCCTAAATATATTTTCAATGAGCCTATAATTTATAGAACTAATTTTTGGATCATCGTTTATTTTAAAATCAGATAAGTTCGAATTTAACTTTCTTAATATCAATCGGAATATCAAACGAGTATTACAATCATTTAATATTTATTTTTAATATACTTTATTTATATATAGAGATATATTTTAAATAATAAATATTATAATATCCTATTTTATTTTATTAATTTTTAATAATAACAACATATAATACTTCAAATTATATTTCGAATTATTATTTATATATACATACACACATATCTATTTACAATTAAATGTTTGTGAATCGTCGGGAATCGTCGAAGGGTAAATGTATTCATGAAACAATTTAAAATTTTTAAGATTCAACATTACAGACTTCGCTTATTGTGTCGAAATTATTTACAGATTAAGTTTAAATTTGATCAGAAATTTCCGGGTCGTCACATAACAACCCCCATTCATGTCTATGGATGGCTTTAGTACTTCGAGATTATTATTATACAGACGTCGATGTCTGTGGGGATATTCTATGCATTATGGTTAATGTCAGTTACCAGGTGTTCAATCCACATGAATGATTTTTATGCAGATGGCTATATGCATGCATGATGTTTATGAGAAATGGAAATATGAAATCTTGTGGTATATTATTACGATTTGATATATATATAGGCTAAACCTATAACTCACCAACATTTTTGTTGACGTTTAAAGCATGTTTATTCTCAGGTGATTATTAAGAGCTTCCACTGTTACATGCTAATTTAAGGACAAGAACTGGAGTCATCATGCTTGTAATATATTGTTTAAAAACTGCATTCATAGATTTAAATAGATGTGTAATATTATTGTAAACCATTATGTAATGGTCGTGTGTAAAACATTATCTTTTAGATTATCATTACTTGATAATCTACGTTATTGTTTTAAACCTTTATCGATAAAATAAAGGTTATGGTTTGTTTTAAAAACGAATGCAGTCTTTGATAAACGTCTCATATAGAGGTCAAAATCTCGCAACGAAATCAATTAATATGAAACGTTTATAATCAATATGAACGGGACATTTCACCCGACTAGTGAATACTATAATCATACCGATGAAAGTACGACTTATACAAACTTCACCGCTACTTACGGTCGTAAGTGAATGATGTCTAGGTTGCCATTATGGGATAAGGTTGTGGATCTCGAATGTCATGACATAGTTTCTGATCAAGAGTCCTGGACCCCGGTTACATATGGTCATTCTGGACTTATTTGATAGCATCGAGGTTTGCATAAATTGTACAAGGTCTAAACTTGATTATGGTGGACACGCAAACACTTGTAAAACAACTCTTAAGTTTACTTAGGATATTCATTTGTCATATGGACAAATTTCTGATTAAGTCAATATATCTCTAGGTTGAAGACCTGGTCATATACTCTCATGGAATTATCTTCATCTTTTGCTGTGCTATTTAAGGTGCTTTTCATAGTCCCATTTTTACTATTTTTATATTTTGGGATGAGACACATGGCTTGCTTTTAAATGTTTTACGATTTAAACACAAGTAACTTGAAAAACTTTATATGCAACTGGATGAGACTTTTGTTAAACTTGTATTTATACATGTATTTATACTTGTATTTTTACATGCTAAATCTCCACTAGATAATATCGTTAATTGCATGAATTTGAGTTGGCAAACTTAAATATTGATGGTAGCGATATGGGAGCAACGTCCCTATCCATTAACAGATGTCAAGTGGGTACATAATAATGAAAGCGTGGTACGACGGTACCATGGGGTATTAATTTTTTAGTTCGATATTATACTCATGGCATATACTTTAATTTTTGATATATGATTTATATCATATTTTTATAACTAAATCTTGTGGTCTAAAAATCTTGATTATTGATATAAACCTATGAATTTCACTCAACCTTTGTGTTGACGTTTTAAGCATGTTTTGTTTCAGATTATAATTAGCTTTGTGATGCTAGCTACTGTGCTGTTGATGATTGACTGCTTTGCTTGCTTCATTAGAGTCCATCATTTTTATTTATCATTTAGACATTTGTCATTGGATTAAAGATGTAAAACCTTGTTAACTTTCCACTGCAATACAATTAATGTTTTATAAAACGTCTCATATAGAGTCGTTCTCGTGTGTACACTTGTGTTATGATATTGAAAAGTCACAAATACCCCTGGCCCTATTTGGGGGTGTGACAGATTGGTATCAGAGCCAGGTTGTTATAGAGAACCGACATTGCATTTTATGTGTGCTTTATGTGCTAGTTAGGGTGACTTAGCAATCTTTAGGACTATAACCTTTCCTGGCTTAGTTTAAGTGCCTTTCTTAATTGTTTATATTCTTGCATTAGTTTTAAGTGCCTTACTTGTTCATATTCCTGCCTTAGTTTTTAGTGCTTCTTTACTATATGTTTCTTTATATCTTGCCCTTATATCTTTCCTTAGCATCCCTCTCGATACCCTGCTTCCTTACCTAAGGATGTCATTTATGACTTCTGAATTTCGCGACATTTTCCATGTCATCTATTACGGTCATTATTGTTATAATACATACTGTGGTGCCTTGGTTTGCGAACCAGAAAATGTCCTTCTAGACTCATGAAGATTATATCCGTGCAATCTTTAGTGCGTTGGGAAACACTTTAGGTTATGAACTCTTTGAACGGAAATTGAGATTTAAGTCCTTAGAAATTTTTCTAGTAGATAAAAATTCTGTAGTTTGATCACGTATCCGGTCCTTATGAAGTGATATTGAAGTGGAAATATGAATAAGTGAAATATAATGACGTCTGGCCAATGTGATTATATTACGGTAATTCATATAGAAATTCCAATATCATGACATGTGGAATAGAAAGTGAATCAAAGAAAAATTTCCAAGCTATTCATTTGAAAATCATAATGTTATTACATGAAGGGTAATCATCATCTGATTTGTAGATATACGAAGAGCTTGTTTCAATCAAACTATCTGTCTCATACCCATGAGTAGATTAACAATCACTCATATACCATAAAAGGTTGTAAACTTTGCATTCTTTATTTATTAAACAACCTATCTCTCTATCCTCGACGCTTGATCATCACCTGTTGTGTCCTGCTTCACTCTATCGCATTATGACGAATAGAATGTTAGTCCGGTAGTCACCACCATATCCACGCTGGAAGGCAGGATGCATATTCTTAAGTGACCTGTAGTGACACCCCCGAAATTTCCTTGAAGTATGCCTCTTGTTACGCTCCGGGTGTTGATTTTCATGAACCCATTAGGAAACCCGTCGAAGATAAGTGACAACCACTCGCAAGGATTTAATTTAGATTTTCAAACGTCGATTTTATAAACACCACATTCATAAACACCACATTCACTATTACGTTCTCTGTTCCGAGATGGTCAATAACTCACGGGCATAATCTCATGAAGAATAAGACCTTCCAACAAGTATCTTTTGATTACCATAGCCAAGGAAAACTTTTAGCGCTCATGCATTCATTACTTGGCACCATGCGAGTGATGATGTCATACCTAAATAATAATCAATCACTGTCAATTCAAAATCTAGGGTTAGATACACCACCCGAAGTTTTTCCATTTTCTCGCGGGCTGCGGTTTGAGCTAAACTCACCCAAATCATATCTGAAAACTACCATAGCAATTAAAAGAACCCCATCATACTATAGCGTATCCACATTTTGAGCCCGTTAAGGCTGAAGTATATATATTTCCATCACCATATTGAAATGCACGTGCTCCATATGATCAAAGGTAGCATTGATATGATTATCATTACGTTACCTAAGGTCAAACATTGCTTGATTTGTTGTACCTAAACAATAAGTCGCGACCTTTAAATCGTTAACCATTTTCCTAAAAATCTTATTATTTCGCCTCGGTGTTAAAAGCGTGTTAGTAGTATCATATATGATTATATATTAATGGTTATAACAATAGGCAAGTGACACCATATCCTTACATCGCCCTTACTCATTGGGGAAATTCATACCATCCCGACAATAATCACAGATATAGCGAGAACTTGATAAATTGATTTTCAATGATCATCACATAGTCGAAAGCCACTGCATTAGCATGTCTTCATACTTGTCTATGTGAACATCGGATTATTCATGCTCAAGTTATTATGAAATCTTTCTAAATGACGGAATCAAGCAATCCATAAGTATATAATAAGGGTACTTACTGCCAGATTTCTGACTCCAATACTAGTCATGACCAGTTGACATTTCAAAGTCAACAGGTGAGATGAGTGGTTCAAAAATTAACATCATTTCCTGTATCAAAACCCGTAAATATCTAATGAAGGGATATCAAGCCATTTTGGCTTATGATAAGGAAGTCGAAACGGAAGAAAAATGCATTGAAGATGTACTGATGGTTAGAGACTTTCCTGGGGCTTTTTCCTGAAGAACTCCTTGGTCTCCCTCCCCAACGACATGTTGAGTTTCAAATTGATTTAACTCCTGGTGCTGCACCTATTGCAAAGGCACCATACCGATTTGCTCCATCTGAGATGAAGGAATTATCCAACCAACTTCAAGAACTTTTGGAGAAAGGTTTCATTCATCCTAGCTCGTCTTCGTAGGGTGCACCCATTCTTTTCATTAAGAAGAAAGGTGGCTCGTTGAGGATCTATATTGATTACCGAGAACTCAACAAGCTAACCATCACGAATCTTTATCCACTCCCGCGTATTGATGACCTGTTTGACCAACTGCAAGGGTCAAGTATCTATTCAAAGATTGATATTAGGTCGGGTTATCATCAACTGAGGTCAAGGAAGTTAATGTTTCTAAGACTACTTTCCAAACTCGTTATGGACATTATGAATTTCTTGTAATGCCTTTTGGTTTAACCAATGCTCCTGCTGTTTTCATGGATCTTATGAACCGTGTTTGCAAACCCTATCTTGACCAATTTGTGATCGTTTTCATTGATGATATCTTAATCTATTCCAAAAACGAAATAGAGCATGAACAACACTTACTATTGATTCTAAAGCTCTTAAAGAGGGAATAACTGTATGCCAAGTTTTTCAAGTGTGAATTTTGGCTGCGAACCGTACAATTTCTCGGACATGTAGTTGATAGTAAAAGAATACATGTCGATCCTGCAAAAATCACCGCTATTCAGAACTGGGAAGTGCCTAGAAGTGCGAAACATGTTCGCCAATTTTTGGGACTTGCTGATTATTACTGAAGGTTTATCAAAGACTTTTCTATTCTCGCTAAACCTCTCACCAAGCTAACTCACAAGGGGAAGAAGTTTGAGTGGTCCAAAGAACAGGAATCTGCTTTCAAGATTCTAAACGATAAATTGACCACGGCCCTGGTTCTATCGTTACCTGATGGCACCGATGACTTTGTAATCTATTGTGATGCTTCAAATCAAGGTTTCAGATGTGTTTTGATGCAACGTAAAAAGGTTATCGCCTATTCATCTAGACAATTGAAGAAACATGAGCAAAACTACACCACGCATGACCTGGAGTTAGGAGCTGTGGTATTCGCATTGAAGATGTGGAGACATTATCTCTACGGGATAAAATTCACGGTGTTTACCGATCATAAAAATCTTCAACATATCTTTGACCAGAAGCAACTGAACATGAGATAAAGGCGTTGGGTCGAGTTATTAAATGACTACAACTTTGAGCTTAAGTATCATCTGGGTAAGGCGAACGTAGTTGCCGATGCCCTTAGTCGTGCCAAACCGATCCGAGTTCGAGCTTTAAATATATGTATTCATACAAATCTTACATCTCAAATCCGTGAAGCCCAACTCGAGGCATTGAAGGATGAAAATGTAAAACTCGAGGGAATTAAAGGACTTGAGAATCAATTAGAAGTCAAGGGAAATGGAACACGTTATTTCAATAACCGAATCTGGGTCCCTTAATTCAGAAATCTTCAAGAACTAGTCTTGGATAAAGCATATAAGACTAGGTACTCTATTCACCCAGGCTCTAGTAAATGTATCACGTTGTGAAAGAGTTTTACTGGTGGCCTAATCTGAAATATGATATGGCTGAATATGTGAGTAAGTGTCTTACTTGTTTAAAAGATAAGGTCAAACATCAAAAGCAGTCTGGTTTATTTCAACAGCCAGATATTCCGCGGTGGAAGTGGGAATGTGTCGCTATGGACTTCATTACTAAATTGCCCAAGACTTCTAGTGGCAATGATACTATATGGGTCATAGTAGATCGTCTTACTAAATCTGCTCATTTCTTACCGATCAAGGAAACCGACAAAATGGAGAAATTGTCGTAACTTTATCTTAAGGAGATTGTTTCCCGTCATGGAGTTCCTATTTCCATCATTTCCAATCGCGATAGTCAATACACTTCTTTCAAGGTTACTGAATGAATTGCTTCCGTGGCATATCGATTAGAATTACCCTCTGAGCTTAGTAATGTACACGATGTATTACATGTCTCGAATCTTAAAAAGTGTCTTGCTGATAACACACTCGTTATTCCATTGGATGATATCCGCATTGATGATAAAATGCATTTCGTTGAAGAACCCATAGAGGTTATGGATCGTGAAATCAAGCGTTTAAAGCAAAGTAATATTCCTATTGTTAAGATCCGTTGGAATTCATGTCGTGGCCCCGAGTATATCTGGGAATGTGAAGACCAAATGAAAAGGAAATATCTCCATCTATCTTCTCAAACGCTGATGCATCCGAGAAGTTTATCCAAAACTTCGTGATGAAGTTTCCATTTACAGGGGGATACTGTGACAACCGTCACTTTTTTCTTCCTGAAATGACTAAAATGCCCCTAGGGTTTTTCCTAGCATGTCTGCGCATTTAATATCTAGGGTTTATAATTAATATACGAATTTAAGTAACCCTGACCTAATATTTATTATTATTAAGTCAACATCTTTATTATTATAAGTATAGTATAATTATAATATACTTATGTAATATTAACTAATTGTAATACAACCCTGACCTAATATTTTTTTATTATTAAGTCAACATCTTTATTATTATAAGTATAGCATAATTATAATATACTTATGTAATATTAACTAATTGTAATACAAAGTTATTAATTTAAAATATGTGATAACAAATTGTATAAAATAAATGTGGCATATTTATAAAATATAAAACTATAATGTAAAACTATAAATTAATAATTAAGTAATATAATTATTTAATTATAATTTATAATATAATAATAATCAAAAATAATATTTATATTATTTAAAAATTGGTTTAACTATTAAATAAAAGGAATAATACATTTTATTTAATTACTAGAATCTTCTAATTACTTTATTTAAATAAAGATAAATATGAAAAATATGAAAATAATTAATTATTATTAAATTTTCGGAATTTAATATTTATTTATGGAAATAAATTTTTTTTTATTTAATTTAAATGACGTTTCTTTTTCTCCAAGCAAAAATATTTGTATAAATACCCCATTAAGACTCTTATTTTTTTTCACAAACTTAAAAATTCTCTCTCAAAACCCTAAGAAAATGTTGTAAGTATTCTCTCTTTTCTTTTTATTTTTTTTCGATTATTATTCTTTTCTTTCTTTTTATTTTTGCCGATAACCATAATAAATATAATACAAATTAAATAAAATATATATAAATCATTATAATTACTGTTATGATATATAGAGTTGATAAAAATTATTTTAATAGATTTATAATTCGTTTTTATATTTTTAATTAATTAAAAATAGCTTTTATTTAATCGACATATGTATAAAATTGGATTTAATTAATAAAAATACTTAAAATTAGTAAAAATAATTTTTCAGAATTTATTTGACATATAATAATTACTAGAGTCGAAAACCTAATTTATATATCGTTATATATATTTATCCTTCATTTATTTATTTACCGATCGCTATATATATAAATGGGTAAAAATTATTTAAAATATCAAAAACAGTAATAAAATTATGAAAAATATTTGAAACAGTGTTAGGACATATAAAAATAATTTTTATAATTTTTGAAATATTATTTACAATTAAATACGAATTATGTATTACTTAAACATAAAAACAATATAAAATTCGTAATAAATATATTAACAGTAAATAAAAAATATATAAAAATTTTTTGAGTTTATAAAACTCATGTGAAACTTCAAAAAATATTAAAATAATTATTTGGGTCGAAAAAGTATTTTATCCATAATTAAACTCTATTTGTGTATAAACCGAAAACAAATAAGGAAATAAATACAAAAACTTAATAAAATTATTTATATAAATTTTTCTACTGATTAATATGTTTAACTGGGTTTATAAAATTTATATATATAATTTTTAGGTATTTAATGAAATTAAAAACGAATTAATGTGTAATTTATTATATATCGATATATATAAGATATATATAATATATTTATTAATAAAATAATAATATTTAAAATTATGTGATCAGTAGATAAATATGGAATGTGAAATCTTATGAATATCTACTATTTAAATTAATTATCTAACTAATTATGCACATTATTTAATTATTAAACTATTATACTAACAATTATCCTTTAAATAAGGTAACAGATAATAATATAAATATATAATATCTATTATTATTTATTTATTTTAGGTAATAAGATAAAGTAAATAATAATTAAATATTTATATATAAACATTAAATTAAGAATTAAATAATTATTAAATTAATACCAATTTAATATAGTATTAAAATAAAACTATAATTTAATATTTATGATAGAATTTATAAGTAAATATAAACTAAACGTATATTATGTGTATAAGTAACTAAACTAAGTGTTGTATTCCTATACACGCACCCGACTATTGAATACTATAATCATACCGATGAAAGTACGACTTATACAAACTTCACCGCTACTTACGGTCGTAAGTGAATGATGTCTAGGTTGCCATTATGGGATAAGGTTGTGGATCTCGAATATCATTACATAGTTTCTGATCAAGAGTCCTGGACCCCAGTTACATCTAGTCATTCCGAACTTATTTGATAGCATCGAGGTTTGCATAAATTGTACAAGGTCTAAACTTGATTATGGTGGACACGCAAACACTTGTAAAACAACTCTTAAGTTCACTTAGGATATTCATTTGTCATATGGACAAATTTCTGATTAAGTCAATATATCTCTAGGTTGAAGACCTGGTCATATACTCTCGTTCATTTCATTCGTGGAATAATCTTCATCTTTTGCTGTGCTATTTAAGGTGATTTTCATAGTCACATTTTTACTATTTTTATATTTTGGGATGAGACACATGCTTGCTTTTAAATGTTTTACGATTTAGACACAAGTAACTTGAAAAACTTTATATGCAACTGGATAAGACTTTTGTTAATCTTGTATTTATACTTATATTTTTACATGCTAAATCCCCACTAGATAATATCGTTAATTGCATGAATTTGAGTTGGCAAACTTAATTATTGATGGTTGCGCTATGGGAGCAACGTCCCTATCTATTGACAGATGTCGAGTGAGTACATAATAATGAAAGCGTGGTACGACGGTACCATGGAGTATTAATTGTTTAGTTCGATATTATACTCATGGCATATACTTTAATTTTTGATATATGATTTATATCGGATTTTTATAACTAAATCTTCTGGTCTAAAAATCTTGATTATTGATATAAACCTATGAATTTCACTCAACCTTTGTGTTGATGTTTTAAGCATGTTTTGTCTCAGGTTATAATTATCTTTGTGATGCTAGCTGCTGTGCTGTTGATGATTGCCTGCTTTGCTTGCTGCATTGGAGTCCATCATTTTTATTTATCAATTAGACATTTATCATTGGATTAAAGATGTAAAACCATATTAATTTTCTACTGCAATACAATTAACGTTTTATAAAATGTCTCATATAGAGTCGTTCTCATTTGTACACTTGTGTTATGATATTGAAAAATCACAAATACCCCTGGCCCTATTTGGGGGTGTGGTAGGAACCCACCAAGGCGGCAAGGTAGGGTTGATGTGAGGTCGACCGCGATAGCCTGGTAGGGTCATGATGTTACTGATTGTTCAGTATAGCATAGAAGGACGCATCTGTTGCGTCTGGATGGTTATGCAGTGGAGTCAGTAAAGCGAACTATCAGTAGACTATAGCCTGATCAGCTAAGTTGTGTGCTCGTACAAGCCACCGATCCTCATATTGTCAGTTGTTGCATGCTAGTTGAGGACGTTAGCATATCTGTGACCCTTGCATGTTCAGATGCTTATGCTTGGTCTGTTAGATAGTATCCATTCACTTAGTAGTTGTGCTAATTCCCCCACATTTCCACCCCTTGCAGGTTTAGGTACTGCTGGTTAGGACGGGTGTTGCGGGTGAGCTGAAGATATGTTTGACTATAAGCTGAACTCTGATGTTTTCTGATTTTGTAATGTTTTTAAGTAACACCGTCGTTTTGGAAAATTGTAATAAAGTTAACTATGGTTTGTAAACGTTAATCAGGATTATTTTAGCAATTAAATGTACTTTCGTTGTGATAAAAAAAATCAGGGTGTTACATCGAGGGTCTTAATGCACTCGTAAAACATGCTAGGGAACTAAATTTATTTAAGGGAATCGGAATGGGGTCCGGTATTATCACAATCTCCTACCTCCAATATACCGATGACACTATCTTTTTGGTGACTGGAATAAAAGGAATGCAGGAAACCTTTAAAATTGCTTAAATGTTTTGAGATATTTTCGGGATTGAAGGTCAATTTTTCGAAAAGTTGTCTTTATGGTAGGGGGTGTAAAAAGAAGTTATAGAAGAAATGGAGAATTACATTGGTTGCAAAGTGGGCTCATTCCAATCCCCTACCTTAGGCTCCCGATTGTAAAAAAAGATTAATTGTATCCGCAATTGGAAAATAATTATTGAAAAGTTCCATTTTAGGTTAGCCGTTTGGAAATCAAAATTGATGTCATTTGGTAGCCGTCTTACCCTTACAAAATCTGTCATAAGTAGTCTTCCTTTGTACACATTCTCCTTATTATGAGTTCCATCGTGTGTCATCAACATGTTAGAAGGTTTGAGATGCAAATCTTTTTAAACCGGGTCGTGGGTCAAATGGGATACTTACTTTTGCCTTACGCGTGGGGTGGGGGTGTAAATATTGGGTCTCTCAAAGCAAAGAAATTATCATTATTGAGAATATGGTGGTGGAATTTTCGAAATGAATCTAACGCCTTTTGGGTCAAAATAATAAAATATCTTTACATGAGAAAGGGGGAGTTGGGAACTTACGATTTAAATTATGGTCGAAACAGGAAAACAATGTGGAACAACATTCGTGATACTGGGCTACATATCGATGACTTGAACATCCCCTTTATCAACTCGTTTATTAAAGTAGTAAGCAAGGGTGATAACAAAATATATTGGAAAGACCCATGGTTAGGATATCAGATAACAAAATATATTGGAAAGACCCTTTATCAACTCGATTAATGTGTTGTATATGTGCACTGTGCTTGACACCAGCTGTTCCTAAGGAGGTTGGGGATTCGCAACTGTTCCGGAGGGAGGTCGCAGTCCGTGTGAGGTCAACCGTTCCAAGGGAGGTTGAGTTCATACCCTGCAGTCTGTTTGCAGAGACTAGACGGGAAAGGACTATCGGTAGATGCTAGCCTGATCAGCTAGGTCATGTGCTAGTACAAGCCGCCAATCCACATATTGTCTTTGTTTGTATGCTTGATGGTTGTAAACATGTTAGTTGACTGTTGTATGATGGATTGCTTAAGCTTAATCTGTAGATAGATTCCATTCACTTAGCGGTGCGCTAATCTCCCACATTCCTCCCCTGCAGGTTTAGCTACGGTCGATGGGATCGGAACATGATATAGAAGACATGTTTGACTTGTAACTCTGATGTGGACAATTGTAACCGTATTTGTAATAACGTAACACCGTTTGTTAAAGTAAACTTAATTAAGTGATTTTTGTACTAATGTAATTATGGTTGTGATTTTACTAAGAAAGCCTTCCTCTGTGTTTAAAAAAAATGACCGGTGTTACAAGTTGGTATCAGAGCATAGGTTTGACAGCAAGTACATGCGTGTATCTTGTTCTCAAACCTTGAGAGGAGTCAAACATGTCTGTGGGTGGGGCTAAGTGAATGCAGGGATACGTGTACGTTAGTTGTGTTGAGCTAACCAGTTATCCACTAAGCTTTTGTGTGAGTTGTTTTGTAGCACATGTATGGCTAATAGAGATGCAAACGCTACCGGCCCGACAAACCCCGGAACATACAGAGCACCAGATGAGGGTGTTGAGTCCGATTATGATGATCAACAGAGCTATATTCATGAGTTAGAAAATAAACTGAAAGAAGCTCAGGATAAAATTATTGAGCTTGAGTTGGTAAATCCTGTGGGAAATGATGATACGCCACCTAGATTTCCAACAACACAATCTCAAACAGTACCCAACATGAACCAGACTCAATTCCAATACCCAGTGCAAAATCAACCACCTTAACAGTACTACATGCCACCACAAAATACTTTCCCTTTTCAAAATCCAATGTTAATGAACCCGTACCAAACGCAAATGTTCCAACAACCCTTTGTTCAACCCCATAAGAAATGTACTTATAAACAGTTCTTAGATTGCAAACCCGCAGAGTATTTGGGAAGTTCTGACCCGACAGAAACTATGAATTGGTTGATGGAGGTTGAAAGGGCTTTGGAAGCCTGTCAGTGTGAACCGGAGTTGTGGGTTATGTATGCTTGTAGATTGCTAAAATGAAGAGCTATGGTTTGGTGGAATGCATTGACGTCCAATATCTCGAAGGGGTATGTGAATCAGATTACTTGGGAACGGTTCCAAGGTAAAGTTTGTGAACAATATTGTTCTTCGTTTGACCTTAACCGATTAAAGACTGAGTGTAGTGACCCGAACTTTTCCATGTTTATATATATTAATTGAGATTGATTTTACATGACTAAATGTTTCCAACGTGTTAAGCAATCAAACTTGTTAAGATTTGATTAAATGAAATAAGTTTCATATAGACAATTGATCACCCAAGTTGACCGGCAATTCACGAACGTTACAAATTTGTAAAAACTACATGTTGTGGTATATATAGACATATATATATATATATATATATATATATATATATATATATATATATATATATATATATATATATATATATATATATATATATATATATATATATATATATATATATATATATATATATATATATATGGTTGACATGAGATTATGACGAGTAAGTATCTCACTAAGTATATTAACAATGTGTGATATACATAAGAAATGAGATTACTAAGTTAAGAAACTCAAAATGATATATATAACGATTATCGTTATGATAACGTCTACTAAATACATATGTATCATATTAAGATATTGATACACTATATTTAACATGATAAAATGATATTTAAATATATCATTAAGTGTGTTAACAATGAACTACATATGTAAAAACAAGACTACTAACTTAATGATTTCGAAACGAGACATATATGTAACGATTATCGTTGTAACGACATTTAAATGTATATATATCATATTAAGATATATTAATATATCATAATATCATGATAATATAATAATTTAACATCTCATTAGATATAATAAACATTGGGTTAACAACATTTAACAAGATCGTTAACTTAAAGGTTTCAAATCAACATTTACATGTAACGACTAACGATGACTTAACGACTCAGTTAAAATGTATATACATATAGTGTTTTAATATGTATTCATACACTTTTGAAAGACTTCAAGACACTTATCAAAATACTTCTACTTAACAAAAATGCTTACAATTACATCCTCGTTCAGTTTCATCAACAATTCTACTCGTATGCACCCGTATTCATACTCGTACAATACACAGCTTTTAGATGTATGTACTATTGGTATATACACTCCAATGATCAGCTCTTAGCAGCCCATGTGAGTCACCTAACATATGTGGGAACCATGATTTGGCAACTAGCATGAAATATCTCATAAAATTACAAAAATATTAGTAATCATTCATGACTTATTTACATGAAAACAAAATTACATATCCTTTATATCTAATCCATATACCAACGACCAAAAATACCTACAAACACTTTCATTCTTCAATTTTCTTCATCTAAGTGATCTCTCTCAAGTTCCATCTTCAAGTTCTAAGTGTTCTTCATAAATTCCATAAGTATAGTTTCATAAAAATCCAGAATACTTCCAAGTTTGCAAGTCTACTTCCAAGCTTTCTAATCCATTTTAAGTAATCATCTAAGATCAAGGAACATTTGTTATTTATAGTAGGTTATCTTTCTAATTCAAGGTAATATTCATATTCAAACTTTGATTCAATTTCTACAACTATAACAATCTTATTTCGAGTGAAAATCTTACTTGAACTGTTTTCGTGTCATGATTCTGCTTCAAGAACTTTCAAGCCATCCAAGGATCCTTTGAAGCTAGATCCATTTTTCTCATTTCCAGTAGTTTTATCCAAAAAACTTGAGGTAGTAATGATGTTCATAACATCATTCGATTCATACATATAAAGCTATCTTATTCGAAGGTTTAAACTTGTAATCACTAGAACATAGTTTAGTTAATTCTAAAAAAGTTAATCCTTCTAGTTTGACTTTTAAAATCAACTAAACACATGTTCTATATCTATATGATATGCTAACTTAATGATTTAAAACCTGGAAACACGATGATTAAAAACTATGATAAACTTTGATTTAAAAGTTGTTCTTCTGGGAAAATGAATTTTCATATGAACATGAAACTATATCCAAAAATCAAGGTTAAACTCAAAGTGAAAGTATGTTTTCTAAAATGGTCATCTAGACGTCGTTCTTTCGACTGAAATGACTACCTTTACAAAAAAGACTTGTAACTTATATTTCCGACTATAAACCTATACTTTTTCTGTTTGATTCATAAAATAAAGTTTAATATGAAACCATAGCAATTTGATTCACTCAAAACGGATTTAAAATGAATAAGTTATGGGTAAAACAAGATTGGATATTTTTGATCTTTTTAGCTACGGGAAATGTTTAACAAATCTATACAAATCATATACTAGCTAACTTATATTGTATTATACATGTATTATAATATATTATGTAATCTTGGGATACCATAGACATGTATGCAAATGTTTTGACATATCATATCGACCCATGTATATATATATTATTTGGAACAACCATAGACACTCTATATGCAGTAATGTTAGAGTTAGCTATACAGGGTTGAGGTTGATTCTAAAAATATATATACTTTGAGTTGTGATCTAGCCTAAGACGTGTATACACTGGGTCGTGGATTGATTCAAGATAATATATATCGATTTATTTCTGTACATCTAACTGTGGACAACTAGTTGTAGGTTACTAACGAGGACAGCTGACTTAATACACTCAAATCTTTAAAACATAATAAAAATGGTTGTAATTATATTTTGATCATACTTTGATATATATGTACATATTTATATAGGTTCGTGAATCGATCCGTTGCCAAGTCTTATTTCCGAGGAAGGAAATATCTGTGAAAGTGGGTTATAGTCCCACTTTTAAAATCTAATATTTTTGAGATGAGAATACATGTAGGTTTTATAAATGATTTACAAAATAGACACAAGTATGTGAAACTACATTCTATGGTTAAATTATCGAAATCAAATATGCCCCTTTTTATTAAGTCTGGTAATCTAAGAATTAGGGAACAGACACCCTAATTGACGCGAATCCTAAAGATAGATCTATTGGGCCTAACAAACCCCATCCAAAGTACCAGATGCTTTAGTACTTCGAAATTTATATCATATCCGAAGGGTGTCCCGGAATGATGGGGATATTCTTATATATGCATCTTGTTAATGTCGGTTACCAGGTGTTCACCATATGAATGATTTTTATCTCTATGTATGGGATGTGTATTGAAATATGAAATCTTGTGGTCTATTGTTACGATTTGATATATATAGGTTAAACCTATAACTCACCAACATTTTTGTTGATGTTTAAAGCATGTTTATTCTCAGGCGAATATTAAGAGCTTCCGCTGTTGCATACTAAAATAAGGACAAGATTTGGAGTCCATGCTTGTATGATATTATGTAAAAATTGCATTCAAGAAACTTATTTTTGATGTAATATATTCTTATTGTAAACCTTTATGTAATGGTCGTGTGTAAACGGTATATTTTAGATTATCATTATTTGATAATCTACGTAATGCTTTTTAAACCTTTATAGATAAAATAAAGGTTATGGTTGTTTTAAAAATGAATGCAGTCTTTGAAAAAAGTCTCATATAGAGGTCAAAACCTCGCGACGAAATCAATTAATATGGAATGCTTATAATCAATATGAACGGGACATTTCACTGAGTTTTTAGAAATGAGAATGACGCCTCAGATGTCAATCGATGAAGTAATTGGTCAGTTTATGGATAAGTTGAGATTTGTATCTCAGTGGGTACCAGATGAAGTATCAAGAATTCAACATTTTGTTAATATGATCTTGCCAGAATACAGAATGTCAGTAAGGATGGCGACTAGTTTATCTCAGGCCTTTATTATAGCCAAAATGGTGGAAAGTGATTTGAAAGCGGCAAGAGGACTGATGACAGGGAGTATGATGACTCCGAGTGGTCAAACGGGTGGTCAATCCAGTGGTAAGTCAAAGAAATCGTTTAGGTTTAGACAGAAAGGTAAGAGTCAACAGGGTGGTTCAGGGTCTAGATCAGGTAGAGGGAATTGGTGCCACATTTGTAAGTCTACTCACAGTGGTCAATGCTCAGAGGCTGCCAGAAGGTGTTTGAGATGTGGTGCAGTAGGACATGAGTCTCAAAGGTGTTCATTTCCAGGAAGTATATGTTGGAGTTTTCATCAACCAAGGCATCGTGCTGTAAGTTGTCCGTCCAAGAATATGAGTTCCGGGGCAGGGTCAGGTGCGCGTTCCGCATCAGTTGGAGTGTCTACTGCCTCGAGTGGGCAGAAGAGGAAGAACCCTCCCACATCAGAGGCCATAGCTTTTTAGATGTCAGTTGAGAAGGCTATTGAAACTGACGATGTGATAACCGGTATGTTTTTAATTAACTCAATACCTGCTCGTATATTATTTTATTGTGGTGCGAATAAGTCTTTTATGTCGTTAGACGTTTGTGCTAAGTTGAATTTACCTGCTACTGTGATGCCTAAACCGGTTAGAGTAGAGGAAGGTGATGGAAAGATCACACCCGTTACAACGTTTGTGACTGGGGCTAGTATCGATATTGAAGGAAAGTCATTTCCTATGACCTGTTTAGTATTACCCATTCCTAGTTTTGACGTAGTGTTAGGAATGGATTGGCTGCGCCTACTTAGAGCTAGTATTAAATGCGATAGGAAAATGATTTCCTTTCATTTAGCTGATGGAACCCGTGTTATAGCCCGAGGAGAACGGGGTGGGTATAATTTTCCGTTGATATCAATGATGAAAGCCAAGAAATCTCTATCCAAAGGGTGTGAATCATTCCTAGCTTATGTAGTAGATGGTAAGAAAGAAAAGAAAGTAATAGCCGATATTCTAGTAGTTTCAGAGTTTCCGGAAGTGTTTCCAGATGAGTTACCATGGTTACCGCCGGTAAGAGAAGTAAAGTATGAGATTGAATTGGTGCCTGGAGCCACTCCAGTTGCCAAAGCCCCGTATCATTTAGCGTCTTCCAAAATTCGTGAGATGATGTCACAAATTCAGGAGCTATTAGATCGTGGGTTTATTAGACCGAGTTCTTCTCCTTGGGGTGCACCAGTATTATTTGTTAAAAAGAAAGATGTTACCATGTGTATGTGTATAGATTATTAGGAGTTGAATAAGAGAACAGTAAAGAATAAGTACCCGCTTCCTAGAATAGATGATTTATTCAATCAGTTGCATGGTGCTTCCTACTTCTCAAAGATAGATTTATGATCTGGGTATCATCAGGTTAAAGTTGCAGAATCTGATATTCCGAAGACAACGTTTATGTAACGACCCGGATTTTTTTGACTACTTGATTATACTATTTACATGATTTAATTATTCCGACTTGATAAGCAATGAATTTTAATAAGTCTTGAACCTCCGGAAAGAGTTTTACACAAGCTTTTGATCACCCTTTTATTCTTACGATTCACGAACATCATAACTTGTATTAATTATATATATGTGAATATATATATATATATATATATATATATATATAACTTGAAAATATGATAATTAAATATCTCATTAAGTATATATATATATATATATTTTCATACTACTAAATTTAAAGAGCTTTTGAACAATATATATGTTACTATTTAAACGACGTAATTAACTTATGTTAAAATGTATTTACATATAATGTATTACGAGTGTAAATACATCCTTACAAGTATTGAATACACTTTATAATATACCAATACATGTAAAGGATAGCTATACTCGTATTTTCGTTCAATTTCCTCAAGAATTCTACTCGCATTCAAACAGTATTTTTACCCGTATTATACACAGCTTCTAGAAGTATTTACTATTGGTATATACCAATAGAAATCTGCAATTATTTGTGTAATATGTCATCCATGACCTAATCAATTAAATATGTCATCCATGACTTAATACATTTTAACTTATACTAGATATTTTCACTAAAAACCAAATTTATAAGCTTATAAATAAGGACCATTTTAACTCATTTTTACTCAACATTTTCTTAAACTAAAAACACACACTTGAATGCTCTCATATCATACTTCAATCTCAGCAACTTTCCTCTTCAAAATCAAGGTAAAATACTTCTCAAAATCCTTGTTCAATTCCTTATATGGTTGCTATCTTATTATGCTTATAAAACTTGTAAAAACTAGAACTTATTTTGGTGAACACCAAGCTTGTTTGAAAACTAAGTTAATCCTTCTAACTTAACTCTAATAACACTTATTTATATGTATTATGATTTTATATTAAGTTAGTATAAGAACTTATAACTTGTACAAATGAAGAACACCTTGAAACTTAACATATATCGTTTAATCTCTATTCGGTAAAAAGCGGGCTGTTTTGGGTTGGGAATTAAAAACCTATCTTAGACTTTGAGTTCGAGGCTAAGACTTTGGAAATATGTTAATATATGTAAATAAGACTTCCAGTATTTTTTTCATGATTTTAGACAAAGTGGAAGTATTTTATCAAAAATCATATTTTGGGTGGATGTCGGGATTTTTCCAAACCTGTCCACCGACACAAAAAGAGGGTAAAGCTCTAAAAATTACTACTTAGGCTTAACTTTTTGAATTGGTTTTGTAAACTTACTTCTTAAGGAATCCATAGCAATTTGATTCACTTTAAACGGTGTTGTAATGAATATTTGGCGAGCAAAACAAAATCTGCTAAAATTAACGTTGTATGGACAAAATTTATATTATAAAATCTATACTAACCATATCTTAGCTAAATTTTCTTGTATTATACATGTATTCTAACATGTCATGTTTACACAATACGTCGGATAAATCAAAAGACACCACATACACAATACGTGTAACTACAATAGCGGTATTGTGGGTCATGATTGAGTCTTATACAATACGTGTATACTATGTCTTGATTATTTCAAGGTGATGTATCGATCTATATATTTACTACTAACTGTGGACTTCTAAATGTGGACTACTAATTGTGGACTACTAACGTTGGACTGCTAACTTGACAACTTAAAACACGTGATTGAAAGTATGAACTTAAACAATCACACGTGATTGAAAATATAAACTTAAACAATCACACGTGATTGAAAGTATGAACTTAAACAATCACATGTGATTAAAGATATGATATGAACTTGCTATATTAATTTTGTTCACATGTATTATTATCTGAATCGTTATTATTGTTATAGGTTCATGAATCCAAGGACGACGACCATATTTTTAATAAGTTGAAAACTTATTATTAATATACTTTTACTACCGTGAGTATATAGTCCCATTTTTAAACTCTACAAATATTTTGGGATGAGAATACATGCATTTTATGTTTTACGCTATGGACACAAGTACTTAAAATATATTCTACGTTGAGTTGTACCACCTTGCATATCTTCCCTAATAGCTTGGTAACTAATATTTACATGTTGTATGAACATGTAAGCGCGAATCCTATTGATAGATCTATCGGGTTTGACAACCCCAACTGGGCTAGTCGCTCTAGTATCGTAAACGGCTGCATAGTACTTCGTTTTTACTACACTTGGTACAGTGTAGGGAGATTTCATAATAAAGGGAATATGCCATATTAATGGTTAATTATGGTTACCGAAGCGCTCAACAACTTATAGAATATCTTTATTGAAATATTTATAACTATGAAATCGTGTGGTCTATATTTTTATCGATGCTAACTTTAAACCTATATATCTCACCAACCTTTGTGTTGACTGTTTAAGCATGTTTATTCTCAGGTCCTTAAGAAAGTCTTCCGCTGTTGCATTATCTGAGTAAGCTATGCATGGAGTCTCATGTTTTTGTTTAAATGAAGTGTTGCATTCAATAAAAACTTTGTCATGTATTATATTCGACTGGTGTGTAGTATTTGGAAATCGATGTATTTTGGGGATTATTTCTTAAATAATCGCCCACTTGTTTAAAACATGCATTATGTATAATAATGGTGTGCTTTTTATGAAACGAATGCAATATTTTCTAAAACGTATCATATAGAGGTCAAATACCTCGCTATGGGACCAATGACTAACGTACTACATTTATAGTAATATGGATGGGTCGTTTCAGTTTAGAACTAGGTATGGTCATTATGAGTTTTTGGTCATGCCGTTTGGGTTAACAAACGCGCCAGCAGTCTTCATGGATCTGATGAATAGGGTGTGTCGTCCATTTCTAGATAAATTCGTGATTGTGTTTATAGACGACATATTAGTGTATTCAAAGACAGAGGCCGAGCACGTTGAACATTTAAGACAGGTGTTGAATTTGTTGAAACATGAATAGTTATTTGCAAAATTTTCTAAGTGTGAATTCTGGTTGAGAGAAGTGCAGTTTTTGGGTCATGTAATTTGTGTCGAGGGTATAAAAGTTGATCCATCAAAGATTGATGCGGTTATGAATTGGAAATCACCAAGAAATCCGACAGAAATTAAGAGTTTTCTGGGATTAGCTGGTTACTACCGAAGGTTCATAAAAGATTTCTCAAAAATAGCGGGTTCGTTGACTAAGTTGACTCGAAAAGACATAGCCTTTCGGTGGGGTGATGATCAAGAGAAGGCTTTTCAGACTTTGAAACAGTTATTGTGTCAGGCTCCAGTATTAGCATTACCAGAAGGTTTAAAGGACTTCGTGGTCTATTGTGATGCGTCTTCGCCGGGTTGGGTTGTGTATTGATGAAGAGAGACAAAGTGATTACTTACGCCTCGCGACAGTTGAAAGTTCATGAAAGAAATTATCATGTACATTATTTAGAAATGGCTGCCGTAGTGTTTGCCTTAAAGCTATGGAGACATTATTTGTATGGGATACACTGTGTAATATGTACAGATCATAAGAGTCTGCAATATATTTTCTCTCAGAAAGAATTGAATATGCGTCAAAGACGATGGCAAGAGTTGATTAAAGACTACGATTGTGAAATCAAGTACCATTCAGGTAAAGCAAATGTCGTAGCAGATGCGTTAAGTCGTAAAAAGTCTGGTCAGAATGTGAAATTTCTGCGTTTGAGTATAACTTCAGATTTGATCGATCAATTACGAACGGTTCAAGCATGTGCTTTGGAGGATGAACATATTAAATCTGAACTTATGACTAAACGAAAATTTGACCTAATTGATGATTCTCGTGGACTTAAGATCTTAAATAATCGTATTTGGGTGCCTATGCTTGGAGACTTGAGGGATTTGATAATGACTGAAGCTCACAAATCCAGATTGACAGTACATCCAGATAGTAATAAGATGTATCATGATTTGAAATCAGCGTATTGGTGGCCGACTATGAAAACAGACATCGCTCGTTTTGTTGAAAAATGCCATATTTGCGCGCAATTGAAGGCAGAACACCAGAAACCGTATGGTTCGTTGGGTCAGTTACAGATTCCAGAGTGGAAATGGGAGCATATCACGATGGATTTTGTGACAAAACTAGAACTCAGAGAAAACACGATATGATTTGGGAAATAGTTGATCGTTTGAATAAGAGTGCTCATTTTTGGGCTACACGTGAAATAGCTTCGTTGAGTGAACTTGCAGATTTGTATGTGAAAGAGATAGTTAGTCATCATGGTGTGCCATTATCGATTGTGTCAGACAGGGATTCTAGATTTGTGTCGAACTTCTGGAATAGTCTGCAACAGAATTTGGGTACACGTGTGAATCTGAGTATAGCTTATCATCCTCAGACAAATGGTCAGAGTGAACGAACGATACAAACATTAGAGGATATGTTGAGAGCGTGTGTATTAGAATATGGTGGATCGTGGGATACACATTTTCCATTGGTTGAATTCGCGTATAATAATTCTTATCATTCGAGCATAGGAATCCGCCTTACGAAATGTTGTACGGTCGTCATTGCAGAACTCTGACTTGTTGGTTAAAAGCTGGAGAGAAACAGTTTGCGGGTCCCAAAATTATTCAAATGACAGCTGAAAAATTTGCTATTGCGTGGGAAAAGTTGAAAGCTGCCAGAGATAGACAAAAGATGTATGCAAATCCGCCTAGACGTCCAGTAACTTTTCATGTGGGTGATCGTGTGTATCTTAAGGTTTCACGGTGTAAAGGGGTTATCCGATTTGGTAAACGTGGTAAGCTTGCGCCAAGGTACATTGGGTCGTTTCCAATTAGGGAGATTCTAAATGACCAGACAGTTGTGTTAGATCTTCCTTCTGAGTTAGTTGGTATTCATAATACCTTCAACGTGTGTTATTTGCGTATGTGTAAAGTCGATGAAGAGACACAGATCTTACCGCTGGTAGATTTGAAAGTTGATTTGAGTAACAAGTTGCTTGAGGAACCAATTCGAGTGTTCGACCGAAAGGTTACTAAGTTAAGAAAGAAAGAGATTCCGATGGTTTTAGTAGAATGGAAACACAGCTTAGGGTCTAACTTGTCGTGGGAGACAGAAGATTGATGAAGTCCCGTTACCTTTATCTTTTTGACCAAAGACCAGATTCAGAGGATGGAATCTCTTTAAGGGGGGTGGATTTGTAACAGACTGAAACCGAGGTAAGAAATAAGATTACTAAATTACCCTTAGGTTTATATTTGTGTTTAAAATATGCTTTTATTTTAATAATATGTTTAGTATTAATTGATATGTGGTTAAGATCAGTTTGTGACAAGGGTCACAGAAATGGTTCGTTTGTTAAATTTGAACTCTTTTAGGGTTGCCACTTAAGTATGTAATATCTGGATGTTTCCATCCATTTCTTCCATATTACCAAAATCAAGCACGCACCTAAATTCTTGCTTTATCAAACCCTAGTTTAATTCAAGATTAGAAATTGGATCAAGTAGCTTAAGTGACTAATTTATAGTATCCTTGTGATCATCTAATCAGGTTTGTTTACTTGAATCCTTGCTTTGATTCTTATTAAATGGGTTTTTTGTGTTCTTGAATAAAAAGTGTGATTTTGAGCTTAAATCTTCATGCTTTGTGTTAGTTATGCTTAATTGATGTTAGATATATGTTATATAGTTGTTATATGAAGTTTGTAAGTGAGTTTTGTGACCAGAACAAGCAAAAATTAAGATTTGGAGTCAAAAACGCGAAAAACAGCGAGTTGGAGCTGTTCATCAGCTCCCACACTTTTGAAAGCTCAACCACGAAGCGTGAGCACGCGTTTGAGGGCTCAACCACGCGGTTGAGGGGCTCACTCATACGGTTGAGGTCTCAGCCGTGTGGTTGAGCAGTTCAGCTTTTTGGTGAAACTTGTTTAGATCATAACTTTCACACCGTAACTCCGTTTTTTATGAATAAAATATCATTGGAATCGAAATGAAGAATCCAATTCAATGATAAACTTTTTAGAAGATATATCAAATGTTATCTGGGTCATAAAAAGAGGTATTAGTGCGTATGTCTTGCTTAGCGTGTATTTATATGTCACTATTGAAGGAGATTATGATATGGACTTATCAATTAATGATAATATGATTGTATGATGTGGTTTAGAACTTGATATTATGACTTTGGGTGGTTTTGGGTTAAAAACCCGTCATAACAGCTGTTGTTGCTATTCTTCTCCACCCGCACGAGTGAACTTTCACACGTACGGTTGAGGCGGCCAACCGCATGGTGAACCGCACGAGTGAGTGGTTACTTGAACTGTTATATTTTCTAGTTGGATCGTACGGCTGAGATGTGACTCGTATGAGTCATACGTCACTCGTGTGGTCAACCGTACGGATCTACTGTTGTCTAATTGGATATTTGGCCAAGGACCAAATGTATGAGTGAGGTTGAGGTTTCTCAGATGTGCGGATATCACTCGTACGGTTGACAGGTCAGATTGATTAAGTGTTCAAGTTCTTGTTTATTGATGCTATTGTCTTATTGTTGGGATGATACCAAGACATGAAGACTGACTTGATTATGTCTAATTCTCGGGTGGAAAAGATAAGGAGAAAGCTCAGTAGTCAGAATCTGAGTCGTTGTTGGTAATTGGTGAGTGAGTCTATCTTCGGATAGAGTTTAAGTAGCAAATCATGCTACAGTGGATTACTCTGATTACCCTGTGTAGTGTAGTGATTGTCATGCTAGTTGGATAGTTATGCTATGTGATTAATGTGTTGTATATGTGCACTGTGCTTGACACCAGCTGTTTCTAGGGAGGTTGGGGATTCACAACTGTTCCCAGGGAGGTTGCAGTCCGTGTGAGGTCAACCGTTCCAAGGGAGGTTGAGTTCATACCCTACAGTCTGTTTGCAGAGACTAGACGAGAAAGGAAAATCGGTAGATGCTAGCCTGAACAGCTAGGTCGTGTGCCCGTACAAGCCGCCAATCCTCATATTGTCTTTGTTTGTATGCTTGATGGTTGTAAGCATGTTAGTTGACTGTTGTATGATGGATTGCTTAAGCTTAATCTGTAGATAGATTCCATTCACTTAGCGGTGCGCTAATGTAACGACCCGCACTTTTTCGATCATTCTATACTTATAAGATTAATATTTACATAAATTAAACCTTGCCAACATGATAAGCAATCCAAATTGTCGAGATTTATATTTCCGAAAAGAGTTTTACACAACGTTTGACCGTCTAGTTTGACCGATGATATCACGAACTATACAATATATGATAATTATACGTTTGTGTATATATATGTATATATACATATTTAACATGATTAATAAATGTTTTAATATCTCATTTTATATTAATAACAACAAGTTATATGTGTATTTTGAAACTACTAACTTAAGTTTTCAAAATGATAACTATACGTAACGTTATTTGACATAAATACTTAAGATATATAATGTTTATACATATATTGTATAAGTAAAGTATTTAATCACTTTTGAGAACTTAAATACATAAAACCATATAAGTGTATTCACAAAAGATAGCTATATTTGAATCCTCATTCCATTTTTCACAAAATTTCTATACGTATATTTAGAGTATTTGTACTCGTATCATACCTAGCTTCTATACGTATTTACTATTCGTATATACACATCAAATCACCACCTAATCAGCTCCTATACTTGCCCTCATCAAGAGGGAACTTCTTTTTGACATCTAGCTTCAATAATTATACAAAAATACAAGTAGAAATTTTGTTTTTGTCCCCCCCATGATCACGCCACCACCACCTTAAATACATGCATGCATTTCAAGATTTTGATCCATTTTTACTTCAAGTCTTTAGCTAAAAACACCTACACTCTCAAGAACATTAAACACCATAAACATTCAGTAACTTACCAAGAAGATCTAGCTTCAAAAACCATACTAAAACACCATAAGAAAACCATACAAAAACACTTCAAGAAAACCCTCCAAGAACACCAACTTACTTCCAATCTTTCATCCACTTCTATCACCCTTTTGATTCTAGCTTCTTACTTCTCTCTTACAGCAACTTCATCCAAGGAACTTGAGGTAGAATCTATGTTCATAACCTTATTCGATTCATATATATATAGCTATCTTATTTGGTGGTACAAAAGTTTAACAACAAGAACATAGTTTGAATGTTTTCAAACTTGTTTGCAAACTAAATAGATCCTTCTAACTTAACTTTTAAAATACTTCAAGACCTGTAATATAACTTATGTATATACTAATTTAACAAGGTAAAACTTGGTTTTTCAAAGTATAAGTATTTTTAGAAAAATGGTCATTAAATGATTTTGTTGTAACAAAAATGTTTAACTTCATATGTTTCACTAATGTTTCACTTATGCCGTATGATCTTGAATACAAACCAAGGTATTTACAGTTCATAGTCTTAAAGAAGAACTCGATCCAAGAAGATGGCAATTTGAATCAACGAAAACGGATTTGTAACGAAGAAACTATGACCGAAACAAAATTGGTTATCCTAGATCATTTCAACTACGGGATCAATTGGAAAAAAATGATATAAATCACATATTTCTAAGATAACATGATATTTTATATATATGTACTTATAATTCAATTTTATATGGTTCAGGATCACCCGTAAACAATACGAGAAGATTAATCATAAGATCCCATGTTTGTACGCAACACGTCATTTGACAACACCGGTACTTTATGTACGCAACACGTCATTTGACAACACCGGTACCATGGGTCAAGATTAATCTCGACCAATACATATACGATGGGGTTTTATTTATTTCGTTGGGGGTTTTGTTTATTGCGGGTATATTAAACATCTAAAAATGAACCATTAAAAATTGAATTACTAACATCGGAATGCTAACTACAGACTAAGGAAATATTCAAAATATTAAAAGTATAACAAGTATATATATATATAACGTTTGTTTTAAAATGAAAACATATTGATATATTATATATGGATAGGTTCGTGATATCAACCGGAAGACCGAGTCAAAATATATATATCATCAAGACAAGAGTGAGTATATAGTCCCACTTTTAAACTCTAAATATTTCGGGATGAGAATACATGTATTTTATGTTTTACGTTATGGACACAAGTAACTGAAAAATATATTCTACGTTGAGTTGTACCACTGGCATACTTCCCTGTAGCTTGGTAACTAATATTTACAGCGGTATTGTAAACGCGAATCCTGTTGATAGATCTATCGGGCCTGACAACCCCAACCGGACTGGACGACCAGTATTCAACGGTTGCACAGTACTTCGTTTCGTGACTACACTTGGTACGGTGTAGTAAGATTTCATAATAAAGGGAATATGCGACGTGATTAAATGTTAAGTATGGTTACCAAGTGCTCAACCACTTAGAATATTTTTATTGAAATGTTTATATACGAAATCTTGTGGTCTATATATATATATTGCTGCGCACTAAACCTATATCTCACCAACTTTATGTTGACGTTTTTAAACATGTTTATTCTCAGGTGATAATTAAAGCTTCCGCTGCATTATGTTGAATCTAAGCAGGATCATGCGTACTCATATTTGTGTCAAAAATAAAACTGCATATCCGAGGACGTGTGTTGTAAAATATGCTAGAAATCGTGTTGTTATTATCATTTGTAAAGTTTGTAAGTCGAAGATTATCGTTAAACGATAATCATCTTTTTATTGTCTAAAGCTTGTAACAAAAATAATGGTTTGGTTTGTAATGTATAATATATGCAGTTTTCCTTTTTAAAAATGTCGCATATAGAGGTCAATACCTCGCAATGAAATCATACGTTATCTAACACGTTCTTATGGTTAAGGACGGGTTATGACATGTGATATCAGAGCGTTGGTCTTAGCGAACCAGGTCTGCATTAGTGTGTCTAACCGAGAAGCCGTTAGGATACATTAGTAAGTCTGGACTTTGACCGGGTCTGATTTAAAAAAAAAAAAAAACCATTGCTTATCACTGTTGGTTAAAATTTATATGTAAATATTATATAAGTACTAATGGGTTAGTTGTTGTGTGATAGATGTCGAGCTCAAAAATTGTTATCACAATCAACGACTCCGAATCAGAATCTTCAGATGGCGTTCCAGTCATTAACCTGTCCGATGACGAAAATGATATCCTTGGGGAAGACTCACAAATTCCGGATGAACCAACTATAGAGAACTCGGAAAGTGAACCCGAGGAGGAAAGTGAACCCGAGGAGGAAAGTGAACCTGAGGAGGAAAGTGAACCCGAGGAAGAAATACAGGAAATTACAAAAGACGAGTTCGAACTAGGAAAGAAACGAAAGGCTAATGAATTAGAAAATCCAAATCCCGAGTTTAATGAGAATGATGTGGCACCAATTCCACTCAACACTACCACCCCTATCCCCGCTATTCCTATTCGTTCTGTCCCGGCATCCAGTTCTTCAGTCCCACAGCCAAAATATAGGCAGACAGTTAGGATAAGCGTTAAGCAAATCTTTGTGTCTAAACGTCCTAGAAAATAGATCAAACGATGCGCTGCTGTGTCAAACCATGGAACCGAATAATGTTTTGTATAATATTAATAGTGTGGTTTGCTTAATGTTCGATGTAAGATAAGCATATGTAAAATATTGAAGTATAAAATGCAATAATTTTCCATGGTTAAGTATTATTTAGATTGTAGTAATTGATTCTGTACTAAGCTATTAAGTATGAACATTAACGGGTAGGTACTACCCTAGATATAATTATAAAACGCTAATAAGAAGAAAAGGCTTTTATAATAATACCTAGTTCATATTATTAATAAGCTATAATGTACTATAAATACACACTACATCTATAATAATCCATGTGAATAATTATTTTCTTTCATTAGGAAATGGCGCGATTGAATCGAATGACGGAACAAGAACTCGAGGAACTCATCAACCAGCGAGTGAACGACAGAATGTTATGGGTTGAGGCTGCAAGAGCTGCTGCAGTTAATCCAAATCCTCGTGTAGGATGCTCCTACAAGACGTTCCAAGCTTGCAAGCCATCATCATTCAGTGGAACGGAAGGACCTATCGGTTTAACCCGATGGATAGAAAAGATGGAGACGGTGTTTAAAATCAGTGGTTGTGATGAAAAAGACATGACCAAGTTTGCATCGTGCACTTTACAAGATAGTGCACTCACATGGTGGAAGAATTATGTGAAGGCGGTAGGAGGAGATGTAGCTTATGATACTCCATGGGAAGAATTCAAAGCAATGATAATCACCGAGTATTGTCCAAGGAATGAGGTTATTAAGTTAGAAGATGAGTTACGAAGTTTGAAGGTGGTTGGTACTGAAATCACCAACTACAACCAGCGATTCATGGAATTAGTTTTGCTATGTCCTGAATTGGTTCCAACCGAAGAACGGAAGATTGAAATGTACAAAGCTGGTTTGCCCAAAAAGGTCAAGGCAAATGTTACAGCATCGAAACCTAAGACAATTCATGAAGCTATAACCATGGCAAACGAGCTAATGGATCAGGTCATCATGGATAAGAAAGTATCCAATACTGATGTGAAGGTATCAGGTAACAAAAGAAAGTGGAATGGAAATTATGATCGAGGTAACCAACAACAATCTTTTAAGAAACAAGAAAACACGCAAGGTGCGGGTAGTGGTTTAAGCTTTGGTTATAAAGGACAAAATCCTTTATGCAACCGTTGCCACAAACATCACTTTGGTTACTGTAGTGTGTTATGCACCAAGTGTAATCGACAAGGTCATCTTGCGGAAGATTGTAAGGCTCTCGTTACAAATGGCAACAAGACTCCTGCCACCAACGCAAATAGAACTGCTTTGGCTAACATTACTTGTTTTGGGTGTGGAAAACAAGGTCATTATAAGAGCCAGTGCCCGAATCAGAATGGCGGACCTGCACGTGGAAGAGCGTTTGTTATTAATGCTAGAGAGGCACGAGAAGACCCGGAACTTGTTACGGGTACGTTTACCATTAATAACTTATCCGCATCTATTATATTTGATACTGGTGCCGATAGAAGTTACATGAGTAGAGGCTTTTACGCTAAATTGAATTGTTCATCATTACCTCTAGATGCTAAGTACTTGATTGAGTTAGCTAATGGTAAGCTAATTAAAGCCGATAAAATTTGTCGTGATTGTGAAATAAATCTAGCTGGAGAAACGTTTAAAATCGACTTAATACCCGTAGAATTAGGAGGTTTTGATGTAATAGTCGGCATGGACTGGATGTCCAAAATAGGAGCGGAAGTTGTTTGTGCCAAGAAGGCAATTCGTATTCCTGGTAAGGATAAAATGCCGGTGATGATTTATGGAGAGAAGGGTAATTCAAAGTTAAAACTCATTAGCTGTTTGAAAGCCAAGAAGTGTTTAGAAAAGGGATGTTACGCTATTTTAGCACATGTTAATAAAGTCGAAAAGAAAGAAAAGTGCATCAACGACGTGCCTGTGGCAAAAGATTTTCCTGAAGTTTTTCCGGAAGAATTGCCGGGATTACCTCCATTTAGATCGGTAGAATTTCAAATAGATTTAGTACCAGGAGCTGCACCAGTGGCTCGTGCTCCATATAGACTTGCACCGTCCGAGTTAAAAGAACTTCAAAGTCAGTTAAAAGAATTACTGGACCGTGGATTCATACGACCGAGTACTTCACCGTGGGGAGCTCCAATTTTGTTTGTTAAGAAGAAAGATGGATCTTTTAGGATGTGTATAGATTATCGTGAATTAAATAAGTTAACTATCAAAAATCGGTATCCACTACCGAGAATTGATGACTTATTTGATCAATTGCAAGGATCATGTGTTTATTCAAAAATCGACTTAAGATCGGGCTATCATCAACTACGTGTCAAAGAAGAGGACATTCCGAAAACTGCTTTTCGGACACGTTATGGTCATTATGAATTTTTGGTTATGCCGTTTGGATTGACGAATGCGCCAGCTGTATTCATGGACCTCATGAATCGAGTTTGTAGTCCGTATTTAGATAAGTTTGTTATCGTTTTCATTGATGATATTCTTATCTATTCCAAGAGTGAGCAAGAGCATGAAGAGCATTTAAGGTTGATACTGGAGTTGTTGAGAAAAGAACAACTGTATGCTAAATTTTCTAAGTGTGCTTTCTGGTTGAAAGAAGTGCAATTTCTTGGTCACGTTGTTAGTAGCAAAGGAATTCAGGTTGATCCAGCAAAAATTGAAGCCATTGAAAAATGGGAGACTCCTAAGACACCAATGCAGATACGCCAATTTTTGGGTTTAGCCGGTTATTATAGAAGGTTTATTCAAGATTTTTCCCGAATAGCTAAACCGTTGACAGCGTTAACGCAAAAAGGGAAGAAATATGAATGGACCTCGGAGCAGGAGAACGCATTTCAATTACTGAAGAAGAAGTTAACTACGGCGCCTATTTTATCGTTACCAGAAGGGAACGATGATTTTGAAATATATTGTGACGCTTCGCGACAAGGTTTTGGTTGTGTTCTTATGCAACGGAAGAAAGTTATTGCATTCGCATCCCGACAATTGAAGATTCACGAGCGAAATTATACGACGCATGATCTAGAATTGGGAGCAGTCGTGTTTGCATTGAAGATGTGGAGACACTACTTGTATGGGGTTAAATTCACTGTGTTTACTGATCATAAAAGCCTTCAACATATTTTTGATCAGAAACAATTGAACATGAGGCAACGTAGGTGGGTCGAGTTAATAAACGACTATGATTGTGAAATTCGTTATCATCCCGGAAAGGCGAACGTGGTGGCCGATGCTTTAAGCAGAAAGGAACGAGAACCAATTCGAGTTCGAGCAATGAATATAAAAATTCGCATGAATCTCAACTCACAAATCAAAGAAGTTCAACGAGAAGCACTTACTAAAGAAAATATAGGAAATGAAATAATGAAGAAGTATGAGAAGCAACTCGTTATGCGAGAAGATGGAATTCGATATTTTGCAAATCGTATTTGGGTACCGAAGTTGGGTGGATTAAGGAAGTTGATATTGAACGAGGCACATAAGACAAGATATTCGATACATCCTGGAGTTGGAAAGATGTACCAAGATCTTAAGACGCATTATTGGTGGCCTAATTTAAAAACAGACGTTGCAACATATGTTGGGGAGTGTTTAACTTGTTCCAAGGTTAAAGCAGAACACCAGAAGCCGTCAGGGTTACTTCAACAACCAGAAATTCCAGAATGGAAATGGGACGGTATTACCATGGATTTCATCACGAAGTTACCAAAGACTGCCTGGGGATACGACACCATTTGGGTGATTGTTGATCGTCTCACCAAGTCTGCACATTTCTTGCCTATAAAGGAAACGGATAGAATGGAGAAACTATTACGATTGTATATAAAGGAAGTTGTTTCAAGGCATGGAATACCTATTTCCATTATATCCGATCGTGATAGTAGATTTACCTCAAAATTCTGGCAATCACTACAGGAGGCACTAGGAACTCGGTTGGATATGAGTACCGCATATCATCCACAAACCGATGGACAGAGTGAGAGAACGATTCAGACTCTCGAAGACATGCTCAGGGCATGTGTGATCGATTTTGGAAACGGATGGGATAAATATCTACCGTTAGCAGAATTCTCGTATAATAATAGTTATCATGCGAGCATTGGAGCTGCGCCATTCGAAGCATTGTACGGAAGGAAGTGTAGATCTCCTATCTGTTGGAATGAAGTAGGAGATCGACATTTAACTGGTCCCGAGATCATACACGAAACGACCGAGAAGATAGTACAAATCAAGGAGAGATTGAAAACATCCCGTAGTCGCCAAAAGAGCTACGCCGATGTTCGAAGGAAACCATTAGAGTTTCAGGTTGGGGAAATGGTTATGCTAAAGGTGTCACCTTGGAAAGGTGTAATACGTTTCGGCAAAAGGGGTAAACTGAACCCAAGGTACGTAGGCCCGTTCAAGATCATCGAACGCATTGGACCGGTAGCTTATCGGCTCGAGTTACCGCAACAACTCGCTGGAGTACATAATACCTTTCACGTCTCAAACCTGAAGAAGTGTCTTGCAAAGGAAGACCTCACCATTCCTCTTGAAGAAATCCATGTCGACGAGAAACTACAATTCGTCGAAGAACCAATCGAAATCATGGACCGTGAAGTTAAACAGCTCAAACAGAGCAATATACCGATTGTTAAGGTTCGTTGGAGTGCTAGAAGAGGTCCCGAGTTTACTTGGGAACGAGAGGATCAGATGAAGCAAAATTATCCACACTTGTTTCTCGATGACGCAAAATAGGTACAATTTTAAAATTTCGGGACGAAATTTATTTAACGGGGAGGTAATGTAACGACCCGCACTTTTTCGATCATTCTATACTTATAAGATTAATATTTACATAAATTAAACCTTGCCAACATGATAAGCAATCCAAATTGTCGAGATTTATATTTCCGAAAAGAGTTTTACACAACGTTTGACCGTCTAGTTTGACCGATGATATCACGAACTATACAATATATGATAATTATACGTTTGTGTATATATATGTATATATACATATTTAACATGATTAATAAATGTTTTAATATCTCATTTTATATTAATAACAACAAGTTATATGTGTATTTTGAAACTACTAACTTAAGTTTTCAAAATGATAACTATACGTAACGTTATTTGACATAAATACTTAAGATATATAATGTTTATACATATATTGTATAAGTAAAGTATTTAATCACTTTTGAGAACTTAAATACATAAAACCATATAAGTGTATTCACAAAAGATAGCTATATTTGAATCCTCATTCCATTTTTCACAAAATTTCTATACGTATATTTAGAGTATTTGTACTCGTATCATACCTAGCTTCTATACGTATTTACTATTCGTATATACACATCAAATCACCACCTAATCAGCTCCTATACTTGCCCTCATCAAGAGGGAACTTCTTTTTGACATCTAGCTTCAATAATTATACAAAAATACAAGTAGAAATTTTGTTTTTGTCCCCCCCATGATCACGCCACCACCACCTTAAATACATGCATGCATTTCAAGATTTTGATCCATTTTTACTTCAAGTCTTTAGCTAAAAACACCTACACTCTCAAGAACATTAAACACCATAAACATTCAGTAACTTACCAAGAAGATCTAGCTTCAAAAACCATACTAAAACACCATAAGAAAACCATACAAAAACACTTCAAGAAAACCCTCCAAGAACACCAACTTACTTCCAATCTTTCATCCACTTCTATCACCCTTTTGATTCTAGCTTCTTACTTCTCTCTTACAGCAACTTCATCCAAGGAACTTGAGGTAGAATCTATGTTCATAACCTTATTCGATTCATATATATATAGCTATCTTATTTGGTGGTACAAAAGTTTAACAACAAGAACATAGTTTGAATGTTTTCAAACTTGTTTGCAAACTAAATAGATCCTTCTAACTTAACTTTTAAAATACTTCAAGACCTGTAATATAACTTATGTATATACTAATTTAACAAGGTAAAACTTGGTTTTTCAAAGTATAAGTATTTTTAGAAAAATGGTCATTAAATGATTTTGTTGTAACAAAAATGTTTAACTTCATATGTTTCACTAATGTTTCACTTATGCCGTATGATCTTGAATACAAACCAAGGTATTTACAGTTCATAGTCTTAAAGAAGAACTCGATCCAAGAAGATGGCAATTTGAATCAACGAAAACGGATTTGTAACAAAGAAACTATGACCGAAACAAAATTGGTTATCCTAGATCATTTCAACTACGGGATCAATTGGAAAAAAATGATATAAATCACATATTTCTAAGATAACATGATATTTTATATATATGTACTTATAATTCAATTTTATATGGTTCAGGATCACCCGTAAACAATACGAGAAGATTAATCATAAGATCCCATGTTTGTACGCAACACGTCATTTGACAACACCGGTACTTTATGTACGCAACACGTCATTTGACAACACCGGTACCATGGGTCAAGATTAATCTCGACCAATACATATACGATGGGGTTTTATTTATTTCGTTGGGGGTTTTGTTTATTGCGGGTATATTAAACATCTAAAAATGAACCATTAAAAATTGAATTACTAACATCGGAATGCTAACTACAGACTAAGGAAATATTCAAAATATTAAAAGTATAACAAGTATATATATATATAACGTTTGTTTTAAAATGAAAACATATTGATATATTATATATGGATAGGTTCGTGATATCAACCGGAAGACCGAGTCAAAATATATATATCATCAAGACAAGAGTGAGTATATAGTCCCACTTTTAAACTCTAAATATTTCGGGATGAGAATACATGTATTTTATGTTTTACGTTATGGACACAAGTAACTGAAAAATATATTCTACGTTGAGTTGTACCACTGGCATACTTCCCTGTAGCTTGGTAACTAATATTTACAGCGGTATTGTAAACGCGAATCCTGTTGATAGATCTATCGGGCCTGACAACCCCAACCGGACTGGACGACCAGTATTCAACGGTTGCACAGTACTTCGTTTCGTGACTACACTTGGTACGGTGTAGTAAGATTTCATAATAAAGGGAATATGCGACGTGATTAAATGTTAAGTATGGTTACCAAGTGCTCAACCACTTAGAATATTTTTATTGAAATGTTTATATACGAAATCTTGTGGTCTATATATATATATTGCTGCGCACTAAACCTATATCTCACCAACTTTATGTTGACGTTTTTAAACATGTTTATTCTCAGGTGATAATTAAAGCTTCCGCTGCATTATGTTGAATCTAAGCAGGATCATGCGTACTCATATTTGTGTCAAAAATAAAACTGCATATCCGAGGACGTGTGTTGTAAAATATGCTAGAAATCGTGTTGTTATTATCATTTGTAAAGTTTGTAAGTCGAAGATTATCGTTAAACGATAATCATCTTTTTATTGTCTAAAGCTTGTAACAAAAATAATGGTTTGGTTTGTAATGTATAATATATGCAGTTTTCCTTTTTAAAAATGTCGCATATAGAGGTCAATACCTCGCAATGAAATCATACGTTATCTAACACGTTCTTATGGTTAAGGACGGGTTATGACATGTAATCCCCCACATTCTTCCCCTGCAAGTTTAGCTACGGTTCATGGGATCGGAACATGATATAGAAGACATGTTTGACTTGTAACTCTGATGTGAACAATTGTAACCGTGTTTGTAATAACGTAACACGTTTGTTAAAGTAAACTTAATTAAGTGGTTTTTGTACTAATGTAATTATGGTTGTGATTTTACTAAGAAAGCCTTCCGGTGTGTTTAAAAAAAATGGCCGGTGTTACAATATGGTGCTTGTTGAGTGGAAGCATAGTATAGGATCGAACCTTACATGGGAGACCGAAGAGCTGTTGAAGGCTCGTTATCCACGTTTGTTTGACCAAGACCATATTCCGAGGATGGAATCTCTTTTAGGGGGTGGATTTATAACATCCTCAGATTGGGCATAGATGTAAGATGACCTTTTTGCCTTTAGGCATAATTATGTGGTTAATTATGCTTTTATTTTAATTAAATATTTAGTGTTATTTTATTATTTGGTTAAGACCAGTTTGTGACAAGGGTCACAGAACAGGTTCGTTTATTTAATTTGAACTCCGTTAGGGCAGTCAAATTAAGTACGAAAGTTATCAGATAACCGGTAAATACCCGTGTGTGATGGGTATGTTATTTAACCCACATATATAAGCTTGTTACAGCTCATTTCTATCTTTTTCTTGAAACTTCTAAATTACTATGTACCTTAACTCTCACCACTTGAAAACCATAATCTCTAGATCTTGATTTGGAGCTTAAATTGTATTTGAAATCAATTTCCTTGTGTCATTGTGAGTCTATCAAGGTAAGATTTGTTCGATTTCATGTCTAAATCAGTGTTTTAATTGAGATTAAAGTTAGGTTTTTGATAAAAGTGATTTTGGTGTCTTAATGCTTAAATTTGGTGCTGTTTTGGCTCAAAACTTGTGGGTTTGTACTTCTAAATGTTTTGTGTACAAGTTATAAATGGTTTTGAGGTCAAAAACAGGTCCAAGATTGAGATTTGGGTGATTTTGGTGCGAAACCCGTCAGTTTCTGCTGCTGCTGCACAATGAACACAACCGTACGGTTGCAGCTTGCAACCGCACGGGTACATGGTGCAACCGTACGGGTGCATGTGCAATCGTACAGATCCAGTGGTGTTGGTGCAACTGGGCAGAATGTGTGTAACCATACGGATGCATGATGCAACCGTACGGATGGACTTGCAACCGTACAGATGCATGTGCAACCGTACGGGTGTAGATCAGAACTGCAGTGTTGTTTAATTTAGCTATTTTCTAGCCGTTACGCTGTCCGCGTGACCTATGATAATCAGGATGTAAATTCTGAAAATGCATAAGTGTTAGGTTTACTTTTAGTGACACTTTTGTTACTGATTTGCTGTACTATGCTTTTTTGTGCTAACGGACAGAAACTAACTTGGTTTGCCTTATGTTAAGGTGATAAACATAAGGAAGCCGCTCAGTGATAGATTATCTGAGCTAGTTGCTGGTATTCGGTGAGTGGGTCTATTTCCAAATAGAGTGTTAAGTAGCTGACACGCTACTTGTTCAGACTCTTTACTTTTATGTTTATGCCCTGTATAAATACCATGTGTAGTTAGATATTGCCATGCTAGTTAGGACGATTGCATGACTGATTATCTGTGATCTTATGTGCGCACTATTAGTTGGACACCAATCGAGGCGGCAAGGTTGGGAACCCATCGAGGCGGCAAGGTAGGGTTGATGTGAGGTCGACCGTGGTAGCCTGGTCGGGTCATGATGTTACTGATTGTTCAGTATAGCATAGAATGAAGCATGTGTTGCGTCTGGAAGGTTATGCAGTGGAGTCAGTAAAACGGACTATCGGTAGACTGTAGCCTGATCATCTAAGTCGTGTGCTCGTACAAGCCGCCGATCCTCATATTGTCAGTTGTTTTTGTATGCTAGTTCAGGACGTTAGCATATCTGTGACCCTTGCATGTTCCGTTGCTTATGCTTGGTCTATTAGATAGTATCTATTCACTTAGCATTTGTGCTAATTCTCCCACATTTCCACCCCTTGCAGGTCTAGGTACTGCTGGTTAGGACGGGTGTTGCAGGCGAGCTGAAGACATGTTTGACTATAAGCTGAACTCTGATGTTTTATGATTTTGTAATGTTTTTAAGTAACACCGTCGTTTTGAAAATTGTAATAAAGTAAACTATGGTTTGTAAACGTTAATCAGGTTTATTTTGGTAATTAAATGTACTTCCGCTGTGATAAAAAAAAATCAGGGTGTTATATCGAGGGTCTTAATGCACTAGTAAAACATGCTAGGGAACTAAATTTATTTAAGGGAATAAGAATGGGGTCCGGTATTGTCACAATCTCCCACCTCCAATATACCGATGACACTATCTTTTTGGTGACTGGAATAAAAGGAATGCGGGAAACCTTTAAAATTGCTTAAATGTTTTGAGATATTTTCGGGATTAAAGGTTAATTTTCCGAAAAGTTGTCTTTATGGTAAGGGGGTGCAAAAAGAAGTTATAGAAGAAATGGAGAATTACATTGGTTGCCAAGTGGGATCATTTCAATCCCCTACCTTGGGCTCCCGATTGGAAAAAAGATTAATTGTATCCGGGATTGGAAAATAATTATTGAAAAGTTCCATTCTAGGTTAGCCGTTTGGAAATCAAAATCGATGTCATTTGGTGGTCGTCTTACCCTTACAAAATCTGTCATAAGTAGTCTTCCTTTGTACACATTCTCCTTATTCTGAGCTCCATCGTGTGTCATCAACTTGTTAGAAGGTTTGAGATGCAAATCCTTTTAAAGCGGGTCGTGGGTCAAATGGGATACTTACTTTTGCCTTACGCGCGGGGGTGGGGCTGTAAATATCGGGTCTCTCAAAGCAAAGAACTTATCATTATGGAGAATATGGTGGTGGAATTTCCGAAACGAATCTAACACCTTTTGGGTCAAAATAATAAAATATCTTTACAGGAAAAAGGGGGAGTTGGGAACTTACGATTTAAATTATGGTTGAAACAGGAAAACAATGTGGAACAACATTCGTGATACTGGGTTGCATATCGATGACTTGAACATCCCCTTTATCAACTCGTTTATTAAAGTAGTAAGCAAGGGTGATAACAAAATATATTGGAAAGACCCATGGTTAGGAAATCAAATGCTTTGTGAGAAATTTGGAAGGCTATTTAGGCCAGAATCAAGAAAAGACGTGTTAATTGAAGATAGATTGATCAAAGACAGTTGTGACTTGAGTGTTTCGTTGGATTGGATTAGATCACCCTCATGAAGAACTCGCAATGAACTGGACCTACTAATGACCGAATTAAATGACTTTAAGTTTGCTAATAAACAAGTTGATACCTGGATGCGGAATTTGAATGGAAATGGAGTCTTCTGCACATCCAAGTTCTCGTCATTAATTAACGAAAATTTACTGCCAATTTGTTCAAATGCAAATGAAATGATTCGGAACTCTCTAATACCACATAAACTTAGTTTATTTGTACGGCGTGTAAGAATGAGATGAATCCTGGTGTTATTGGAGCTAGATAAACGTGGCATTAATTTAGACTCGATTAGATGCCCGGTTTGTAACAACGACATCGAGACCGTTGATCATATTCTTCATTAATGCATGTTCACTAAATATTTACGGGGTCGGGTAATACGTTGGTGGAACTCAAGTCACTCTGGTCATTTACCTACTACAAACCTAGAAGATACGTTCCTTGGCAAATCCAGTACATCTCAGTCGAATCATCCTTCAAAGTTGTGGCAAGCAATTGAGTGGACTTGTGGATGCATCATTTGGCAAAATAGAAATCATAGGGTTTTTGGAAAGAAAAAAGGTAATGGACCCATGACACTAAATGAAATTCAGATTAAGCTATTCGAATGGAGATCTAAACGCTCGAGAAAAATCTCGTTAGATTGGAACCAATGACTACTTAATCCTAGCTCCTTCGATGATCACGGTTAGTTATAGTTAGTAGCTTTTGTAATTTTCGATTGTCTATTCTCGATAGCGATGTCTAGGATATATGTTGTAAGGCGATGTCTAGGATATATGTCTAGAGATGTCTAGGATATATGCCTCTATTTGTAATCTTCTTTTTAAGTAATGAAATGTTCGCCTTTCAAAAAAAATAAAATAAATAAATAAACAATTATTTGTTGATATAGTCAGCATATTATTTGATGTATTTTTTTAATGTGACATTTTTATTTTCTTACGTCGTGATTTGTTTAACGTGGAACAATACTTGGTAAGCACATTTTCTTTATCAACTAAGTAAATCAAAAATTGGATTTTGCCAAAGACGCACCTATCGTATGTCGTTAATGTGCATTAAATCATTGTACATAATGTAATGTTCCGGTAAAACAGCTATGACGCAGCACATTAACAAATGGTCCATAACATGGTCACGCCCTCTATATGAGACGCTTTAACAAAAGTTTCACATTCATTATTCAAAAAGTTTCCATATATAGTATGTTGACTCAAACGTCAAAATATGTAATACAAATATAGAAATAAATGTACTAGAAATGTAAGAATGCGAAAATAGTAGAGTTTAATTGAAGTGCTATAATTCATATGCAAAAGCAGTCATGGCGTGACCTCCAGTACGGAAGCGAACAAGCTAACAAGTCGAGAATAAAACATGCTTAAAAAGTCAACACGAATGCTGGTGAGTTCATAGTTTATTACTAACAATAAATAAAAGTAGACCACAAGATGTCGTTCAAAAATAGTTAAAAAGTTGTTTTGCCAAAGCTCCCAATATTGAAGCTTAACGTTTGTTTTAGTACCCCGTAGCAACAAAAAAAAGTAGTCACTCATGCTCCTGAGTACTAGTAGTGGTTGAAACTAATATGTACCCGTTTTAACCAGCGGTCAAAGTTAATGCGACTAACCCGGACAAAGTCTGCCAAACTCAAATAGATCTATTCATACGTATTCACGCTTAAGTTCGTAATCAACGATATCAGAATAGGAGCTTTAATTGGTGTATACAATGTAACTGGCACTCATGCAATATAATAAGTTGGTATTTGTGTCTAGTATGTAAAAACATAAAACTTATGTATTTTCAGCCCAAAAATATAAAGTTTAAAATGGGACTACGAAACTCACCTTAAGAGCGCAACAAATTGTTTACAAATAAACAAGTAAACGTGTGACCGGGTGACCGAGTACTCAACCTAGAGTGATAAGTGGTCGTTTAGGTCAAACTTAGTCAACATATATTAACTAAAAATTCAATGTCATGAATCACAACATTCTATGACACGATTCAAGTAATATATCACATATTAACGTTGTATTGTAAAAGTAATGTTTTAAGTTTCAACAAGTGACACTTAACTCGGAAATGCGCATATCTTACCCTAAACTACACAAAGGTTTATCAAACTTTCTAGATCTGTGGCTCATTACGAGACGCTTTTGAAAAGTGCAACCACGTTATCGAATTCAAATTACATTTCAAACTATACCCGTTTTACTCTGCTAAAATTCTAAATCGAAATTCGAAATACAATGTTAAAGCACACATAACTTACTCATTTTAAATCGAAAACAAGTCATTCAATTTGGAGAACTTATATTATAAAGTTATCTATCCACAATAAAGAGTCGAGGGCCATTGGCCTAGCCAATTTGTGCAGTTTATTCAACAAGTTAGTTTCTTGTGTTTGACTCGATTCAGAAAACCCTATTATTTGTAAAATACATAACTAAATCATCACAACTCAAAATCAGTTGAGGACAATTGAAAAAGTTTCATTTATAAGTTATATAACTACTGTAAAATTTACAAAGTCTAACTCTTTATAGAAAAATTGCACCAACGCAAAACGTATATGTATATCAATTTTCATTTCAGCACAAGACATGCAATTTACGATTTCAATCAGCATGAGACCACCTGGAAAAGTTTCGCTTTTATGTTGGCTTTTATGTTTAAACATTTATATTGCATTCGGCTTTTATACATTTATTACTTTGGGTATTGGTTGACATTTTGGGTCAACTTTATTTACATTTGGTTTGTCTTAAAACTTTTAAATGTTTGGATTTCCTTTTTGGATAATCTTTTTTTTCTTAAATGAATGCAATGTTTATTTAAAAATATTATATAGAGTTAATGATCAAACTGTGAGACCGAGATAACGTTGGTCGTCATGGAAATTTATGACGGGGCGTTACATTGAAAATAAAAATAACTTTTTATAACCCAAATCAATAGATTACAAATACGAAGTTTTTCGATATTAAACAACGATAGTTTAAAAATCAATTTAACACATAGACAACGATCCCGCACGAACCCTATTGTGATTGTGATATACTAAATTCATAAAAATAAGAAAATAAAATTTAGATTTTAGCAGATCTTACAATTAGATGCTTAGAAAGAAGAATCAAGCAAAAAGAATGACTAATTGGGTGTGTGTTCTTAATTTCTAACTCGTATGGATGATCAGTTTTATAAGAATATAGAGATAGAGATTTTGTGATGAATTGCTGATGATGGTGATGTATTAAATGAAATTGAGAGAAGAGTGGAGAAAAAGAGCGGCCAGTATTTAATACAGAATGTTTTTGAGGCAACTAGTGACATAGTTTTCCATATAACACAAAATTTACAACCCGATGCCTAGATAAATGCATGAGCCAATCGGCCTAGCCTTTTGTGGCTATCTTTAATATTATTTTTTTTAGAAAAAGGCACGAAACGTCGTGCGTTGGTTCAGTAATGCTTTGGTGAAATCGTTGTTCACAGTTTTAAATAAAATCTAAGTTATAAAACTCTAGATGACATAAAAATCCTAGCAAATATGGAAATCTACGATGCACATAACAATTAATTAAATTCATTGTTGGAAGTTTCATAAATCACATATGACGTTTTTCGGTTTTCAGTGACCGAAGGGTTTTCTAACAATCTCGTATACTTCTAAACTCAAGTATGAAATCACGTAATATGTAACACATTTTAAAATAATATATAAACGACATTCAAGTTAAGTCTTTCGAGTGGATATCTTCGAGGTCAAGGGGTAGAAATTTCGATTGTCTCACATGATTGGCTAATCCTAGTTCATATCTTAACATTTCGTGATTGTATAGATTCGGGTTGCATTCTTTGCATCCCCTCTCCGTTTTTGTAATTTTCGTGTTCGTTTTTTCATGGGTGATACAATCATTGTAAGTATTTCCAGTTTGTTGTATTCTTCGTGTTTTAATATATTTTGCTTTTCAAAAAAAAATTTATTATAATAATATATTATTAGATTATTATGAAAGAATTCATAACATGAAATATATAGAATATAGATAACGGTCGTTCAATATTTGATGGAAAAAGTTAACCAAAAAAGTTAGTTGTTACACATAACGAATTATCTGTTAATTTTAACTGGCAGTTATCAAGTTGTATAATGATTTAAAGGTGTGTCATGAGAGCAGTGGCGATTATAGGATCAAAATTCAATGGGGTCCTAAATTTTTTTTCGATAACTTACTTGCACAAAATATTGAATGTGTCAGGTCATATCGGGTCGGGTCGGGTCGCACCCAAAACACAAACATAAAATTCGATAGTACTCGCAAAATATAAGGTTATTCATATTTTTTACTATTGTCATTACAACAACCATCATACAAAATAATATCATTTATACAAAAAAGGAATTAATATTTCCGCAAATAAGCCCCTATACAAAAAAACTTATATTCAATCCACTAAATACTAAAGGTAAGCTTTTATTGTTGTCTACGAGGTTTCATATGATAAAATTCGTCCATAATTGCATCATTGCTAATACCATCTAACATATCGTTCTCAATGTATGTAAGTGGACAATCATAAGTGGACTAATTTCAAATATTTTAGTAGGTCAAACTATTAAAATATAAATTCTAAAAATATATGGGGTCACATTATTATTTTTAGTGGTGTCCGATACAAAAATAATACAGTAATTTTTTGGTGACAAATTTCGGAAAACTAGTGGTGTCACGAGACCCCGCTCCCTAACACCTAAACTCGCCACTGCATTGAGAGCTCGTTTGCAAAGTTTATGTACAATAAAAATAAAAAACAAAAAGAGAAAGAAAAAACATAGTAAGAGACGGTTGTTTTTTATTTTCATCGGGTTTCTACAAAGTCAACATCAAAATAGAATCACATCCATTTAAACCTTTTTTCTTAGATAATGATTCGTACACCACTAATTTTTAGTCATACACCATCAAACATATTTTACAGTGTTGTACAGTACAACATGATTATGCATGTTTGGTGGTGTATGGCTAAAACCAGTGGTGTACGAATCACTCCCCCTTTGTCTTGTTTCGTAGCTCACAAAGAGAAGCAAGATGTTTGACTTTTTTTTCTCTACCTTCCTCTTTCGACGATCATAGAGTTAATGGTAACTAAGTGCTAACAAATAAAATATATTGATGTACCAAATATAATACCATGTGTTGATAGATTGAAAGTTCTATTTTTCCTTAATTCGAAACAACTTTAGTTTGGTACAATTTCTTTGATAATTTGTTGGGACAGTAAAAAAAACGGCCCATAACCAGTGGCGAATCTGGAATGAAATTTCAATGGAGTCCCAATTTTTTCTCTCCAAAACTAATTATATTTTAAGTATACTTTAATGGCTGTTTACCTAAAAAAACATAAATTCTAAAATTATATGGGGTCCTATAGCAAAATTTAGTGATGTCATATACAATTCGAAGTATACATGTCAAAAAAAAAAAAAAAAAATTCAAGATAGTGGGGTCATAGGACCCCACTCCCATGTATGTAGAGTCGCCATTGCCCATAACCATCGATTAGATCTCGTTGTCAGACCCGCTTTAGTTGGTAGAGTTTTTTGGTAATTTGATGGGACAGTAAAAACAATGGCTCATAGCAATCGATTAGACATCGTAATCAGACTCGCTTTAGTACCATCTTGACATATTTATTTCTCTCTAAAATCAATTAAAGGTCAATACAAATGGCAATATATCCACCATTTAAACTGATAATTTTTTTTAATATTTATACGATTTGCTTGCATAATTGTAGATCCAGGTATAAGGATCGTTTAACAACAAACGAACAAGATCAAAAGACGGAAGAGATAAACACAATGAATCAAAATTAATCGATATTATTAAATCAATAAATGACAACAATTACAATCGATTTAAACAAAGGAATATCAGTTGGCAAGGGGAGATCGAGCATAATCTCCCCTATGCTCGGGAAACGCCAAACGACTTTCCCAAATTAGGTTTACACGCTAAAACCCTAATGAAACACATGAACTATATAAATAGCATGCACTAGAAATTCGCCCTAATGGGCCTCATTCGTAACTAATCAGCTAACAACGGTCACTAAAAGTTGTTGGCTAATGGTAGTTGTAAACACCCCTTGGAATCTTCAGTCAATCTCTGTAGTGGTACCATATCTTCTTATTCCAAACTTCATAAAAGGTCTTCTCGAATGCATTTGATCATGAAACTTCGCACTTCAATGATTTTTGGTCATCGAATCCGATTCGACGAATTGTCGTTTGATATTTTTGGAGATACTTCAAATCTACTTGAACTTTTTACCTATAGAATCATAGCATCAAGATTCTCCTGTAACTGAACTCTGAAGATATCTTCATACAAACTGACTCGTTCAGAATTATCAACTGTGAATCTGCCCACTAACTGTTAGTTGTATCTTAATATACCTTAATAGCTCAAACATCTTCATGACTTACACACGTATAGGCAACAGATGTAGAGAAGTCTAATCCACAATCAACAACCCCAAACTAATCAGCAAGCACTATGATTAATCAAAAAATATCTTTATGGATCTTATGAATGCGTATCAAAAATAAATTGGCCCTAACAAGTGGAATCATCAGCGTGTGGAAGATAACATATAACATAATTGGCCACTGAATAATTAAATGCCCCTGATTAACCCACAATAACTTCGCGATCGTAATTATACACATGTAATTCATATATGTAATTCATATATGTTAACTAAAGTAATTGACGATTAATGAGCCAAATTATGAAAAAACAATACCTTTATCAACCCGAAAAGTTCTTCTGGAATCAAGAACAATACCTTTATTAACCTGGTATAAGGGTCGTTTAACAACAAACAAGCAAGATCAAAAGACAGAAAAGATAAACACGATAAATCCAAGTTATTTGATATTATTAAATAACTAAATGAGAAAATTAAAATCGATTTAAACAAAGAAACATTGGTTGACCAAGGGATATCAAGCATGATCTCCCCTATACTCTAGAATCGCCACACGTCCTTCCCAAATTAAGGTTTACACTCTTAAACCCTAATGAAACACATGGACTTTATATATATGAATGCAGTAGACATTCGCTCTAATGGGCCTCATTCGTACGTATGAGTTTATGGTCATTTGCACGAATAACCAAATAGTCACAGATGCTCTTGTAGTTGTATCTGATTAGTTTCACGCGTTTATTACTTTCTAGGTGTACAACATAATTATAAACGTTCATAATCTATTGTCCCATTAAAATTGAATTCCATGCTTGATCTAAAATCCATGAAAATTTGATTCTACCATTTTCATGGTGTCTCTCTTTATCACTTTTTATCATATTTGTATTTATTTTATTATATTTATTTTTATTTATTTATTTATACCATTTTATTTTAATTATTCTACCTTTTTTTTGGCCGGAGGTCCTTTTGGAAGCAATCTGTAACGACCCCTCCAAATCCACCTGGACGAAGTCACTAACATTTGGTCCCATATGATACGTTTTACAAACATTGCATTCTTTTAAAAGACAAACTCATTTCAAAATATAACCTTTCGATACAAATGATATATGATTCCAATTTATAAAATGTAGTTTTGAGTACTTGTGTCTATTTCGTCAAACATTTATAAAACAACACATGTATTCTCAGCCCAAAAATATATATTGTAAAAGCATTTAAAAAGGGAGCAAATGAAACTCACGATACGATATTTTGTAGTAAAATATGCATACGACGGAACTGAACAAATGCAGGGTTGGCCTCGGATTCACGAACCTATATCAGTTATATATATATTAACACATATATTGGTAATCTAACAAATTTATATATTATTATTAATTGTTATTTTAGTAAATTATATGTTTCATTAATAACTTAATTAACTATATTTATTTTATATACTTTAGATAAATAATTAGTATTTAGTATAAAAATATCAATATAGTTATGATATATTTAATAAATATATTTTTGATATATATAATATTTATGTAACATCTCGTTTTCCTCGGATATGACTTAAGGTGCGTAATTAACCTTGTGTACGTTTATTATTGCATCTATGATCGTTTATTTTAGTTTAATGTGTGAAAATATTGGAAAATGGTTTGATCAGGCCTTTCTGTCGCGTCTGAGTGAGTTTCATCGCGTCCTGGTGCGTCGCGATACGCGACAAAGTGGGCTGGAACGCGACAGCTCCAGAACCCCCAGTTCTGTCGAGGTTATCGCGTTCTATTGTGGTTTGTCGCGTTTGGGCGTCGCATTACGCGACAGGTTGTCGCGAAACGCGACAGATGTCGCTGTTTGACAAATTTGACCCAATTTAAATGGCATCTTTGAGGGTGTTTAAGTCTTTTCACTTGTGGACGGTTTTAGATCTAGAAAACTGATAAATGAGTTATCCTAACTCATTTAACACATCTTCACCTACACCACATTCAATTTTAGAGAGAGAGAGTGTGACGATCGCTCCAAATCCATATGGACGAACACGTCATTCATTGATTTCATTGCGAGGTATTTGACCTCTATATGATACATTTTGTAAACATTGCATTCTTTTGAAAAGGCACACCATAAATGAATATTTAAATCAAAGGTTTTTGACATCTGATGATTTCTACATATAGACAATCACCATGAATAATAGTTTACAACATTATTTCCGTTGACAATGCAGTCAAAATAAAATACATGGTGATGATTTGGTGAATGCAGCGTTTCCTTGAAAAATGTGTCATATAAGACTCCATGCACATAGCTTGTCTAACATCTAAGCAAACAGCGGAAGACTTCTAGGAAACCTGAGAATAAACATGCTAACAAGTGTCAACACAAAGGTTGGTGAGTTCATAGTTTTAATGTTTCGTATAATCTGTATATAAAGATGGATCACAAGATTTCAGTTGTTTCATCCAGAAACGTTTATCAAAAATATTCTACGAAATTGAGCACCCTGGTAACTAAACTTTAACGTATATATAATTTGTACCCTTTGTATAATCATCTTAATAATACACGCAAACCAACGTGTACGCTTCTCAAATAGCATACGTCCGTTAAAAGGCTAGTGCTCTAGCTCGGACGGGGATATCAAGCCCTATGGATCCATATACTACTACTCGCGCCCACCAGTTCTTATAACCGGCAGTTACTAGTTACCAAAGCTAAGGGATTTTCGGTTCAAACTCGGTGTAGAATTTAGTATGTACTTGTATCCATTGCGTTTAAAATAAAGTGCATGTATTCTCAGCCCAAAAATATAGATTGCAAAAGCAATTAAAAAGGGAGCAAATGAAACTCACACAAAATCAGTTTTAGTATTTGTATCCATTTAGTAAAACAGTTTATAAAACTGCACATGTAATCTCAGCCCAAAAATATATATTGCAAAAGCAATTAAAATGGGAGCAATGAAACTCACGCATATAAATCTAGTATTTTCAGTATTTATAAACAGTCGCATGTATTCTCAGCCCAAAAATATATTGAGTAAAAGGGATCATATGAAACTCACACAAATCAGTTTTAGTTTTTGTATTCATTTCATAAAACAGCGCATGTATTCTCAGTCCAAAAATATGTATAAAAAGGGATCAATGAAACTCACACATATAAATATTGTATATCGGTTAATAAAGCATTTGCATGTATTCTCAGCCCAAAAATGTAGAGAGTAAAAGGGATCATATGAAACTCACTGTTTAATATTGATATACAATATTGCAGGAAAGCACGTAGACACATCGGAGATGATAAACACGAGGTTTGATTCACAAAAAAATACCCCCGAACATTACCCATAATCTCCTTGGCAATAACCCATAATTTCCTTAGCTCTAGCTTGCTCGAAAACTCATTTTGAAAATTACTTGGACAGCACTCCGTCGTAATATTTTATGTACATTATTATTTTTGTATCGCAAAAAAAATAACACTAATAATAAAAAAATAATAATCTTAATAATAATAATAATAATAATAATAATAATAATAATAATAATAATAATAATAATAATAAATAATAAATAATATTACAGAGTATATATATATTAGTGTATGTGTGTGATTTAAATCGAGCGAAAACACTGGAATTTATAGATGTGGCCTGAAATCTGGAGTCATGCGACTCGCATGGAAATGGCCTTCTGGCCATGCGACTCGCATGAGGACCAGGGACAGCTCACATTGTTTTGGCTCCTAGCTTGTCGACATAATATAAAATAAATATAAATATATAAATAATTAATATAATTATTTATATATTATATTTTATTCTTGTGCATAGTAGACTAGATATTTTTGGTCCGTTGCGTCGGGCGTTTCTTCTTGACTCGGGTCCCGGTTCCGGATTTTCAGACGTCCTTGCATACTATTTTATATCGTGTACTTTGCGTTCCGCAACTTGTACTCTTGTCATTTTTAGACGTTCTTCATCAATAATTTGAACCTTTTTAATTGTATCTTGTACATTTGAGCATTTTGGACCTTTCCGTCTTCAATTCTTCGTTTTCGCCTTTTGTCTTCGCACTTATTAAATATAAACGAATATTACTTGAATATGGAACAATTACAACTAAAATTCTGTCTTTCTTGGGGGATAATGCTATGAAATATATGTTCCTTTTTAGCCTTATCAATAGCCTTAAATTATCCCTTAATTATATCACTCAAAGTGTATCTTAAACTTTCGAGTGTTTTGGTCATTTACTTCTATAAATCATCGTCTCGCTATTTGTTAAAATACATTTTTATAATAGCGTTTTACTGCAGCAAGTTACTGTAGCAATTCACTGTAGCAATTCACTGTAGCAAAGTCAATTTCACTGTAGCAAATAGTGATTTTCTAAAACACTGTAGCATTTTGAGTAATGTGGCAATTTGAAAACACTGTAACAAATTAGTGTTTAACTGGTTCATCTTAAACGCTTTAGTTAACTTATCTAAATATCAATTAAATCAATAAACGAATGTTACTATCGTTTATTATATATATGTATATATCTTTTTAATATACATAAATCAGTTTTTAAATACACATTGGAAGTTATTTATAAATAAATTTTAATAATAAATATTTCAACTTATCATATACATTCAAATAGATATTTAAACCAATAAGTTTAATGTACGGTATCAAACAATTAATACATTGTTACCTTTTCATGTTATAGTATATATGTATCTATTTACATATAATTATTCGCGAATCGTCGAAAACAACCGAAGGGTATTTAAATATATAAAAGTAATTCAAAAATTTTGAGATTCAGTTTTACAGACTTTGCTTATCGTGTCGGAAATGTTAATCATACAAAGATTAAGTTTAAATTTAGTCGAAATTTCTGGGTCATCACAGAGAGTTAGGGTTTAGTGAGAGAAAGCTCACTTGGAAAAGAAGGAGACCAAATCTCACCCGAATCCAAGTTTTAAAGTTGTTCCCTACGTCTCTAGCTACGTTGTGATTTTATTGGTAAGTCTTAACTCTATGTTTTGAGTTTTAATTTGTTTAAGCTAGGGTTTGGTTCATGTGGGGTATGTATGACCCATTTGAGGGTAAAATGGGTGAATTTGGGTTATGTTATTGTTATGAAACCCTAATGGCCACAATCTAGGGTTTTGGCCTTGTGATTTGAGGTTGTAAGTGTCAATTGGTGTTGTTAGTCACTAATGCACTTTAAGATTTATGAAAGAAGTGTTAATGGGTAAGTTTGACTTGATTGTGAGTCTAAATAATATAAAATGGGTCAAAATGTACTAGTTGACCTAATTAGATAAAATGGGTATGGATTACCCTAAGTTTTGTGCTAATTGAAGTTAACAGACTTTAATTCACTAGTCTTAGTGATTAAAGTTGAGTCTTGGCCATTTATGAGAGGTTGTGTGTAGTCGAGTCATTTAATGCAAATTGGGTCATTAAATGCTCAAGTGGGAGTATTGTGTTTAATCCCACTAGTTGTGAAATTGAATGTGCACTTAATGATTTAGGTACATTGCGTTGAAGCTCGGAAGTGCTAAATCATCATCCTTGTGACAAGGTGAGTGGAATAATTATATGTGTATGTATATAATTTATTTACTTGTGGGGTGTGGGTTTAAAGTTCGTTGTTGACGATACCATACACTAGAGTATATTGTGTTGTGATGAGGGCTTAAAGTTCGTTGTTGACGATACCTCACGTATGGAATTAAAGTTCGATGTTGACGATGCCATACGACTATTGTAGTGAGTTGATGAGGGTTTAAAGTTCGATGTTGACGATACCATTCGTTGGGCTAGCCTTGAGATCTTGAGTACTATGGATGTTGTGAACATCATCGTTATACTTGTATTTTAGCATAATGTGTTGTTGTGATATATGCTATTGTTATACTAGCCTTGCTATCGTGGTACTTAGCGTTATACTTGCGAAATGTATGCTAAGTATGTAACTAGTATGTATGCGGATTTGGTAAGTGTTTGCAAGTAAGTAGGTTATATATATGTATGTATAATTGTTGCACTCACTAAGCATTGCTTACCCTCTCGTTGTTTACCATTTTATAGGTTCCGGCTTGGACAAGGGTAAGGGCATACGGTTGGATTAGTTGTCTCCCGTTTGTGTTGACAGGGGATGCTTTTGGGATAGCTTTTGAAGTGGCCGAACGTTTTGGGTAGTTTAGCCCCAAACCATGCTCGAGTGTCGTTTGGATTATAAACTATCCTTGTAGTGGGTCAAACTTGATTTAAACTTAATTAATGGCTTTCGTGCCTTTTGTAAACATTTAAATTGATGTACGTTTAAATGGAACTTATGGAATGGTTTACATATTTAATTGGCGCATAAATGTGTATTATAAAAAAAAAATTTATCGTATGGAATACAGGTTGGGTTGTTACAAGTGGTATCAGAGCATGGTCTAAGGGATTTAGGCGACTTGAGATAGGTGCCTAGACTTGGACTTTATTGTGTGAGCGCTTTATGCGGGACTTGTAGGACTTTGGGTCTAATCGGGAATTGTTAGTGCTTTGGTTTATGTGAACTAACCTTGTGCTAATTGTTTTGTGTTGTGTTTAGCAATTATCAAGCAAGACGGACGTTGTACTAGCGAGTTAATGCGACGTGCTCGCGTAACAACGATTAGCTACCGTTGTGACGGGTGCAAATCGTGTCAAACAAGTAATGTACGACGATTGTCGAGCGAGATGGAGTAGTGTGGTGTACATGTATACACTTACATGTTATGTCTTTTCGTTCTTTGTTTAATCTTTTCCATTTTATAGAATGAAGACGAGAAACGGACACGATAATGATAACGGTGGTACGATTGAGGATGTTGAACTCACGGCCAAGGTTGAGGCCATCTTTAAAAAGTTAAAGAAAGATTTTCTTGACGATGTCCGGAAGGTCTTCCAAGAGTCGGTCGATGGACAAGTGACCGAAATGATCAACGATCGAATGAAAGCCGCAATAGAGGAGGCTTTAGAGGCTAGAAACATTTATCCTCTAGGCGAAGGGGGTGAAGGTAATGGTGGGGGTAGAAGGCGGGACTTCCACTACAAGAATTTCAAGGATACTCAACCTCCGATGTTTAATGGGGTGAGGGATCCATTGAAAAGCACTTGTTGGATTTCCGATATCGAGGGAGTTTTCCATACCGCGGAATGTCCTCCCGAGAAGAAGACGAGATATGGGTCTAGCATGTTACGTGAAGAAGGAAAGTTGTGGTGGGACGATAAAATCAATTTATATGGTGAAGAGCAATGCATGAGCTTGACATGGGAGGAGTTTAAGAAGGAATTCTTCCAAGAATACCGAACTTCTTCCGACCTTGATAGAATCCGGGACGAGTTGCATCATTTGCAACAAGGTTCGATGGACTTGGTTACTCTCAAGTCTACCTTTTTGGCAAAGACTCGTTTTTGCCCGGAATACATTGGTGACGATCACAAGCTAATGAAAGATTTCTACCGTACTTTGAACAACGAGTTCAAGGGTAAGATTAGTCGGGGGATGGCTAAGACTTTTGAAGAGCTATACGAGTTGGCTCGGGGTTTTGAGCCGGAGGTTCCAAGGAAAAGCGATTTCACATTTTCAAAAAGAAAGTTTGAAGGTTCGAGTCATTCGAATTTTTCAAACAAAAAGAACAAGAACAAAAGGGGTTCCGAAAGTGTCAATAGTGTGAAGAAGGGCGCTACCGGTGGTTTCGGGAACTTTGTCCCTACTTGCTACAATTGTGGGGTACGTGGACATATGGCACGGGACTGTCCGAAGCCAAATTCAACAAACAAGCTCACTTGTTTTAATTGCAACAAAGAAGGACACCGAAAGTCATAGTGTCCCGATTTGAACAACGATAATGTTAAAAGGCTAGAGAAGGCAGCGGGTACGGATCGAGGGCGAAACTATTTGATGACTAACGACGAAGCCAAACAATTCAACAAAGTTGTCTCAGGTACTTTCTTGGTTAATTCCAATCCGTGAAGGATTCTTTTTTATAGCGGTGCAAATTTGTCGTTTGTGTCCCCAAAATTTGTGCCTAAACTTGATAGACCGTTAGCTAAGTTAAGTCTTCCGGTAGAAGTCGAAATAGCAGACGGCAAGGCAGTGCTAGTGGTTGATGTGTGTAAAAATTGTGATGTTGTTTTTGGTGCCGAAAACTTTAAAATTGATCTCATCCCTATGACTTTGGGCGATTTTGATATCGTTGTTGGTATGGATTGGCTCGATCGAAATAGAGCCGATATTGCATGCCATGAAAAGTTTATACGTGTGAAGACCCCAAGTGGGGGAGAGTTGATTATTCATGGCGATAGACGAAGAAGACTTGTGCCAATATGTTCTTTTGCACGGGCACATCGTTTTCTTGTTAGTGGTGGCTTGGCTTTTCTTGCCCATGTTGTTAATACTCGTGACGAGCCACCACCTATTCGTGAAATTCTGGTGGTTAGTGATTTCGAAGATGTTTTTCCGGATGAGTTACCGGGTGTTCCGGCGGAAAGACAAGTTGAATTTCGCATTGAGTTGGTTCCGGGAGCTACTCCCATTGCTAAAACTCCATATCGTTTAGCACCAACGGAAATGCAAGAGTTGTTAAATCAAACCCAAGAGTTGCTTGAGAAGGGTTTTATTCGACCGAGTGCTTCGCCGTGGGGCGCTCCGGTTTTATTCGTGAAAAAGAAGGATGGTAGTATGCGGATGTGCATCGATTACCGGGAGTTGAATAAGGTGACGATCAAGAATCGTTATCCATTGCCTCGGATTGACGATTTGTTTGACCAACTCCAAGGTGCGACGTACTTTTCAAAGATTGACCTACGGTCCGGCTATCACCAAATGCGGGTCCGTGAGGAAGATATTGAGAAAACGGCTTTTCGAACGCGTTATGGGCATTTTGAGTTCGTAGTTATGCCTTTTGGTCTTACGAATGCACCGGCGGCATTCATGGATCTTATGAACCGAGTGTGCCAACCTATGTTGGACAAGTCAGTAATTGTGTTCATTGATGACATACTTGTTTATTCAAAGAGTATGAACGAACATGAACGTCATTTGCGTGAAGTATTGAAGACATTACGAAAGGAGAAGTTGTATGCTAAGTTCTCCAAATGTGAATTTTGGCTAAGGGAAGTTCAATTCCTTGGTCATATTGTGAACAAGGAGGGTATTCAAGTGGATCCGGGGAAGATAGAGACGGTGAAGAGTTGAAGACAACCGACTACGCCTACGGAGGTCCGAAGTTTTCTCGGATTGGCCGGTTATTATCCTCGGTTTATCCAAGACTTTTCTAAGATCGCCTCTTCATTGACGAAATTGACGAGGAAGAACGTGAGGTTTGTTTGGGAGAACGAGCAAGAAATTGCTTTTCAATTGTTAAAATAGAAGTTATGTTACGCTCCGGTGTTGGTTTTGCCGGAAGGGGTGGAAGACATGACGGTTTATTGTGATGCCTCGTTAAATGGACTCGGGTGTGTTCTAATGCAAAGAGGTAAAGTCATCGCTTATGCCTCTCGACAATTAAAGGAACACGAGATGAGATATCCGACTCATGATCTTGAGTTGGCGGCGGTTGTGCATGCGTTAAAAATTTGGCGCCATTACTTGTATGGTGTCAAGTGTACGATTTATTCGGATCATAAGAGTTTGAAACATCTCTTTAATCAATGAGATTTGAACACGTAGGTGGATGGATGTGGTAAAGGACTACGATTGTGAGATACTTTATCATCCGGGCAAGGCGAATGTGGTCGTTGATGCGTTAAGTCGAAAGAGTCATCACCCGGCGTTACGATTGGGATTGTTACGTATGATTATTACTAACGATTTTCTTGAGAAACTTGGTATGATTCAAATAGAGGCTTACGTTCACAACAAGCATGCAGAGTGAATTGTGGGACAATCGGAGTTCATTACTATGGGCTCGCGTGGTTTGTTGTCTTTTCAAGGAAGAGTTTGGGTGCCTAAGATGGGAGATTATCGACAAGTGCTACTTGATGAAGTACATAAGTCAAAGTATTCCATTCATCCGGCGCAACGAAAATGTATCTTGATTTAAGGAAAGATTATTGGTGGCCGGGCATGAAACGTGATGTTGTGAAGTATGTTGAGCAATGCGTCACGTGTTTGCAAGTTAAGGCGAGCACCAAAAGCCGTATGGTAAGTTACAACCGTTAGAAATCCCGAAATAGAAATGAGAGCACATTACCATGGATTTCATCACGAAGTTACCTAAAACGGCGAGAACCCAATTTGATTCGATTTAGGTTATAGTTGATCGATTGATGAAGAGTGCTTTGTTTCTTCCGATTAAGGAAGCGATATTGTCGGAGACTTTGGCTAAGTTGTTTATCAAGGAAGTCATCTCTGTACACGACGTTCCTATATCGATTGTTTCGGAATTCTCGATTTTGGGAAAAGTTTCATGAGGATATGGGTACACAATTGAAATTGAGCACGGCGTATCATCCTCAAACGGACGGCCAAACCGAATGTACAAATCAAACTTTGGAAGATATGTTACGTGCGTGCATTATCGATTTTGGTGGTAGTTGGGACGAGCACTTACCTTTGGTGGAATTCTCGTACAATAATAGTTATCATACTAGTATTGGGATGCCACCCTATGAGATGCTTTATAGGCGTAGGTGTCGAACCCCGATTTGTTGGGGTGAAGTGGGACAAAAGGAAATCGGGAGTACTGATTTGGTGTTAGAGATGAATAACAAGATTGATGTGATTCGAGAGCATTTGAAAAAGGCTCAAGATAGGCAAAAGTCGTATGCCGACAAGCGTAGACGAACGATCGAATTTCAAGAAGGTGACATGGTGATGCTTAAGGTTTCGCCATGGAAAGGTATTATTCGATTCTGGAAACGAGGAAAGTTAGCTCCTCGGTTTATTGGACCATTTAAGGTTTTAGCACGTGTTGGTGAAGTTGCGTATCGTTTGAAATTACCCGAAGAGCTTGCGGGGATCCATAATACATTTCATGTTTCCCATCTCCGTAAGTGTCTTGCGGATGATTCATCTTGGGTGCCATTAGACGAGATTGAGCTAAATAATAAGTTAGAGTACATCGAGGAACCGATTGCCATACTTGATGAGAAGGTTAAAAGGTTGAGAAATAAAGAAGTGAGAACTTTTAAAGTTCAATGGCGTCGTAGTAAAGGTTCCGAATTTACTTGGGAGCCCGAAGAATTCGTGTTGGTTTACCTACCCTCTTGTCATGCGGCTTGGATCGCGAGGACGCGCTCCGATTCAAGTGGGGGAGAGTTGTAACATCCCGTTTTCCTCGGATATGACTTAAGGTGCGTAATTAACCTCGTGTACGTTTATTATTGCATCTATGATCGGTTATTTTAGTTTAATGTGTGAAAATATTGGAAAATGGTTTGATCAGGCCTTTCTATCGCGTCTGAGTGAATTTCATCGCGTCCTGGTGCGTCGCGATACGCGACAAAGTGGGCTGGAACGCGACAGCTCCAGAACCCCCATTTCTGTCAAGGTTATCGCGTTCTGTTATGGTTTGTCACGTTTGGGCGTCGCGTTATGCGACAGGTTGTCGCGAAACGCGACAGATGTCGCTGTTTGACAAATTTGACCCAATTTAAATGGCATCTTTGAGGGTGTTTAAGTCTTTTCACTTATGGATAGTTTTAGATCTAGAAAACTGATAAATGAGTTATCCTAACTCATTTAACACATCTTCACCTACACCACATTCAATTTTAGAGAGAGAGAGTTAGGGTTTAGTGAGAGAAAGCTCACTTGGAAAAGAAGGAGACCAAATCTCACCCGAATCCAAGTTTTAAAGTTGTTCCCTACGTCTCTAGCTACGTTGTGATTGTATTGGTAAGTCTTAACTCTATGTTTTGAGTTTTAATTTGTTTAAGCTAGGGTTTGGTTCATGTGGGGTATGTATGACCCATTTGAGGGTAAAATGGGTGAATTTGGGTTATGTTATTGTTATGAAACCCTAATGGCCACAATCTAGGGTTTTGGCCTTGTGATTTGAGGTTGTAAGTGTCAATTGGTGTTGTTAGTCACTAATGCACTTTAAGATTTATGAAAGAAGTGTTAATGGGTAAGTTTGACTTGATTGTGAGTCTAAATAATATAAAATGGGTCAAAATGTACTAGTTGACCTAATTAGATAAAATGGGTATGGATTACCCTAAGTTTTGTGCTAATTGAAGTTAACAGACTTTAATTCACTAGTCTTAGTGATTAAAGTCGAGTCTTGGCCATTTATGGGCGGTTGTGTGCAGTCGAGTCATTTAATGCAAATTGGGTCATTAAATGCTCAAGTGGGAGTATTGTGTTTAATCCCACTAGTTGTGAAATTGAATGTGCACTTAATGATTTAGGTACATTGCGTTGAAGCTCGGAAGTGCTAAATCATCATCCTTGTGACAAGGTAAGTGGAATAATTATATGTGTATGTATATAATTTATTTACTTGTGGGGTGTGGGTTTAAAGTTCGTTGTTGACGATACCATACACTAGAGTATATTGTGTTATGATGAGGGCTTAAAGTTTGTTGTTGACGATACCTCACGTATGGAATTAAAGTTCGATGTTGACGATGCCATACGACTATTGTAGTGAGTTGATGAGGGTTTAAAGTTCGATGTTGACGATACCTCATATGTGGGTTTAAAGTTCGGTGTTGACGATACCACATTAATGTAGGCGAATGTGGTTTAAGTTCGATGTTGACGATACCATTCGTTGGGCTAGCCTTGAGATCTTGAGTACTATGGATGTCGTGAACATCATCGTTATACTTGTATTTTAGCATAATGTGTTGTTGTGATATATGCTATTATTATACTAGCCTTGCTATCGTGGTACTTAGCGTTATACTTGCGAAATGTATGCTAAGTATGTAACTAGTATGTATGCGGATTTGGTAAGTGTTTGCAAGTAAGTAGGTTATATATATGTATGTATAATTGTTGCACTCACTAAGCATTGCTTACCCTCTCGTTGTTTACCATTTTATAGGTTCCGGCTTGGACAAGGGTAAGGGCATACGGTTGGATTAGTTGTCTCCCGTTTGTGTTGACAGGGGATGCTTTTGGGATAGCTTTTGAAGTGGCCGAACGTTTTGGGTAGTTTAGCCCCAAACCATGCTCGAGTGTCGTTTGGATTATAAACTATCCTTGTAGTGGGTCAAACTTGATTTAAACTTAATTAATGGCTTTCGTGCCTTTTGTAAACATTTAAATTGATGTACATTTAAATGAAACTTATGGAATGATTTACATATTTAATTGGCGCATAAATGTGTATTATAAAAAAAAAATTATCGTATGGAATACGGGTTGGGTTGTTACAATTTATTTGATAAAATATTGTTAATAATAATAATGAATAAAGAGTTGTATTATTTTGTATTAATAATAATAATCATGATAATAATAATTATTATAATAATAACGTTAATAATAATATATATCATGTTAATGTTAATGTTAATAATAATAATAATAATGATAAAAATAATAATAATAAAAATGATAATTTAAATAAAAATGATAACTTTAATAATAATGATAATTTTACTAATAATAATAATTTTAATAAAAATGATAATAGTAATAATAATAATAATAATTATAATAACAATAATTTTATTACTAATGATAATAATGATAATAATATTACTAATAAGGATATTCATAATAATAATGATAATAATAATGATATTTATAATAATAATAATAATAATAATAATAATAATAATAATAATAATAATAATAATAATAATAATAATAATAATAATAATAATAATAATGATACTTATATAATAATAATAATAATAATAATAATAATAATAATAATAATAATAATAATAATAATAATAATAATAATAATAATAATAATAATAATAATAATAATAATAATTTAACAAGTTTCCAAAAAAAAATGTCATTTGCCGGGCTCGAACCAGTGACCTCTCATTCCCCGTCCACACTCCCAACCATTCATCCGTCTACTACTTCCTGATTTAATTCTCGGAATAAAGTCTTTTATGTTCGACTATCTTCTTCTTCATCATTTAATTAACTTCCTAGCCCAAATCATCATTCGGCACAATCATAAAACATAAACCGAATCTCGGCCCAACAAACAAAGTACGTTCTCGGCCCAACAAACAATTCGTGGCTTTTTGGTTATTTTTTGAACGAACAAGAAACAGAAAAATACGTAAACACAGTTGTGGCAACACATCGTACTGTATCAGTATCTTCTATCTTCACAGTTCCGTTATTATCAATGAATCACCATCATCTTATTCATTGTTGTTGCGATAACATAAGCAGGAGAAAAAAATAACGCACGAGTACTATTCACCTTCTTCTTCGATTACCTTCTTCACTGTAGCATCAACCCTTTATTTTCTTCGTTCATAAACATAAATCAATAGTAGCAGTACATAGCAGTGAATCAGGAATAGTTATGGTTTCGATGGTTGTTATGGTTCTAACCGGCGGTGTAGGGTAGTGACTTTGGGCAGGAAATAAAACCGACAGTAGCTATAGCATATGATGGTGATCAACGAAGAAGATAGGGAGTGAGAGATGTGGTGGCGGTGATGGTAGCAGGTGGTGGTTGGTATGGGTTGAAGTGGGTTTCAAGGTGATCGTGAAGGTGGTCTTCAAGAATGGTGGTTGTGGTGGTGAAACCGTGATTTGCAGAAAAGAAAGAGAGAGAGACGTAGAGAGAGAGAGAGGTGGCTAATTGGTGGATCATGATGGTAGTGAGTAGTGTTTACAAGGTGGTAATGATGGGTTATCGTGAGGTTGATGATGGTGGCCTTGGTGGTGAGGTAGTGGTGTTCATGGTGAAATGGGTTTCGATGGTGAAGGTTCCCTGGTGGTTTTAGGGTTTTGCGGTTGTTATGGGTGGATGGAGGGTGGTAACCGATGAAGTGGTTTTGCAGAACAAGAAACAGAAACAACAAGCTCAAATGGTGATTAAAAGAGTGGTGTGAATGAAAGGACCCGTCCTAATCCATCTGGACGAAGTCTTCAACAGTTGGTCCCATTGCGAGGTTCTGACCTCTATATGCCATGAACGACTCCATGTAATATGAGCAAATGCACAACGGAAGATTTCTTTCATACCTGAGAATAAACATGATTTAAAGTGTCAACCAAAAGGGTTGGTGAGTTCATAGGTTTATCATAAAACAATAAAATTCATCATTTTTATAGACCACAAGATTTAAATGTGCATGGTACAAATGGGCCCAAATCCTATACCCACCTGTAATGTACATGCGATATCTTTTAAACACGGTACACCTTTCTCGTGTACGAAATCATCTTTCATAAATCTTAGTAACCGTACACATATCTTGTGCACAAAAATAACATACACTTAACCTGTGTATAAAATCATTCTCTCGATATATAACATTCACTTTTCATTGCTTTCATAGCTTGGCTTGGTAACCGACCTTAACATATAATGCGCATAAATAATATCCCCAAAACAGAACATCTCGTCTGTATAATAATCATATTTATATATTTATAATATAAATACCAATATTACTATCACAGATATTAATATTAGCATTAGTAATAATAATAAAATTACTAATAGTAATATAATATTTATCTAAATTTATAATTAAATATATTAATATTATAATTCATTAATTATGTAATATTTAATAATAACATACATCTAATATTAAATATTTATATATCTTAATGTATTAGAATATACATATAATCGTAGTCATATTTAGAAAAATTCATTTATACATATATTCATTATATTCTGTCTATATACGTATTAATATGTTCTATTATAAGGATATTATCTGAATTAGTTAAATATAATGTTATATGTTTAATACTTTGTTAAGGTTTCCAAATCCAAATCTTAATAATAGATTTCGTTACATAGTAAATTATTGTCATATTAACCAAACTATTTAAAGTTTTATTTATATTTCTCAATTTATTATACACACATATATATACATATTTACATATCTAATTACAAACAATTGTTCGTGAATCGTCGAGAACGGTCAATGGTTAAATGAATATATGAAACAAATTCAAAAATTTTAAGACTTAGTTTAACAGACTTTGCTTATCGTGTCGAAATCATTAAAAGATTAAGTTTAAATTTGGTCGAAAATTTCCGGGTCGTCACAGTACCTACCCGTTAAAGAAATTTCGTCCCGAAATTTGAGTGAGGTCGTCATGGCTAACAATAAAAATGTTTTCATGACGAATATGAGTTGATAAATAGAGTTTTATAATCATTGAGTAATACGGATAAAATAATTCGATTACCCAAACATTATGAATGAAGTTATCACTAAATAGTGAAATGAGAAAGACATGTGTCATCATAACTTTTGACTAGTCATGGTTAAATTCCGGAATTCAAGGGATTTTAAAGAAATCTTTGAAATCTAAATAATATATGATTCTTCGGAATTTAAGGAAATTAGAATCCTTTTTGGTTAAATGCGATAACCTGTCTCAATTGCTCTATCTGATATTTCACTATAAATCTACTCCCTTCGTTTCCTTTATATTTTGGAGTTCCAAACTTTTGTTTTCTCTTACCGACTTTAAGTTAAGCGAATAATGGTCCAGAATTCGTAGATATAGAGTTTCGAATGATTATAATGTTCTAAACAGGAAGGAACGTGATAGCACGATTTGATTTTCAAATTTATCAACATCACGGAAGATAGAACCATCAAGAATACATTTTCTTGATATGTTCAGAAGTTAAGTAGAATGAAAGAGTTATGTAACATGGCACATGATGAGGGTATGATCTGTGAATCATCACGTTCCATTAGAAATTCAACATGACTTACTGTAATATAATCACGTTGGCCGGGCGTCATTATATTATACTAATCCATGCTTCAATTTCCAACACTTCTCCACAATTCATTCATAATTTATACTTAGATTTTACAGAAGTTTCCAATATAATGGAATACAGAAAATACGAGGAGGTAGATAATTTCGGACAAGAATATTTATGAAAATATCCTCAGAAATATCGAAGATATTTATGATGATATTTTGGAATTTCTAAGTTTGAAGGTTGATGAAGAAATTTTTCGCAAGATTTTAACGTGGGCACAGAGCAAGATATTCTTTAAAGATTCCGTCGGATCCAGAATTTCCTGAATTCTTTGAATATAGGGTTTGGTCCTTGTATTTGTCCTTGGTCTCCTTCATGGTTAGCTCAATCTGTTTTTTAGTACCAAATTTTCTATCGAGCGTTCCCAACACTCCATTTTTTTTGTCATCAACCTCTTGGCCATTTAGGCCATATACAATTTTACTGTTTCGTCTGCATTTAATGCAGCCATATCTGAATCGTCGGTTATCAATCTGAGATGTTTTCAGGAGAATTGTGTTTTTAGATGATTAAACGCTGATGGTAGTATGGTGGAATATAAAAGGTTCTCTGGTAACAATAAATGAGCACGCATATATATCAAAGTTATAATAAGGTCGTTTTGAATGAAAAGTCGAAGTTGACTTGCTGGAGCTGTGACAAAATTTGCTACTTTGAAAGGAATCACCAAGTTATTTTGGGTAATAATAACACTAAAGGAATTAGCACAGATACGTGTTAAACGTTTACTCAGGTTTCAAGGATTTTTTTTTCCAGGTGCATAACTATATGCATCAATCTCTTCTTCCATAGATGAAGTGTGGTTGGTTCATCCTCTCGATTGAGGTGTTTTCAAGAATCATGAAAGGTTTGAACGTAGAATGTAATCGTGAAGATACAAATGAGGTTTAAGATGAAATCAAGTGACAAACTTGAAGAATTATTTAGTTTCATATGTTATAATCAATATTTTAATTCATTTTAATTGTCTAATGTTGGTCCTCAGTCGATAGTCCACAGTTGACAGTCCAATAATTAATATATAATTTAATATATAATATTTGAATTAATTAATACGTATCGTGACCCGTGTACATGTCTCAGACTCAATCACAACTCAAACTACATATATTATTGTAGAATAAACCTCAATCCTGTATAGCTACTCTCGCATTATTGCATATAGAGTGTCTATGGTTATTCCAAATAATATACATAGATGCGTCGATATGATATGTCAAAACTTTGTATACGTGTCCCGATATTTAAAGTGCGTAAATAAATAACAGAAATTAAATGACGATAAATAAAATTTCGAGAATATAAATTGCGATAATTAAAATGCGATAAATAAATTGCGATAATTAAATTGCGATAAATAAAATGTAATCAGTTAGCTAGGAACAGTTAGCTAGGAATAATTAGCGTGGATTCTTAACAAAATTTCTCATAATTAATTTGTTTGTTTCTAACAAATTTTATTTTGTCCAATGTTTTCTTCATTATGCCACTTGTTGGATTCTGATAAATCAAAATCCAAATATGAAATTGAATGAAATTGGTTATTCTGTGGTGAACGGATTCATATATCTATGGATATAAGTAGGATAGTAATTGACTGTTGAATCAGATTCGAAGAATGTACAGTGTAACTTATTAATTTGAAATACAAATATTCCTCGGGTATTACCTACCCGTTAAAATATTTTCACCATTAACGGTTTGTACAAAAGAATTTTTAATTATGATCTTTATGAAAACATATATACATATATATTTTCTTCAGATGTAATCATAGATTTAATGAGTTAATATGATATTAATCTCTTTTGATTTATCGTTAGAACTAGAATACATAATCTCTAAAACATTAGAAATTATCTAATCGTCATGTAGAACGAAGATAAATGATGTAGAACGATTCGTTGAACGATGATTATGCTCGAGGTGCATGATGAAATGTTGAGGCGCGTGATGTTAAAACTTGGGTTGTTGGTGGTACTGTTGGTGCCGGTGATGTTGATGAAGCTGGTACGTTTTGCACCATATTTTCCAAGGCTACAATTCGGGCGCGAAGCTCGTTGACTTCTGCTATTACTCCGGGATGATTGGCGGTTGAAACAAGTGGATGAATAAGGTTCAGAATTTGGGACATCATATAATCGTTGTGAGATATCCTGGCAATGAGAGTGAATATGGTGTTTCGTACAGGTTCGCCGGTAAGTGCTTTAGGTTATCCACCAAGAGGTGAATTCGGTTGGTGGAAGGGATTGCCTTCTACGCGTCTCCATTGATTAAGTCGACTACGAACCCATCAGATGAATTGGGGATGGATGATTGGTTGATTCATTCTGGTGACACTGCTTTCGGAGTTTAGGTGAAACTCCATATTGGAATAGCTATCGGAATAACTATCGGAATAGCTATTAAAATCTGAGGGACTTGAACTGGTTGAGGGATTCATCTCATACGATCAGATGAAGGATTTTCGATAAGAAATAGATTATAGGATGTAGATTAGTACCCTGCAATACATAATTTACATATGCATATATAATACTAAAATCCCATAAGTTACGGAGGAATCTACGGATGTTGTCAAGCAAAGTCCGCAGTAACAGATACGCTAAGATATGAATTATCAGATACACTAAGATATGGATTATCAGATACGCTAAGATATGAATTTTGTCTATTCACTATCTATGCAATAGAGGCAGTAAGATGTGTCTAGACTTTAAGGATGATAAGCAATAATTTTTGACACTAAATGATAAGCAAAACTTTTGACATGCAGACACGGTCGAAGTCCAGACCCACTAATGCATCTAAACAACTACCAGCTAGACACACTAATGCAAGACCTGGTTCGCTAAGACCACCGCTCTGATACCAACTGAAAGGACCCGTCCTAATCCATCTGGACGAAGTCTTCAACAGTTGGTCCCATTGCGAGGTTCTGACCTCTATATGCCATGAACGACTCCATGTAATATGAGTAAATGCACAGCGGAAGATTTCTTTCATACTTGAGAATAAACATGATTTAAAGTGTCAACCAAAAGGGTTGGTGAGTTCATTGGTTTATCATAAAACAATAAAATTCATCATTTTGATAGACCACAAGATTTAAATGTGCATGGTACAAATGGGCCCGAATCCTATACCCACCTGTAATGTACATGCGATATCTTTTAAACACAGTACACATTTCTCGTGTACGAAATCATCTTTCATAAATCTTAGTAACCGTACACATATCTTGTGCACAAAAATAACATACACTTAACCTGTGTATAAAATCATTCTCTCGATATATAACATTCACTTTTCATTGCTTTCATAGCTTGACTTGGTAACCGACCTTAACATATAATGCGCATAAATAATATCTCCAAAACAGAACATCTCGTCTGTATAATAATCATATTTATATATTTATATTATAAATACCAATATTACTATCACAGATATTAATATTAGCATTAGTAATAATAATAAAATTACTAATAGTAATATAATATTTATCTAAATTTGTAATTAAATATATTAATATTATAATTCATTAATTATGTAATATCTAATAATAACATACATCTAATATTAAATATTTATATATCTTAATGTATTAGAATATATATATAATCGTAGTCATATTTAGAAAAATTCATTTATACATATATTCATTATATTCTGTCTGTATACGTATTAATATGTTCTATTATAAGGATATTATCTGAATTAGTTAAATATAATGTTATATGTTTAATACTTTGTTAAGGTTTCCAAATCCAAATCTTAATAATAGATTTCGTTACATAGTAAATTATTATCATATTAAACAAACTATTTAAAGTTTTATTTATATTTCTCAATTTATTATACACACATATATATATATACATATTTACATATTTAATTACAAACAATTGTTCGTGAATCGTCGGGAACGGTCAATGGTTGAATGAATATATGAAACAAATTCAAAAATTTTGAGACTTAGTTTAACAGACTTTACTTATCGTGTCAGAATCATTAAAAGATTAAGTTTAAATTTGGTCGAAAATTTTCCGGTCGTCACAGTGAAGATGTTGTAAATGGGTGTGTAATATTTGTATATCTATATATATATATATATATATATATATATATATATATATATATATATATATATATATATATATATATATATATATATATATATATATATATATATATAGAAGATAGGTGGTGAATGGTTTACATGATATTGTATATGTATATATATAGATTAGATATTTGATTAAAGCAAACAGTAATCGATCACATTACAATTCAATTCATGAATGCTAAGATATATTGAAACAAGTGGGTTGTGTTGTGCATTAGATAAACTGAAATAATATGTTATATGTATCATTCATGATACAGGAAAAGTAAAAATAATACATCCACTAACTATTATAATAATATGATATTAACTCATATTAAATAAACGTATAGTAAAGAATTTTAATTCTGCCGACAGTTTTCACAGAGTGCTATATCGTACTCCGTTGTTAATCAGTGGCGGATAAAAGTCTTCAGAAAAATCCCAAATTTTTACATAAAATATAATTATTTATTTCGGTCTTTTATTGTGTAAAATCAATCATAAAAATTTGATCGATTATTAGCGCTCAATCCCAAGTAAAATGCACGGAGTATTAAAACTCAATCTATAGTATTTAAATATATTTTTAGAAATCTTAAAATTTATATAACTCAATTACATACCAACGTTTATTTTACATAATTAATAAAATCATAAAATATTTTAAATTTTAAATTATATTTCATATTATATATATATATATATATATATATATATATATATATATATATATATATATATATATATATTTATTTATTTATTTATTTATTTATTTACAATTAATTGTTCGTGAATCGTCGGCAATAGTCGAGGTTAAATGAATGTATGAAAATATTTTAAAAATTTTGAGACTCAACATTACAGACTTTGCTTATCGTGTCAGAAATATTAAATCATATTGAGAATTGATTTAAAAATAAGTCAAAAATTTTCGGGTAGTGACACAATCTCTATATCTGTCGAATAGGGAGAGGGAAGACTTTCTCTACTCTTGTGAGTGTTTCATTCGAGGTGGAGAAATGATCTCTCTTTATTCTAGAATAGAGTTAGGATTGTTTACGTCTCACCTTCCCCATACCTCACACATGTGAGATTGGGTATGTTGTTATTGAATAATCTATTCTCCCATTAATGACCACACAAAATGTGCCTCAATTCAACTCATTTAACACTAATGCCCATGATAACCCCCTACCCACTTATTCAACCTTAATTGAAACCACTATACTAAATGATTTTGACGATTGTGGGGAAAGGGATTGTAGAGCGTCTTGCGCCCTCACTCGCAAAAATATCCAAAAAGATAAAGAGCAACATGTTAACGGTTCTTCTTCATCACCCCCGAAAAGTCCCGTTAAATTAAATAAAACTAAAGCAAAGAAGATGGCTTTGAACGAGGAAATCATTGATGCATCGGTGTTGTATGATATCGATGAAAATATAGATGGAGAAGAGGTAACAGTTGACCCAGATAATGCAAAATTTCTGAAAAATAATGCCAAGTTCAATGTTTCTAAAAATGTTTCTAAAAAAGAGCAAAATAAAATTGATTTTCGAAAGTTTGGAGAAATAATGAAAGGCATCGAAGGTGAGGGGCTAGAAGCATTCAAAAAGAAAGCATGAGGGTGGCCTAGTGGATTACACGGGGTCGTGGGTTTTAAGTCACAAGCCAATAAAGTTGGTGCAATGGCAAAACTTTCATCATCTCCAATTTATAGCAATTCATGTGATACAAGTTAAGGAAGTGTCTCAACCAATCATTGAATGAAACTTGGAAACACACAATGTATGAACACGTGCTAGTGAGTGCAAACGGCAATAATTTTTTCATTCGCTAGCAATTCAAAGTTGCATTCCGGTTAGATAAGTTCTTCGGCATCGTCATATCAAGTCAAAAGTATTCCTATGAGCTTCTACTTCCAAGTTAACTTATGGGCATAAAGCTTATGTTTGAGACGTCAATTCGAAGATTTTGCTCAAGGTTGCTAAGACATCGATTAGGCAAGCAGTGAGTTATATCTTCAATCTTCACTGATGTCTTTTATCATTTATATGTTTTGTCAAGCTCATTCTTGTATTGTTTTTCGATCATCATTTTGTTAATCGCTTTATTAATATATTATTCTTTTTTCGCTAAAAAAAAAAAAACAATAATGTACATAATACAATGAAAATATTAAGGTTGATGGTACAAATCGACGTCATAAATAAAAGGCTAGGCGATGTTTAAAGTGAATATATGGTGACCCATCGGGCGATTGCATGAGTCCTATGTGATGAAAACTTTGGGACACATCACCCGCCGTCAAATATATGCGGGTCGTTTTGGGTCCACTTTAAAACAATGAAGGGCTACAAACTCCAGTTACATGTGAGCCATTATTTATCATGTACGTTAATATCAAACAACCTTTTGTGTGTTTATAAGGGTAAGGGTTTTAAATGTTTGAATTGAAGTTTATATATTTTGTAGTGTGTATAATTTTTTTTTTTTTTTTTTTTTTTTTTTTTTTTTTTTTTTTTTTTTTTGTGTGTGTGACTATATATATACTTGGAAAAAGGTTTTACTATTCATATTGTCTTTCAATTTCTTATTTTTCATGTAATGTTTTATTTTATTTTTTTGGAATGCGTACGTGGATTTTTAGTGATATTGTATCACACGTATTTTGGTAACGTTTCGACTTGTAACAGTGTGTTAAGCACATTACATAACTAATACGCCAACCAATTTATTGATATATATCAAATGTCAATTTGGAAATGAGTTTTACTGTTCATATTGTCATTCACTCTCTATTTTATTATTATTATTATTATTATTATTTATTTATTTTTTTTTTTTTGAATGTATACGAGTTATGTTTTTTGGTAACGTTTCAATTTGTAATAGTGTGGTTGGCACTTTACATAATTAACACGTCAATCAATTTAGTGATATCATATTATTTTTCAATTAGATTAGATTATCGACAACCGACAATTGAATTCAAAGCTTGAGTATATTAAAATATAAATTATTATTGGAGGAATAGGAACCAAAAAGTCTTCAAGAAACTTTCATGGACCGCCCCGAATGCACTAAGTGAGATTCAAGTCTTAAGCTTTGATTGGGTTGCGAAGCGATGCAAACAAAGGAAAGTCGAATGGCACGATTGGCTTCATAATCCTTGTGTTTACCTTGTTTAATTAGTAATTTTTGGTGCGCGTATTTTTCTAGTATAGTAATTGGCGTAGGTTTCTAGCTCGGTATCCTTCCGCCTTGCGATGTATAACTTGATGTACTTTGCGCTTTGAATTAATATAATGTTTGCTTTTCAAAAAAAAAAAAATATAAAATATTATAATTATAACTATAATTATAATTAGTGGGTAAGTAAGGTTTTCTTTTAACCTTGAAATAGAGGGAAATTATTAATTGGTCAACAAAAATCGTGGCATCTTCTTCGGTGGAGAAGTTCTTCCACCATTCCTTGTCAAAAATCGTTCATATATATAGGAATTTACCCTAAACTTTAACTCGGACATCGTTATATGTATATATACTCCTTCGTCTCAAATTTACTCACTTTTCATTCATTGCTTGGTTTGGTAACCGACCTTAACATATAATTCGCATAAATAATATCTCCAAAAACAGAACATCTCGTCTGTATTTTATCTTATCATTATTATCATTATTTTTATTATTACTAACATTACTTTTATTATTACAAATGATATAGGTTCATGAATCCGAGCTCAACCTTGCATTGTTCAGTTTCGTCGTATGAATATTTTGAAAAAGAAAACTAACTTTGGTCCACCATTTTCTTTTTGAGTATTTTAAATATCATAACCCTACATCCACTTGCTCGTTGAGCAGATGTACACCACGAAGCGACAAACTTTTTAAGATTATCCACCTGGTTCTTGACTTCTGCTGCCTCAACGTGAAGAGATCTTAAACTTAAATTTTTATATGATTTCAACACGATAAGCAAAGTCTATATAATTGAGTCTCAAAATTTTTGAACTATTTCATGAAATCATTTGACCATTGATTACTCCCGACGATTCACGTCACATTTTCTTGAATGCAAAACTTGTTTTAAAACATCATGTAGTATTGTACCATGTAATGGACCTGGAAATGAGTGTGAAAATGGTGTTTCGGATAGGTTCGTTGGTAAGTGCTTTAGGTTTTAGACTAAACTAGTGGTAAGCCCTCGCGCTGTGTCGAATTTGTGAGTTATCGATCCTAGGTATTCTCCATCAGCAAACTACTTGCTCTATACCGAGAATGGTGAACCCGAAAGTTACTTTGAGGCAAGAAAGTCCAGTATTCTATTTTAGAGTGTTTCAAATTAATTATCTACTTCCATAAATAAATAAGAATAATGTAATAACAATTTTTTTTACCCCTACTTCATTCATGTAGGACAAAAATATATGTAAAAAGTAAGGAAAAAGACTGAAAAGTAAAAAAAAATTAAATGCAACATGTATTTTTTCTTAACTGTGTATTTTATTTGTCTGGAGACAATAGATTTGAGACAGATGAAATAATAATTAGGATGGGGATTCAATAAGAACATTTTTAATGAGAGAGCTTTGAAAACTCCCGCTTCTAATAAAATTAAGGATGGCATACGTTTTGAGCTTATTTATAACATGTTTTTGAATTAATGGCAATAGTGTACTTGTAATCTTGTGCTATTGATTATTTTAAAAAAGTGATGATTGCTTTTCTTTAAAATTAAAAACTTGTTGACAATTTGGTTTTTGACAATCCTAGGTTTTCATACTAAACGAAATTACCTTGCATACAATTTGATCGTTGAAATAAATAATCTACTGATACTAAAAAGTCTCCGTTTAAAAAAAATACAAATAGATATTTGTACCATTTAATTTGATAGATCTGTGAATGTAAATGATAACTGAATATTTTATTCAAAAATCTACTCAACGCAATTAACATTACTGTGTTGATATACTTTGACTAAGTTAATATCAGATTTAATCAATGGATTCTTTTTTAAAAGCAAGCCATTGTATGAATTTATTAATTGGATGCTGATCCAATTAATATATATTTTTGACTATTTTATCATACACCACTACAGTTTTAATTTTTTAAACTAGATAATATATATTTACAACTAATTTATAGAGAATGTATTGAGAAATAAAAAAGTGTAAACACAGTAAAACCAGTTTTAGCAACACCAGTTTAACACTTGTCACAATAAACCGATTTTCCTAACGCCGGTTTACATATATAGCTCCAAGTTGTCATACGACATGCATAATAGATTGAGTATGTGGCCAAACCGGTTTTCCTAAGGTCGATTTTTTATTCCCCTCGCCCCTCCGTATATACGGTCGTGAGGTATTAGTGGGTGCTGGTGGTGGTGGTTCATTATCAGGTCCTAAATAGGGATGGCGCCCGTGGAGCAACGGGCGCGGGTTCTATATACTCGTGACCCGCCCGTCAGGTTGTTTTTTTTTCTCGTTAAAACCCGTTACCCGCCCGCGGGTAAAAGAATTTCTGTCCATGCCCGTGATCCGCGGATACTTGTGACCCGCGGGTAATATTAAGATACAACTTCGTTAATTTTTTTATAGAAAAGTTAGGAAATTTTATTAATTATAAACAATATGTACAATTAACATGTGTAAAATGACGTGAAAGTCATGTTTCTACTTATATGTAATATTATATTTTTAATCATTATTGCATTATAAGTAAAATCTCTTTTAAATTGATAATTGTATGTATAAACTCGCGGATAAATTAAAAAAAAAAGTCTCATGAATTAGCGGATTGGGGTTTTACCCGCGACGGGTAGTATGTGCCCGCGACCCGTTGGCGGGTATAATTTTTTACCCGTACACATGCCTTTGGGTAAAATTTTATGATTTTACCCACCCATCACGGATCGAGTACCCGCGGGTCACGGGTTTTTTCTCGCCCATTGCCGTCACTATCCTAAATCCTCCTCGTGGTCGTCATCATAATTAACATCAGTGAAATATATATGGTGTCGCGGAGTGTGTTGAGTCATTGAGCTGACACTACTGAACCTTCGACTCATGTGAGTATTATGTTGGTCCATGTTCAGAATACTATCCACCCAATTATCTCTCGGGTGTGATGGTCGGATTGGGTCGTGTTTGAGTTCCCATGCCAAAATTCCAAATTGGAAAACTTAAAATTTTGTGAACCATATAGAATTTAAACCTAATAGAGTTCGTGAGTGGGCTAATTGTATTTAGTGAATGTTCACCTCTAAAAAAACATATATTCTAAAATATCTGGGGTCATATCACTAAAATTTAGTAGTGTTTTATGTTATTTAAATAGTACTTTGTCGTAATAATAATAATAATAATAATAATAATAATAATAATAATAATAATAATAATAATAATAATAATAATAATAATAATAATAATTCTTCAAAAGTAGTGTTGTCACTACACCACACTCTAAGGTGTCGTTTGTTTTTTGTACTGAAAACCTTATTATGTCTTATGTCTGCGGGCGGGCAGACGTTTCTGTTGAAGACAGTTTGTTTTCTTGAAGACATAAGACAAAATAAGGTCTTCAAACATCTTCAAATTTGAAGCTTTAAAATATAGCTTCTAACTTCTTCAGACATTTTCATCTATTCCATTATTCTTTTGAAAACACTTCCCTTTCAACCTTATTCTCTTATCTTCCAACCGTTCTCACAACCTACCACCTCCGACGGCGGCACCACCTCCGACGACATGATTTCTGGCCGCACTAAATTGATAACTTTCTTTGAATACATAATGAAGGATGAAAGATTAAGAGTTAAAATTTATATGATACATAACGACACATATGCAAAATATATAGAGAGGGATATATGTTTTGCATTCGATACGAATAAGAATAATAACCTGATATGAAATCAACCGATGAATGGGATACACAGTAGATTAGATGGTGGGTAACATGGATAATACATTGTGGGTAATATGGATAATACGTGTCACATTAATAACCATGTGGTTGGCTTTATCTTTTTATTTATGTATGTTTAATATAATAAAATATAGAATATAGAATGGATATATAAATAATACTGTAATATCGATCATCTAATTATAATCTCATTTTAAATATGTCAAATGTAAATGACGATGATAAGAGTTGATTTTGAATGTTATATTATTCTTAAGTAATTTTAAATGTTAAATAAATGTTGTTTTTTATATTAGTTAATAAATGATTAACTATTCAATTAAATATCAAATATCAAATATACATTAATTCAGAATAAGTTTTTACATACAAAAAAACAAACACTCTTCTATTTTCAGTCTGCAGACCTCTGGACCACATCTTCTCTACAGATGTTGTTCGCAGATCATCAGACAAAAACATCTTAAAAAACAAACAGCACCTAACACATAGATTCGCCTATGGTTCATACTAAAATTCTTCACACAATACTCGAGTAAAACTACTATATTTATTCAATCGTAAGTAACTTAATCGGGTTATGTATCTTGTGATTCTTCTCTAGCTACCTTTTTTAGAATTTTTTTTAAAATAGTAATTTTAGTAAACTCTCTTGCAAAAATAGAAATTTTACAAAATTCGTTAGATTAATGGTAAAACCGAAGTTTGAAACTTCAGTTTTGCCATATCCGAAGTTTCAAACTTCGGTTTTGGCCTACGTGTCAGTGGAAACTCTAAACCGAAGTTTGAAACTTCGGTTTTGCAGATAAACAGTAAAACCGAAGTTTCAAACTTCGGTTTTGCAGTCTAGTTCAACAGTCTTAATAATAGACAGAAACCTGCAACCCTAGTCTCAATTATGGACTGAAACCTGCTACCCTATCGTGTTAAAATCTGATTTATCATCTTTTTTCATTTATTTATATTACCATTATCATGAACTCAAACACAAACATCACCAAGAACACAATTCAAACATTTTAAAGTCAATTTCAAACACCAACAACACAATTCAAACAAATCTTAATCAGTTTCATACATCAACAATTACAAAAATGTCTATAATTCGTCCATTCATGGTTCATATTCTTTGGGGAGGCCAAATTTCATTCCAAAATGTTTGGCTTACTGGTGATAACACAACGATTAGAAGGAGTTTTGTGTTGAACACCAAGGTTAACTGTATGCAGTTAAACCAAATGGCGTATAATTATGTAGGTGTGAGTCAAAGATCACACACGTTAAAAATGTTCTTGTGAGTTCTTTTCAATGGCAATGAATGAAAAAGTGAACTTACTGATAATAATACTTTGGAAACAATATATTTTTATTCTCAGAATGATCCAAATTACGAGGCTCAAATTGAAATTCAGTTTGAGGAAGTTTTTTCAACCACCCAAAGTTCGAGTTTTATGGATCTTATTCAAACTTTGGAAGGTGGTCCATCAACATCTCACAACCATTCAACAGTTGTTGAAGATGAACAAGAACGAAGAGATGAAGAACAAAATGTAGTAGACTCGAATGATGGTATGCCTACTGCAACTGACGGTACAGTTTCTGATTATAGCGTTGAAGAGAATGTTTTTGGTGATGAAGGTAGAGACGAGCAAGTGGAACCACATGTGGAGACTGCCCTAGTTTCACGTTTCGGGTTTGTTAATCAATGTGAGGCTAGTAATAGTTTTCCATTCGATGATGACCAAGAAGCTTCGTGGGTTTTTTATGATAAGGAGATCGGTATTATTTCAAAAGGAATGGTGTTCCAGAACAAAGCCGAACTTATATATGCTGTTCGAAAATGGAATATACACAATAATAGAGAAATAGTTGTTACACAAAGGAAGCCGGGTTATTGGCGAGCACATTGTAGAATAACTATGTAGTGACCCGAACTTTTCCATGTTTATATATATATTAAATGAAATTGTTATTTACATGATTAAGTGTTTCCAACATGTTAAGTAATCAAACTTGTTAAGACTTGATTAATTGAAATAAGTTTCATATAGACAATTGACCACCCAAGTTGACCGGTGATTCACGAACGTTAAAACTTGTAAAAACTATACGATGACATATATATGGTTATATATATAGTTAACATGATTTTATTATAAGTATGTATCTCATTAGGTATTTAAACAATGAGTTATATACATAAAAATGAGACTATTAATTTAAGAAACTCGAAAACGATATATATAATGATTATCGTTATAACAACGTCTTACTAGGTACATATGAATCATATTAAGATATTGATACACTTGGTTAATTATGTGAAATGATAAGTAAATATATTATTAAGTGTATTAACAATGAAATACATATGTAAAAATAAGACTACTAACTTAATGATTTCGAAACGAGACATATATGTAACGATTATCGTTGTAACGACATTTAACTGTATATATATCATACTAAGATATATTATATATCATAATATCATGATAATATAACAATTTAACATCTCATTTGTTATAATAAATAATGGGTTAACAACATTCAACAAGATCGTTAACCTAAAGTTTTCAAAACAACATTTACATGTAACGACTAACGATGACTTAACGACTCAGTTAAAATGTATATACATGTAGTGTTTTAATATGTATTCATACACTTTTGAAAAACTTCAAGACACTTATCAAAATACTTCTACTTAACAAAAATACTTACAATTACATCCTCGTTCAGTTTCATCAACAATTCTACTCGTATGCACCCGTATTCGTACTCGTACGCACCCGTATTCGTACTCGTACAATACACAGCTTTTAGATGTATGTACTATTGGTATATACACTCCAATGATCAGCTCTTAGCAGCCCATGTGAGTCACCTAACACATGTGGGAACCATCATTTGGCAACTAGCATAAAATATCTCATAAAATTACAAAAATATGAGTAATCATTCATGACTTATTTACATGAAAACAAAATTACATATCCTTTTTATCTAATCCATACACCAACGACCAAAAACACCTACAAACACTCTCATTCTTCAATTTTCTTCATCTAATTGATCTCTCTCAAGTTCTATCTTCAAGTTCCAAGTGTTCTTCATAAATTCTAAAAGTTCTAGTTCCATAAAATCAAGAATACTTCCAAGATTGCAAGTTTACTTCCAAGTTTTCTAAATTCATTCCAAATAATCATCCAAGATCAAGAAACCTTTGTTACATACAGTAGGTTATCTTTCTAATACAAGGTAATAATCATATTCAAACTTTAATTCAATTTTTATAGCTATAACAATCTTATTTCGAGTGGAAATCTTACTTGAAATTGTTTTCGTGTCATGATTCTGCTTCAAGAACTTTCAAGCCATCCAAGGATCCTTTGAAGCTAGATCTATTTTTCTCATTTCCAGTAGGTTTATCTAAGGAACTTGAGGTAGTAATGATGTTCATAACATCATTCGATTCATACATATAAAGCTATCTTATTCGAAGGTTTAAACTTGTAATCACTAGAACATAGTTTAGTTAATTCTAAACTTGTTCGCAAATAAAAGTTAATCCTTCTAACTTGACTTTTAAAATCAACTAAAAACATGTTCTATATCTATATGATATGCTAACTTAATGATTTAAAACCTGGAAACATGAAAAACACTGTAAAATCGGATTTACGCCGTCGTAGTAACACCGCGGGCTGTTTTGGGTTAGTTAATTAAAAACTATGATAAACTTTGATTTAAAAGTTTTTATTCTGGGAAAATGATTTTTATTATGAACATGAAACTATATCCAAAAATTATGGTTAAACTCAAAGTGGAAGTATGTTTTCTAAAATGGTCATCTAGACGTCGTTCTTTCGACTGAAATGACTACCTTTACAAAAACAACTTGTAACTTATTTTTCTGACTATAAACCTATACTTTTTCTGTTTAGATTCATAAAATAGAGTTCAATGTGAAACCATAGCAATTTGATTCACTCAAAACGGATTTAAAATGAAGAAGTTATGGGTAAAACAAGATTGGATAATTTTTCTCATTTTAGCTACGTGAAAATTGGTAACAAATCTATTCCAACCATAACTTAATCAACTTGTATTGTATATTATGTAATCTTTAGATACCATAGACACGTATACAATGTTTTGACCTATCATGTCGACACATCTATATATATTTCGGAACAACCATAGACACTCTATATGTGAATGTTGGAGTTAGCTATACAGGGTTGAGGTTGATTCCAAAATATATATAGTTTGAGTTGTGATCAATACTGAGATACGTATACACTGGGTCGTGGATTGATTCAAGATAATATTTATCGATTTATTTCTGTACATCTAACTGTGGACAACTAGTTGTAGGTTACTAACGAGGACAGCTGACTTAATAAACTTAAAACATCAAAATATATTAAAAGTGTTGTAAATATATTTTGAACATACTTTGATATATATGTATATATTATTATAGGTTCGTGAATCAACCAGTGGCCAAGTCTTACTTCCCGACGAAGTAAAAATCTGTGAAAGTGAGTTATAGTCCCACTTTTAAAATCTAATATTTTTGGGATGAGAATACATGCAGGTTTTATAAATGATTTACAAAATAGACACAAGTACGTGAAACTACATTCTATGGTTGAATTATCGAAATCGAATATGCCCCTTTTTATTAAGTCTGGTAATCTAAGAATTAGGGAACAGACACCCTAATTGACGCGAATCCTAAAGATAGGTCTATTAGGCCTAACAAACCCCATCCAAGGTACCGGATGCTTTAGTACTTCGAAATTTATATCATATCCGAAGGGTGTCCCGGAATGATGGGGATATTATTATATATGCATCTTGTTAATGTCGGTTACCAGGTGTTCACCATATGAATGATTTTTATCTCTATGTATGGGATGTGTATTGAAATATGAAATCTTGTGGTCTATTGTTACGATTTGATATATATAGGTTAAATCTATAACTCACCAACATTTTTGTTGACGTTTAAAGCATGTTTATTCTCAGGTGAATACTAAGAGCTTCCGCTGTTGCATACTAAAATAAGGACAAGATTTGGAGTCCATGTTTGTATGATATTGTGTAAAAACTGCATTCAAGAAACTGATTTCGATGTAACATATTTGTATTGTAAACCATTATGTAATGGTCGTGTGTAAACAGGATATTTTAGATTATCATTATTTGATAATCTACGTAAAGCTTTTTAAACCTTTATTTATGAAATAAAGGTTATGGTTTGTTTTAAAAATAAATGCAGTCTTTGAAAAACGTCTCATATAGAGGTCAAAACCTCGCAACGAAATCAATTAATATGGAACGTTTTTAATCAATAAGAACGGGACATTTCAGTTGGTATCCGAGCGCTGGTCTTAGAGAACCAGAAAATTTGCATTAGTGTGTCTTATCGAGTTTGTTAGGATGCATTAGTGAGTCTGGACTTCGACCGTGTTTTCTTTAAAAATGATTGCTTAACATTTTTGTTGGAAACTATATATTATTAACATGTATATATTATGTGATATATTAATCTCTTAACATGTTTGATATTGTGTGATAGATGTCTACCTCTAGCACAAATCCCATTGACTCACCTAATAATAACGAAGAGTCGAATATATATTGGACTGATTCACAAGTTCCCGAAGAAGAACCGGAAGAAGAATCAGAACCGGAAGAAGAATCAGAACCGGAAGAGGAGGAACCGGAGGAGGAAATAGAACCGGTGGGGGAACTAATAAAACGGTTAAGTAAAAGAAAATCCTCAACCAACCGACCAAGGTTAATTATGGTCAATGGTGTTTCCGCCAAGGAAGCAAAATATTGGGAGGATTACCAATTCTCCGATGAATCGGATTCCGATGAGAATTCCGATGATGTTATAGAAATTACCCCAACCGAATTTAAAAAGGAAAAAGAAAATAATAAGGTAAAGGGCATAAAAATAGAGAAATCTAAATCCAACCCCGATGAACTTTATATGTATCGTCAACCCCCGAAGCCCTTAAGTTGTAACAATGACCCGGGAACCTCTAAACCACCAGGTTTTTCTAAACTGTTGTGGAAAACGACAGCTCGTATTAGGGGAACATCATATATCCCTATAAACTTGGCAAAACGAACCAAAACCGAAGAAGAAAAAATTAGCGAGTCGGAATAAGATAGTTGTATTCGTGTGGTGTAATATATGTAATATAGTGTGCTTATGCTTTATGATATATGTAAAAATTGCTTGTATTAATAAGTATTTTTTTTATGAATCTAACTCTTGTCTAATTTACAGTATAAAAACACAAAATGGATAGACAACCCAATATTTTAAGAGACCTACCCGGAGACATGATTGATGAAATCTTGTCTAGAGTCGGTCAGAATTCTTCGGCACAACTATTTACGGCGAAATCAGTTTGTAAGACATTCGAAGAACGTTCCAAAAATGTCTTGGTTTATAAGAGACTTTCGTTTGAAAGATGGGGGATATCACATTGGGAAACCCATAAGTTACGATGTGTTTACTTTGACGCATATATTGCGGGGAACCCAAATGCTATTTTACGCAACGGGTTAAGAAATTATTTTGACTCAATGTATCTGAATATAGGACTTCATGATTTAGAAAAAGCGGCTAACATGCAACATAAAGAAGCATGCTATGCTTACGGGTTAGTAATGTTCGCTTCTCACCAAAGTGAGAAAAAGAACATCGGGCTACAACTATTAAACAAAACGTTCCCACAAGTGACGGAGTCGGTAATTGGGGTAAGAAATGAGGTTTTTAGGTTATTACGAGACTGTTGGTCATTACGTAACCCTCGTCCCTTTGACGACGTTACAACATGCTGTCTTATCAACGGCCATAACGGTTATGTTCCACAAGACCAGGGATGGGAAGTAGTCCTAGTAAAACCAGAATGCATGACTTGTTTCTGGACGTATGAATTACGTGTCTTTATTGCCTTTGCTGAACGACTTGTGTACTAGCTAGAATTATCTTCACAACTATCTTGTATCAAAGTTATTGTGTGCTATATTTCATGCTTTATGTAAAATAAGCGGTATTGTAAGTTTGTAAAATATTGTATAAAAGTTTGAACGCGAAATATTATTATAATCAGTTTTTCATATAGAATTGTAGTAGTTGAATTGTATATTAGCTATTAAGTATGAACTTAACGGGTAGGTACTACCCGAATTTAAACTTATAAAACGCTAATATGAAGAAAAAGCTTTTATAAATGAGTTCATATTATGCTACGAAATACTATTAACTACTCTTAATATTCTGTATGATTAACTTGTTTCATTTGACTATTTTGAAGGAAATGGCACCGACTACTCGACACACCGTGAATATGAATGAAGAGGAATTTCGTACTTTTCTAGCTTCAAACATAGCCGTAGTACAGGCTGTGCTACATACCAACAATAACCTTGGATCTAGCAGTACAGGAAATCGTGTAGGATGCACCTACAAAGAATTCACTGCCTGCAAACCTTTGGAATTTGATGGAACCGAAGGACCGATCGGATTGAAACGATGGACCGAGAAGGTCGAATCGGTGTTTTCCATAAGTAAGTGTACTGAAGAGGACAAAGTGAAGTACGCTACGCATACCTTCACAGGTTCTGCGTTAACATGGTGGAATACCTATCTAGAGTAAGTGGGACAAGATGATGCGTACGTACTACCGTGGTCAGCATTCAAGCACTTGATGAACGAGAAGTACCGTCCCAGAACCGAGGTCAATAAGCTCAAGACAGAACTTAGAGGGTGACGAACCCAAGGATTTGATATTACCAAGTACGAAAGACGATTTACAGAATTGTGCCTATTGTGTCCAGGAGCGTTCGAAGATGAGGAAGAGAAGATCGACGCGTTTGTGAAAGGATTACCAGAAAGAATCCAAGAAGATATAAGTTCACATGAGCCCGCCTCCATACAACATGCATGTAGAATGGCTCACAAACTAGTGAACCAGATTGAGGAAAGAATTAAAGAACAGACGGCTGAAGAGGCCAATGTGAAGCAAGTCAAAAGAAAGTGGGAGGAAAACGGTGATAAGAATCACCAATACAACAACAACAGCAATTACAATAATAATCGCAACAATTATCCCAATAATCGCAACATCAATCGCAACTACAACAAACGGCCCAACAACAACAACAACAACAACAACAACAACAACAACAACAACAACAACAACAACAACAACAACAACAACAACAACAACAACAACAGCAGCAACTACAACAATCATCCCAACAACAATAACAACCGCAACAACAACAACAATCAGAAGCAGCTATGCCAAAGGTGTGAAAAGTATCACTCGGGGTTCTGCACCAAATTTTGCAACAAGTGTAAAAGAAATGGTCATAGCGCGGCGAAGTGTGAGGTCTACGGACCAGGGGTTAACAGAACGAAAGGAACAAATGGTGTTGGAACGAGTAATGGCGGAGCAAGTAGTGTCGGAGCAAGTTATGCCAATGTAGTTTGTTATAAATGTGGAAAACCGGGCCACATTATTAGAAATTGCCCGAACCAAGAGAACACGAATGGACAAGGCCGCGGAAGAGTTTTCAATATTAATGCGGCAGAGGCACAGGAAGACCCGGAGCTTGTTACGGGTACGTTTCTTATTGATAATAAATCTGCTTACGTTTTATTTGATTCGGGTGCGGATAAAAGCTATATGAGTAGAGATTTTTGTGCTAAATTAAGTTGTCCATTGACGCCGTTGGATAGTAAATTTTTACTCGAATTAGCAAACGGTAAATTAATTTCAGCAGATAATATTTGCCGGAATCGAGAAATTAAACTGGGTAGCGAAATATTTAAGATTGATTTGATACCAGTAGAGTTAGGGAGTTTTGATGTAATAGTTGGCATGGACTGGCTGAAGAAGGTGAAAGCAGAGATTGTATGTTATAAAAATGCAATTCGCATTGTACGAGAAGAAGGAGAACCCTTAATGGTGTACGGAGAAAAGGTCAACATGAAGCTACATCTTATTAGTAATTTGAAGGCACAAAAACTAATAAGAAAATGTTGCTATGCTGTTCTAGCACACGTCGAGAAAGTACAAACTGAAGAAAAGAGCATCAATGATGTTCCCGTCGCAAAAGAATTTCCCGATGTATTTCCAAAAGAATTACTGGGATTACCCCCACATCGATCCGTTGAATTTCAAATAGATCTTGTACCAGGAGCTGCACCAATAGCTCGTGCTCCTTACAAACTCGCACCCAGCGAGATGAAAGAACTGCAAAGCTAATTACAAGAACTTTTAGAGCGTGGTTTCATTCGACCAAGCACATCACCGTGGGGAGCTCCTGTTTTGTTTGTCAAGAAGAAGGATGGTACATTTAGGTTGTGTATCGACTACCGAGAGTTGAACAAACTTACCATCAAGAACCGCTACCCACTACCGAGAATAGACGACTTATTTGATCAACTACAAGGCTCGTCTGTTTATTCAAAGATTGACTTACGTTCCGGGTATCATCAAATGCGGGTGAAAGAAGATGATATTCCAAAGACTGCTTTCAGAACACGTTACGGTCATTACGAGTTTATGATCATGCCGTTTGGTTTAACTAATGCACCAGCTGTGTTCATGGACCTTATGAACCGAGTGTGTGGACCATACCTTGACAAGTTTGTCATTGTTTTCATTGATGACATACTTATTTACTCAAAGAATGACCAAGAACACGGTGAACATTTGAGAAAGGTGTTAGAAGTATTGAGGAAGGAAGAATTGTACGCTAAATTTTCAAAGTGTGTATTTTGGTTGGAAGAAGTTCAATTCCTCGGTCACATAGTGAACAAAGAAGGTATTAAGGTGGATCCGGCAAAGATAGAAACTGTTGAAAAGTGGGAAACCCCGAAAACTCCGAAACACATACGCCAGTTTTTAGGACTAGCTGGTTACTACAGAAGGTTCATCCAAGACTTTTCCAGAATAGCAAAACTCTTGACTGCATTAACGCATAAAGGGAAGAAATTTGAATGGAAGGATGAACAAGAGAAAGCGTTTCAGTTATTGAAGAAAAAGCTAACTACGGCACCTATATTGTCATTGCCTGAAGGGAATGATGATTTTGTGATTTATTGTGACGCATCAAAGCAAGGTCTCGGTTGTGTATTAATGCAACGAACGAAGGTGATTGCTTATGCGTCTAGATAATTGAAGATTCACGAACAAAATTATACGACGCATGATTTGGAATTAGGCGCGGTTGTTTTTGCATTAAAAACTTGGAGGCACTACTTATATGGGGTCAAAAGTATTATATATACCGACCACAAAAGTCTTCAGCACATATTTAATCAGAAACAACTGAATATGAGGCAGCGTAGGTGGATTGAATTGTTGAATGATTACGACTTTGAGATTCGTTACCACCCGGGGAAGGCAAATGTGGTAGCTGAAGCCTTGAGCAGGAAGGACAGAGAACCCATTCGAGTAAAATCTATGAATATAATGATTCACAATAACCTTACTACTCAAATAAAGGAGGCGCAACAAGGAGTTTTAAAAGAGGGAAATTTAAAGGATGAAATACCCAAAGGATCGGAGAAGCATCTTAATATTCGGGAAGACGGAACCCGGTATAGGGCTGAAAGGATTTGGGTACCAAAATTTGGAGATATGAGAGAAATGGTACTTAAAGAAGCTCATAAAACCAGATACTCAATACATCCTGGAACGGGGAAGATGTACAAGGATCTCAAGAAACATTTTTGGTGGCCGGGTATGAAAGCCGATGTTGCTAAATACGTAGGAGAATGTTTGACGTGTTCTAAGGTCAAAGCTGAGCATCAAAAACCATCAGGTCTACTTCAACAACCCGAAATCCCGGAATGGAAATGGGAAAACATTACCATGGATTTCGTCACTAAATTGCCAAGGACTGCAAGTGGTTTTGATACTATTTGGGTAATAGTTGATCGTCTCACCAAATCAGCACACTTCCTGCCAATAAGAGAAGATGACAAGATGGAGAAGTTAGCACGACTGTATTAGAAGGAAGTCGTCTCCAGACATGAAATACCAATCTCTATTATCTCTGATAGGGATTGCAGATTTATTTCAAGATTCTGGCAGACATTACAGCAAGCATTAGGAACTCGTCTAGACATGAGTACTGCCTATCATCCACAAACTGATGGGCAGAGCGAAAGGACGATACAAACGCTTGAAGACATGCTACGACCTTGTGTTATTGATTTCGGAAACAGTTGGGATCGACATCTACCGTTAGCAGAATTTTCCTACAACAACAGCTACCATTCAAGCATTGAGATGGTGCCGTTTGAAGCACTTTATGGTAGAAAGTGCAGGTCTCCGATTTGTTGGAGTGAAGTGGGGGATATACAGATTACGGGTCCGGAGATAATACAAGAAACTACCGAGAAAATCATCCAAATTCAACAAAGATTGAAAACCGCCCAGAGTCGACAAAAGATCTACGTGGACAGTAAAAGAAAAGATATAGAGTTTGAAATTGGAGAAATGGTCATGCTTAAGGTTTCACCTTGGAAAGGCGTTGTTCGATTTGGTAAACGGGGGAAACTAAATCCAAGGTACATTGGACCATTCAAGATTATAGATCGTGTCGGACCAGTAGCTTACCAACTGGAGCTACCTCAACAACTCTCGGCTGTACATAACACTTTCCACATCTCAAATTTGAAGAAATGTTCTGCTAAAGAAGATCTCACTATTCCGTTGGACGAAATCCAAATCAATGAAAAACTTCAATTCATTGAAGAACCCGTCGAAATAATGGATCATGAAGTTAAGAGACTTAAACAAAACAAGATACCGATTGTTAAGGTTAGATGGAATGCTCGTAGAGGACCCGAGTTCACCTGGGAGCGTGAAGATCAGATGAAGAAGAAATACCCGCATTTATTTCCAGAAGATACGTCAACACCTCCAACTGCTTAAAATTTCGGGACGAAATTTATTTAACGGGTAGGTACTGTAGTGACCCGAACTTTTCCATGTTTATATATATATTAAATGAAATTGTTATTTACATGATTAAGTGTTTCCAACATGTTAAGCAATCAAACTTGTTAAGACTTGATTAATTGAAATAGGTTTCATATAGACAATTGACCACCCAAGTTGACCGGTGATTCACGAACGTTAAAACTTGTAAAAACTATACGATGACATATATATGGTTATATATATAGTTAACATGATTTTATTATAAGTATGTATTTCATTAGGTATTTTAACAATGAGTTATATACATAAAAATGAGACTATTAATTTAAGAAACTCGAAAACGATATATATAACGATTATCGTTATAACAACGTCTTACTAGATACATATGAATCATATTAAGATATTGATACACTTGGTTAATTATGTTAAATGATAAGTAAATATATTATTAAGTGTATTAACAATGAAATACATATGTAAAAATAAGACTACTAACTTAATGATTTCGAAACGAGACATATATGTAACGATTATCGTTGTAACGACATTTAACTGTATATATATCATACTAAGATATATTATATATCATAATATCATGATAATATAACAATTTAACATCTCATTTGTTATAATAAATAATGGGTTAACAACATTCAACAAGATCGTTAACCTAAAGGTTTCAAAACAACATTTACATGTAACGACTAACGATGACTTAACGACTCAGTTAAAATGTATATACATGTAGTGTTTTAATATGTATTCATAAACTTTTGAAAGACTTCAAGACACTTATCAAAATACTTCTACTTAACAAAAATTCTTACAATTACATCCTCGTTCAGTTTCATCAACAATTCTACTCGTATGCACCCGTATTCGTACTCGTACAATACACAGCTTTTAGATGTATGTACTATTGGTATATACACTCCAATTATCAGCTCTTAGCAGCCCATGTGAGTCACCTAACACATGTGGGAACCATCATTTGTCAACTAGCATAAAATATCTCATAAAATTACAAAAATATGAGTAATCATTCATGACTTATTTACATGAAAACAAAATTACATATCCTTTATATCTAATCCATACACCAACGACTAAAAAAACCTACAAACACTTTCATTCTTCAATTTTATTCATCTAATTGATCTCTCTCAAGTTCTATCTTCAAGTTCCAAGTGTTCTTCATAAATTCCAAAAGTTCTAGTTTCATAAAATCAAGAATACTTCAAAGATTGCAAGTTTACTTCCAAGTTTTCTAAATCCATTCCAAATAATCATCCAAGATCAATTAACCTTTGTTACTTACAGTAGGTTATCTTTCTAATACAAGGTAATAATCATATTCAAACTTTAATTCAATTTCTATAACTATAACAATCTTATTTCGAGTGGAAATCTTACTTGAAATTGTTTTCGTGTCATGATTCTGCTTCAAGAACTTTCAAGCCATCCAAGGATCCTTTGAAGCTAGATCTATTTTTATCATTTCCAGTAGGTTTATCCAAGGAACTTTAGGTAGTAATGATGTTCATAACATCATTCGATTCATACATATAAAGCTATCTTATTCGAAGGTTTAAATTTGTAATCACTAGAACATAGTTTAGTTAATTCTAAACTTGTTCGCAAATAAAAGTTAATCCTTCTAACTTGACTTTTAAAATCAACTAAACACATGTTCTATATCTATATGATATGCTAACTTAATGATTTAAAACCTGGAAACACGAAAAACACTGTAAAACCGGATTTACGCCGTCGTAGTAACACCGCGGGCTGTTTTGGGTTAGTTAATTAAAAACTATGATAAACTTTGATTTAAAAGTTGTTATTCTGGGAAAATGATTTTTATTATGAACATGAAACTATATCCAAAAATTATGGTTAAACTCAAAGTGGAAGTATGTTTTCTAAAATGGTCATCTAGACGTCGTTCTTTCGACTGAAATGACTACCTTTACAAAAATGACTTGTAACTTATTTTTCCGACTATAAACCTATACTTTTTCTGTTTAGATTCATAAAATAGAGTTCAATATGAAACCATAGCTTTGATTCACTCAAAACGGATTTAAAATGAAGAAGTTATGGGTAAAACAAGATTGGATAATTTTTCTCATTTTAGCTACGTGAAAATTGGTAACAAATCTATTACAACCATAACTTAATCAACTTGTATTGTATATTATGTAATCTTGAGATACCATAGACACGTATACAATGTTTCGACCTATCATGTTGACACATCTATATATATTTCGGAACAACCATAGACACTCTATATGTGAATGTTGGAGTTAGCTATACAGGGTTGAGGTTGATTCCAAAATATATATAGTTTGAGTTATGATCAATACTGAGATACGTCTACACTGGGTCGTGGATTGATTCAAGATAATATTTATCGATTTATTTCTGTACATCTAACTGTGGACAACTAGTTGTAGGTTACTAACGAGGACAACTGACTTAATAAACTTAAAACATCAAAATATATTAAAAGTGTTGTAAATATATTTTGAACATACTTTGATATATATGTATATATTGTTATAGGTTCATGAATCAACCAGTGGCCAAGTCTTACTTCCCGACGAAGTAAAAATCTGTGAAAGTGAGTTATAGTCCCACTTTTAAAATCTAATATTTTTGGGATGAGAATACATGCAGGTTTTATAAATGATTTACAAAATAGACACAAGTACGTGAAACTACATTCTATGGTTGCATTATCGAAATCGAATATGCCCCTTTTTATTAAGTCTGGTAATCTAAGAATTAGGGAACAGACACCCTAATTGACGCGAATCCTAAAGATAGATCTATTAGGCCTAACAAACCCCATCCAAGGTACCGGATGCTTTAGTACTTCGAAATTTATATCATATCCGAAGGGTGTCCCGGAATGATGGGGATATTCTTATATATGCATCTTGTTAATGTCGGTTACCAGGTGTTCACCATATGAATGATTTTTATCTCTATGTATGGGATGTGTATTGAAATATGAAATCTTGTGGTCTATTGTTACGGTTTGATATATATAGGTTAAACCTATAACTCACCAACATTTTTGTTGACGTTTAAAGCATGTTTATTCTCAGGTGAATACTAAGAGCTTCCGCTGTTGCATACTAAAATAAGGACAAGATTTGGAGTCCATGTTTGTATGATATTGTGTAAAAACTGCATTCAAGAAACTGATTTCGATGTAACATATTTGTATTGTAAACCATTATGTAATGGTCGTGTGTAAACAGGATATTTTAGATTATCATTATTTGATAATCTACGTAAAGCTTTTTAAACCTTTATTTATGAAATAAAGGTTATGGTTTGTTTTAAAAATAAATGCAGTCTTTGAAAAACGTCTCATATAGAGGTCAAAACCTCGCAACGAAATCAATTAATATGGAACGTTTTTAATCAATAAGAACGGGACATTTCAAACTAGCTCAAGTTACAAGGGTCCACAAGAAAGATACCATTGTTGCTAGAATTTAAGTGGTTCGTCTCACAATCGATCGAAGGTATGGAAAATTACAAAATGGAAAGATGAACACGCGTGTTATGGACACGTATCGAAAAACAACAATCGTTGTTTAACCTCTAGCTTAATTGCTAGTGAAATTGAGCATCAAATATGTTTAAACGTTGCTTATCCTGTTAAAAACATCCAAGCCCAAATAAAAAATACATGGCATGTGGATGTCCGTTACGCTAAAGCATGGAATGCTAGGCGTATTGCAATCGAACGATTGTTCGGAACTTGGGAAAGTAATTTTATTCAACTATCAAATTATTTGAATGAATTAGTTTCTACCAAGCCAGACACAATTGTTGTTTTTGAAAATGGACCTGAAATTGAAGAAGGTTTCGACACATTTAAATTTGTGTTTTGAGCATTCGGTCCAGCCATTAAATCATTTAAATTGTGTATTCCGATAATTTGCATCGATGGCACCCATTTGAAAGGTAGTTATAGGGGTAAGTTGTTAACAGCGGTTGGCAAAAATGCTAACAATCAAATTATACCCGTTGCCTTTGCACTAGTTGATGCAAAAAGTAACGAAAGTTGGGTTTGGTTTTTGCAAATGCTCGAAGAAAATGTTATTGGAAATGGAAAGTTGTGTGTCATCTCTGATCGACATCTAGGTATCTTGCATGCAATGGGTGCTCAAACGTATGGTTGGGAACATAGATACTATTTGCGCCACATTCGTAGCAACTTGTTGAGCAAATATACTAAAGTAAAATCGCTCAAACACTTGTGTTGGACAGTCGGTTCAACAACGAATCAAATATTGTGCAAGAATTCTCTCAAAGCCATCAAACAAGCTAGTATTAAGACTTGGCAATATTTTCATGATGCTGATTTAGGCAAGTGGACTGTGTATAGGGACAGACTGAGGAGTCTTTGGGGTAACACAACGAAAAATATTGCCGAGTCCCTCAACAATGTGTTTCGTCATGCCCGAATGATGCCGATCAAAGCGTGTATTGAATATACATTTGATTACACCAGACAACACTTCTATGATCAAAGTTGAGATGCAAGGCAATGTAATTCACCACTGTCCAAGAACATGTTTAACATCTTTAACGAACGGGCAAAAAGAGCTCAAAGATACAAAACAACATGTTATAACGAACAGCAAGGTGTGTTCAAGGTTCAGCCAACTTATCAAAGAAGTGGTGAGGGTGGTACCGATTACACAGTGGAGTTTAAAGAGAAAAGGTGTTCATGTGGAATTTGGGAACACCAAAGATTACCTTGCTCTCATGCCATTTCCGTGTGTAGCCATCTAAACGAGGATATAAATAAATGCATCAGTAAAAAGTACACAACTCCTACATGGAGAGAGCAATATAGCCATCATTTTAATCCACTAAGAGATGTGAGCTACTGGGCACATATACAATGGAACATTATGGTTGATCCATCAAGATTGATTAAGCACAGGGGGAGGAAGCAATCAAAATGTATTAAGAACCAGATGGATGAATTTGAAAAGCAAAAACCAAAGTGTGGTATATGCAAGGCAACAGGTCACAACAGGAACACCTATCCAACTACTAGAATGCCATAGGTTTTCAGTAGTAATTTGTTGTACTTTGTTTGTTGTAATCGCTAATTATGTTTATGAATAAAAAAGTGTTGTTGAAATAATGAAATTGCACGTTACTAATCATATTCAAGTACTAATCTATTACAAGTAACTTTAATTTATAAAAGGTCTAGGTGCATAATAGTATTCACCATGACTATCATACATCGTATCGAACTCAAGTGTGTCTTCAAAAACTCCAAATAAAACATACAACTCTATCTTTTCTGAAAGTATACATGCTTTCCCTACTAATGTATACCATTCTTTATCATAACACATTGCTCGAGTTCAGCAACTCCTGGTTTGTAGTAGTATATGTCCATTGAACGTGGATTCTTTGCTAGCTTTTCTCGAAGAAACTCATTCAACTTCTCCATATTAAAGCCCCGAACATCTACGTTATCAAACGTCATTTTAGGCCCTTTAGAGAGTTGTGTTTTGCCATCATTCCATTCAAAATCACAACCATGATACACATCAATTGATACGTATTTCGGATCCATTTTTGTTATGTGTTTATGAAACAATCAAAATTCACTTTTATAATCGTAAATCTACAAATAATCCGAAGTTTTAAAGTTCGGTTTCAGACCTTTCAGAAAAAGCATGCAAAACCGATGTTTGAATCTTCGGTTTCTCAGGTACTAGACTGTTACCTATTACCTTTTGATATTGCTCAATAACATCATATATATCTATCGCAATATCGTGTAAAATGCTCTAGAATCGAGGATAATGAAGGCGTTTCTACAAGTGATAATCCAAGATGTGCAAATTTGTATCGGAAGAGTGATTTACAAAGAGTTTTGATGATTTATGACATTGGTTGATCCCGATACGACTTAAGGTCTATTTAGTGCTCTAAAATGGTAAAACAAAGCTTCCAAGGTGTTAGGCTTCGTCCAAATAAAAGAGGATTGAAAAGAAAGCGAAACAGTGGATTTCAGCATATCTGGACACCGTCCGGGATTATAGGACGCCGTCCAGAATCTTGAAACAGGACGCCGTCCTGAATTTATAGGACGCCGTCTAGCTCTTAAGGACGGGACGCCGTTCAGCCTTTTTGGACGCCGTCCCGTAGTAGGTTTCAGCCGACTTTTGTGCTTTTTACCTACTTTCTCCACTTTAAAACTAATGTTTTAAGGGACTGTTTCATAACTTACGAACCAGAGAGTACAGAGACGAATTTTAGGAGCAAAATTGGAGAACTCCAAGCTCTTGGAAGAGGCTCAACATCAAGACATCAAAGATCAAAACCTTCAGCATCCAAGAACTCCTTGTTCTTATAGGTTATTCCTTGTTCTAAAACAATGATTTCAGTTGTTAATCTGATTGTTATGTTGTCTGTTACCATGATTGTTGGCTAGTTTCTATAATGTTTGTCTAGATTAATAACCAAGGTATTGGATGTAATCTTATTGATTGAATGTATTATGTGTGATAGATTAAAGCTTGAATTAAGAACCATGCTTATTGCTGTTAAAATCATTTGTATCTAGTTAATTGATATGTTGTTGATAAAGAGAACTCTTGTTGACGTATCATATTGATTTACAATCAACTTGTCTTAGATTGATTGTTTACTAAACCGGACCAAGGGGGTAAACTAGATTAAAATGGTTAAACAAAATAGGAATGAATTGTGTAGAGCGAATGCAAAGACAATTGTTATTCAAGTCTTTGATCTAGCTAATCAACTAGTCACAAACGAAAAGGTCTAAGTAATAGGGAACCCTCACTTAGTAATTCTAGTTTGAATACTCGCTAAAGAAAACTCTTGACGGGCCGATTTAGGTGATTAGCATGCTTATAATAGTTATTTGATTACAAATACAAGAACCATATTGAAAAGGGAACCCTTGATCTTGTGATTGTGTTTGCGTGTTTATTCAAGAGAACTCTTAGTGAACCTATTAGATAACTTACACACATAATTATTCAATCAGGCCTTAATATCAAAACTTACATCCAATACCGAGGGTAAAATATCTAGATGAACATTTCATATCTTTGATTTAAATTAAAACTATCTTACTTGCTTTCTTTGCATTTATTTTCATCTTATAAATTTAAAAGACCAAAAATATTGTTTTTACATTTAACCTTCTCTGATTTGGCTAAATCGTTAAATGGCCACCAAAACATAAAACTTGTACCTTTAAGTTTCATTTACTTAGTTAATCATAATATAGTTTCTAATTCTAGTTTGGCTAATACAACTGTCCTTGGAACGATACACGGAACTAAACCTGTTACTATACTACCACACGATCGGGTACACTGCCCGTTAGTGTGTAGAAATCTTTAATCGGTATTTTTCCATATTATTTTATATGACAATTTATACGACACTTCTCGCACATCAAGTTTTTGGCGCCGCTGCCGGGGACAGTTTTGTGTCAAAATAGAATTATTAACTGATTTGTGATTAAGTAGTTTCTTAATTATTTTAAATTTTTAATAGTCTTTGATTTTTAAACTTATAGAATCGGTATGTTTAATAGTTTTTGTTAGTTGTGTGATTGACAGTTTATAGGTCGCATATGCCACATACCCGAAGTTCAGAATCTCCATTACTTACACCGTTTACAGAGCCTGATAGAAAGCTTGGCAGGATTTCAAAAGAAGTACTTGAAATTTTTGAATCTTCATCAAAGCAAAAAACCTTTAATTCAGAATCAAGTACGACCAAGCCTCGATATTCCGACTTTGGTAAACCCGTTCAACCCCCAAATTTTGAAATGGAAAGAGAAAGACCGTTGGTACCACGACAATCAATGGCAGCAAAGATGAAAGCAACCCGGACCGGACAAGGTAGTGCTATTACTCCACCTACTGGTGAGGTAACTTTTGAAATAAAAGGACCTATTCTTCAAATGATTAATAATAGGTGTCAATTTGGTAGTGGTCCGAATGAAGATGCAAACGAACATATTCGTCTCTTTCAAGAGATATGTCTTCTTTTTAAACTTAAACCAGAAACTGACCAGGCCATATTATTAAGACTTTTCCCTTGGACACTCCAAGAGGAAGCACGAAGTTGGTTAGATTCATTGGCCGAGGCTACGATAGAAACGTGGGATGGTATGTTGGAAAAATTTCTTAAGAAATATTTTCCAGCATCCAAGTCCGCGAGACTCCAACACGAAATTACCCAATTCTGTCAAAAGCCGATGGAAACCCTGTACGAAGCATGGAATCGATTTTCCAAAATGCTAAGAGGTTGTCCAAACCATGGTTTGGATACCTTTCAAAAGGTCCAAATCTTTTACAAAGGTTGTGAGCAACCCGAATTTCAATTGACCAAGCGGCCGGTGGTTCTCTTATGGACAAAACCGAGCAAGAGGCTTATGAAATAATCGAGAAGCTAGCCGATTATTCTCATGAGTGGCATCAAGAACACCCAATTACTCGTAATGCTCAAGTCCAAAGCGCCGGCGCCTATGATGACCTTAGTTCCCTAAGTGTTAAAATAGACGCTGTTGCTCGAACCATGGATAAAATCACCAAGGAAATTCATAGTATGAAAGTAGGTTGTGAATATTGTGGTGGTCTTCATTTAGGAAAAGATTGTGATGCCGGTTTAACAATGGCTCAAAAAGAAGAAGTGGCTTTCATAAGCCAAAGAAATAACAATCAATTTCAAGGAAGAGCCCAATTTAACCGGAACTTTAACAACCCCTACAACCCTCAAGGTCAAAATTCCAATTACTAACAAGGGTCAAGTAGTGGGTTCCAACAACAAACTCCGAGTTTTTATCAAAAGCCCCAACAGGAAGAAAAAAAGTCAAATTTGGAGAGTATGTTGGAAAAGTTGATTTCATCACAAACTCAGCTTGTCACAAATATAAACCAAACCAACGAGAAAAACGAACACCAGTTTCGAAATCAACAAGCCTCAATTCAGAATTTGGAGAAACAAATGAGTGGTTTAGCTAATTTACTTAGTGAGAGAAAACCAGGTAGTTTACCGGGCGATACAAATAAGAACCCTCGAAATGAGCACGCCAATGTTATCACCACACGGAGTGGTTTAGCATACGATGCTCCAAAAATGCCCGAAAATTCTGATTTTAGTGTTCCGTTGAACCGAAATGATGAACCGGTTAAGGAGCCAGAAAAAGTGGTTGAAAAGGAAGAACGGGAAAAACCCGTAGTGAAACCATATCAACCACCGCTCCCATACCCAAGAAAACAATAACAAGAGAGGCTAGAGGCCGAAAGGTCAAAATTCCTAGATATGTTTAAACAAATTAACATAAATATGCCTTTCATTGATGTAATCTCAGGTATGCCCAAGTATGCTAAGTTCTTAAAAGACTTACTTACTAATCGGAAGAAAATGGAGGAACTTTCATCCGTCACCATGAATGCTAATTGTTCAGCAATTTTGATGAACAAAATACCAAAGAAATTAGCAGATCCTGGAAGTTTTACCATACCATGTCTCCTGGGAGATTTGGGATGCATTAAAGCATTAGCGGATTTAGGGGCTAGCATAAATTTAATGCCTTATTCATTATATGTTAAGCTAAACCCCGGGGTACTAAAACCAACCCAAATGGCAATTCAACTAGCGGACCGCTCTGTTAAATTCCCTCGTGGAATTTTAGAGAATATGTTGGTAAAAGTAGGTACCCTAGTATTTTCGGCTGACTTTGTAATTTTGGACATGGAGGAGGACACACGTGTGCCTCTTATATTAGGTCGACCTTTCCTCAATACCGCTAGAGCTATGATAGATGTTCATGGGCAGAAATTAACCCTTAGTATTGAGGATATGAAGGTTACCTTTTCCGTTGACCATGCCCTACAATACCCCGAGTCTACTGATGATCAATGTTATTATGTGCAAACCATAGACACATATTCGGAGTTGTTGCAGGAATTTCCAGAATTGCAAGGTACGCGAGAATGCATTTTTGCGGAAGGTGATGAAGAGAATATGTTGGAAGAAGTGGAGATGTTGACCACCTTGATGGCTAACGGTTATGAGCCAAATGATGAAGAATACAGAAAGTTGGATTTAGGAAATGAGTACCGATGTAAAACATCGATTGAAGAACCTCCCGTTTTAGAACTCAAGCCACTTCCAAAACACTTGGAATATGCTTACCTACAAGAAGGTTCTACTCTCCCGGTTATCATTTCATCCGAACTCTCTAAGTGAGAAGTCTAAACTTGTTTCCATGTTAAAAGCCCATAAAACGGCTCTAGCATGGAAAATTCATGACATCAAGGGTATAAGTCCCTCTTATTGTACGCATAAGATATTAATGGAAGATAACTATAAGCCATGTGTACAAAGACAAAGGCGACTCAACCCTAATATGCAAGAAGTTGTTAAAAAGGAGATTGTCAAACTCCTAGATACAGGTCTCATTTATCCAATTTCGGATAGCCCTTGGGTGAGTCCGGTCCAATGCGTGCCCAAAAAGGGTGGCATAACCGTTGTCACAAATGAAGACGACCAATTAATTTCTACCAGGACTATCACGGGTTGGAGGGTATGTATTGATTACAGAAAATTAAATGATGCTACCCGAAAAGACCATTTTCCTCTTCCTTACATTGATCAAATGTTGGAAAGGTTGGCAGGAAAGAACTTTTATTGTTTTCTTGACGGTTTCTCGGGATATTTCCAAATCCCTATAGCACCAGAGGACTAAGAGAAAATGACCTTTACATGCCCTTATGGTACTTTCTCCTATCGACGTATGCCCTTTGGCTTATGCAATGCTCCTGCTACCTTTCAAAGGTGTATGGTAGCTATTTTTCATGATATGATTGAAGACTTTATGGAAGTATTCATGGATGACTTTTCAGTCTTCGGTGATTCTTTTGACTCATGTCTTCATAATCTTGAGCGTATGTTGATTAGGTGTGAAGAATCAAATCTTGTGCTAAACTGGGAAAAATGCCATTTTATGGTAAAAGAGGGCATTGTATTGGGTCATAAAATTTCTTGTGCAGGTCTGGAGGTGGATAGAGCTAAAGTGGAAGTCATAGCCAAATTACCACCACCGTCAAATGTAAAAGGCGTAAGAAGTTTTATGGGGCACGCCGGTTTTTACCGGCGGTTCATTAAAGATTTTTCCAAAATTGCAACCCCCATGAACAAACTTCTTGAGAAAGATGCTCCATTTGTCTTTACGGACGAGTGTCTTACCGCCTTTAACCTACTTAAAGCAAAGCTCACACAATCACCCATTCTCATATCACCGAATTGGTCAATACCATTCGAACTTATGTGTGACGCTAGTGACTTTGCTATTGGTGCCGTCTTGGGGCAAAGAATTAAAAACATTTCAAGCCCATTTATTATGCTAGCAAGACATTGCAAGGAGCCCAACTTAATTACACTACCACCGAGAAGGAACTCCTGGCAATCGTCTTTTCGTTTGATAAATTCCGATCCTATTTGGTACTAGCAAAGGCGGTTGTCTATACAGACCACTCGGCATTGAAGTACTTGCTTGCTAAGCAAGATGCTAAACCCCAGTTAATACGTTGGGTCTTGCTTTTGCAAGAATTCGACATCGATATTAAAGACAAAAAGGGGGCCGAAAACCTAGCTGCCGATCACCTTTCTCGACTTGAGAACCCGAATCTTGGGGTTCTCCATGAGACTGTTATCCAAGATAACTTTCCAGACGAAAATCTCACGAAGATTGAGAAAATTGATGATCCATGGTTTGTAGACATAGCCAATTATCTTGCGGGTGGATTCCTAGAAACCAGTTGGTCACATCAGAAAAGAAAGAAATTCTTTAGTGACCTAAAATACTATTTTTGGGAAGACCCTTATCTATTTAGGCGATGTGCGGATGGAATTATTCGTCGGTGTGTTTCGGGGAAAGAATGCACCGAAATTCTGCTTGACTGTCACCTTGGTCCAACAGGTGGGCACTTTGGTCCCCAAATCACGGGGAGGAAAGTTTACGAGGCCGGTTTCTATTGGCCTACAATATTCAAAGATACCTACACTGTTTGTAAGGCTTGTGATGCGTGCCAACGGGCCGGTCAAATCACTAAACGGGATGAAATGCCTCAACAAAGCATCCAAGTATGCGAGGTGTTCGATGTTTGGGGAATTGACTTTATGGGGCCCTTTCCAAAATCTCATTCTTACCTATACATACTTGTTGCCATAGATTATGTTTCCAAATGGGCGGAGGAAAAACCTCTACCAAAAAATGATGGCCGAGTTGTGGTAAACTTTTTGATGGAACTTTTCTCTAGGTTTGGCACGCCAAAAGCTCTTATAAGTGACCGGGGCACCCACTTTTGCAATAAGCAATTAGAAAAGGTGTTGAAGAGATATGGAGTAATCCATAAAATTTCAACATCCTATCATCCCCAGACAAGTGGGCAAGTAGAAAACACCAACCGGTCATTAAAACGCATACTTGAAAAGACCGTTGGTGCAAATCCAAAAGAGTGGTCAATCAAGTTAAACGATGCATTGTGGGCCTTTCGCACGGCCTACAAAACACCAATTGGAACAACTCCTTTCCGTATGGTATACGGAAAAGCATGCCATCTCCCGTTGGAGATTGAACACAAAGCGCATTGGGCGCTAAGGGCATGCAATTTGGATTACCAAGAAGCGGGTCGGTTACGTTTGACCCAACTAAACGAATTAGACGAGTTGAGGCTCGAAGCCTATGACAACTCTCTAATTTACAAAGAAAAAACCAAACAATGGCACGACAAAAGATTGAAACATCCAAAAGTATTCATGGAAGGAGATCGTGTCCTTGTTTACAATTCCCGTTTCAAGCTATCACCAGGAAAGCTTAAGTCCCGATGGACGGGACCATTTGTGGTCAGAAAGGTGTACCCTTATGGTACAATTGAAATGGTGAACTGGAAGGGTGATACTTTTAAAGTGAATGGCCACCGGGTCAAACACTATGTTGATGGTCCCCTAGAAATTGAGGATGAGGTTAGCCTCAACTTAAAGAACAAAGCATAAATCAAAATGGGGACGAGTTTGGTGAACGACTCGTTAAAAAATGGTTCACAATTGTAAATAGGTTTGAAATGTGTGCACGATAAATTTTAGTTTGGTACAAAATGATTTACGTTTGGCCTTTAAATACGCGCGACTCAGAAAAACAGGTCAGTGAGTTTTAGTGCAATGGGACGCCGTCCCATTTTCCTGGGCGCCGTCCCCATTTAGAGACCTGGACGCCGTCCCATTTTCCTGGACGCCGTCCCCATTTAAAGACCTGGACGCCGTCCTCTTTTGCTAGACGCCGTCCCAGAATGAAACCTTGGACGCCGTTCTCCTTTCTGGACGCCGTCTAGCGTGACTGACTCAGAAAAAAAAATACGTTTTAAATACCTATCCAACCCATTTCTTAACCACAAAAACACATTTTTATCCATTTCTCTCTGCCAAACACGAAACACTCTCCAAAAACCCTAATTTCTACCTCAATTTCGCGTTTTCTTCTTCAAATCCAAACTTCAAATCATGTTTTCTAGGGAATGGATACTCCATTTTTACACTTTTCTTTATCAATTACTTGAATTTTATGTTTATATCTATAAATTGGTGAAGGATAAGTGTGGGGTGTTTGATTTGCATGATTATTGTTAAGATTAACATGCCTTAGTAGTTTAATTGCCCATAATATGTTTATTTTGCAAAGATTACATGCTTTTAAGGGTTTGTTCATGATTTTAGGGTTTGTGGAATTTGAATCCGAATTTAGGGTGATTAGTTCATGATGTTGAATTTGTGTATGATGTTAATGAATCTTGTGAAGTATTTAATTGTGTTGGTGATATTGATGTCAAATTGGCCGGGTCATTTTTGAATGTTCTTGAATTTTTAGCATATTGTTGAATTGTAATGAACTTATGAAGTATGTATGCTTGATTTTCATTTGTATGGGCCTGTTGAAGTAAATTGATGGAATGGAATGCCATAATGTATGATGTTATAATAGGTCATTTGAACTAAAATTGCGAAAAATGTGTTATGATTTGTAATGAATATCATTAGAATGCAAATTTAAATGTTATGACCTATAACACAACATGCTTGAATCCTTGAGTCATAAGTTGATGCTACATTGTGAAGTTGTGATTTTCATTTTTGAAAAGTTATTAACGGGTTTATGTTGACTATAGTTGACTTTGGTTTAAAATTATGAACATACGCTTTTGCTTAAATGAGTCATAATACTTATGAACTTGAAATGGAATGATTAAGTTCTCTTGCTACTCGGTTATGTTTTAGCTAACATTAACACAACGGTTTCTATGTTCTTTTGGTCTGGTGTTAATGTTTTGCAGGGACAATCAAGCCGAGGAGGACCGGCAAAGAGAGGAAGGACAGCAGGTTTGGCTCCACCACGACAACCACCACAACAGCAACATCATTCATCATCATCGTCAGGAGAAGAAGAAGAGGAGGATCGAAATGATCCTCGAGTTTGGTTGACACAGGTTCAAAACGACGAAGACTACACAGAAACATTTGAGACGATAAACCGTAGGCCTATTAATGCCACTTGGTATTTTATCTGGGGCCCATTGGAAGAGGCGGGTATGCGCCGCCATGTTTCTAACTTACTCGCCATCCCCTACGGTAGAGTAGTCACCCACGCTTGGGAGCAAGTTTTCAGCATCAACGAACCAATTTATCCGGTGCTGCTTAAAGAATTCTACTCAACTGTGCGATTTAACAATGTCAGCGATTATTTGTCAAATGACTTTCTTCGATTTCGTTTAGGGGGTGAGTACAGGGGTATAAGTAGTTTTGAGCTATGCCGAGTTTTGGGTATTTTTGAGGAACTCACCGATACCCAGTTAGGTGAATACTTGCGGGCCTCCGATTATGTTGGCCGGCATGAATTTAGTGATGTTTCTTATTGGAGAAGGATTTGTAGGCCGAATGCGGCTGCACAGTTTAGGTCAAGCAGGCATAGGTACAACGAAATCGCAGTCCGGGATGATAAACTGCTTCATAGACTTATCGCATGCACTTTTAATGCGAGGGTTGAGGGTCACGAGAAAGTGAAAACGTTAGATTTATAGATTATGGACCAAATAAAGCGGGGTTGCTATACCGACATTCCTGGGTTGATCGGTAATTATTTCCTGGCCATTGCTACCGAGACACGGCAACAGAAGCCACTTCTGGGAGGCCACTACATCACCCGACTTGCTCGACATTTTAACATAGATTTCAGCAGATTACAGGAGTGTACGAATGTCATGAAACCATTAAAAAGGTTTCTTATATTAATGCTGAAATTCTTATGAAAGATAGAAATGGGCATTTGGTACCTTTTGAGGTAGGTGGCGCAAGTGGCAGTGGCGTGCAGCAAGAACAGCAGCAGGAAGAAGAGGCGGAAATGGAGGCACAGACTAACGTTGGTGATCAGGTTCCGTGGCATCCGTCCCAATCAAGTTGGGACAGTTTGGTTGGTAGTGTTAATAATATGAGGTTGAGCCCGAACGAACAAAGGACGCACAACGATCGAATGTGGGATAGTCAGCAGCGAATGGAGCAACGATAGATTGCTCAAGTGCACTATCAGGGATGGATGAGTTATGGTATTGATTGGAATAACCATAACTCAGAGTTGTTTTATTCCAACCCCGAGCAGTACTATGGGACGACACGTATGACACCCCAATATTACACGGATCCTCAAAACCCACCTCCGACTCACCTGATTTATGATAATACCGCTGCGTTGCAGGATGCTCGGAACAGATTTGAGCAGGAATATCCACAGGGACGCCCGTACAGAGATGGTTCGGGTAATTATTTTTGGCCGTTTGATAACTAGGCCTGCGTGCCTTTGATCATTTTGTACTTTGTTTTGAGACAATTTAATTTGTGTGGTGTGATTTTAGACAATATTTGGTTTGTAATAATTGGCTAATTGTGTGGATTTATGAACGGTTGTGGTTGTAAAAACACCGTTCTTTTTTATTATAAATTGTGTGGTTTGTTAATTTGTGCAGCGTGAATGAACTTCAAAGACTGGTATTAAGTTCAGCGACATTTGATATTATGATGTGTGTATGATGATAATCGCGGAATGGACGATGCTCTTATGCTGGCAGTAAGTTCAGCGGCATCCGTCTACATGTTCCACGATTTGCAGGTTAAAAAATTGAAAATTTCTACAATCACCCTATCGCTTTACCCTCTAAATTTAATCCTTTTTCTGATTTCATGCAATGAGGGCCTTGCATGATCTCAAGTGTGGGGTGGGGAATAGAAATTTATCGGGAACTCGTTTCACTAAAATTAAGGCGTTTATTATAAAAATTTTAAAATTTTCAAGTAGCCTTATGATAAGGCTAAAAAGGAACATATATTTCATAACATTATTCCCCAAGAAAGACAAGATTTCAGTTGCAATTGTTCCATTTTCAAGTAATATTCGTTTATTTTAAATAAGTGCGAAGACAAAAGGCGAAAACAACGAATTGAAGACGGAAAGGTCCAAAAAGTTCAAATATACAAGATACAATTAAAAAGGTTCAAAATATTGATGAGGAACGTCTAAAAATGACAAGAGTACAAGTTACAACACACAAAGTACACGATATAAAATAGTACGCAAGGACGTTCGAAAATCCGGAACCGGGACCCGAGCCAAGAAGAAACGCCCGACGCAATGGACCAAAAATATCTAGTCTACTATGCATATAAATATAATATAATATATAAATAATTATTAAAATTATTTATATTTTATATATATTTAATAAATATGTCGACGAACGTAAAAACAAAAAGTATGTGAGCTGTCCCTGGTAGCCATGCGAGTCGCATGGCTGTAAGGCCATTCTCATGCGAGTCGCATGAGCCCAAAAATCTGGCCAGGTCTATAAATTGCAACGTTTTCTTGCCAGTTTACACACCACACGCATAATAATAATAATACTCTGTAATAAATAAATATATATAATATATATAGTATAGTGTAGTTTTATATTAGATTAGTTCGGGTTATGTAAAGGTTATTTTACGGGTTTTAAAGTCGGAGCTCTGTCCGTGTAACACTACGCGATAAATAATCAATGTAAGCTATGTTCTTCTTTTTAAATTAATGTCTCGTAGCTAAGTTATTATTATGCTTGTTTAAAACGAAGTAATCATGATGTTGGGCTAATTACTAAAATTGGGTAATTGGGCTTTGTACCATAATTGGGGTTTGGACAAAAGAACGACACTTGTGGAAACTAGACTATGGGCTATTAATGGGCTTTATATTTGTTTAACTAAATGAAAGTTTGTTAATGTTAATATAAAGATTTACAATTGGGCGTCCCTATAAATTACCATATACACTCGATCGGACACGATGGGCGGGGTATTTATATGTACGAATAATCGTTCATTTAACCGGACACGGGAATGGATTAATAGCCACTAGAATAATTAAAACAGGGGTGAAATTACATTCAAGGGTAATTGGTGTAATTGTTAACAAAGTAGTAAAACCTTGGTTTACACGCAGTCGATAACCTGGTGTATTCATTAAACAAAGTATTAAAACCTTGTTACAATTCGAATCCCCAATTAGTTGGAATATTTAACTTCGGGTATAATAATAATTTGACGAGGACACTTGCACTTTATATTTATGACTGATGGACTGTTATGGACGAAAACCAGACGGACATATTAAATAATCCAGGACAAAGGACAATTAACCCATGGGCATAAAACTAAAATCAACACGTCAAACATCATGATTACGGAAGTTTAAATAAGCATAATTCTTTTATTTCATATTTAATTTCCTTTATTTTATATTTAATTGCACTTCTAATTATCGCACTTTTATTTATTGTTATTTTATTTAATCGCACTTTTAATTATCGTACTTTTTAATTATCGCAATTTAATTTTATCGCATTTTTATTATTCGCAATTTCATTATCGTTATTTACTTTACGCTTTAATTTAAAGTCTTGTATTTATTTTATATTTTACATTAGGTTTTAACTGCGACTAAAGTTTTAAAATCGACAAGCCGGTCATTAAACGGTAAAAACCCCCCTTTATAATAATAATATTACCTGTATATATATTTGTATTTTTATAAAAATAAACTAATATAGCGTTGAGCTTTGTTTAAAGATTTCCCTGTGGAACGAACCGGACTTACTAAAAACTACACTACTGTACGATTAGGTACACTGCCTATAAGTGTTGTAGCAAGGTTTAAGTATATCCATTCTATAAATAAATAAATATCTTGTGTAAAATTGTATCGTATTTAATAGTTTTTCCTAGTAAAATATAAGCTATTTTATATACACCTCGTTCGACATCAAGTATTTTTGGCGCCGCTGCCGGGGAATCACTCTTAAACGCCGGAAGCGCAACGCTAATATAAAAATAAAAAAAATTTTAGTTACTTTTATTAAAAGTCATTTTTGTAAAAATACGTTTTTAAAAAATTCGAAAAATATAAAAAGAAAAACAAAAATATTAGTATTTTTAAGATTTTGTAAATATTTAAGTTTTATAAGTTTCTTTATTTCTATTTTAAGTTTATAAAAATATAAGTTTTATTTTAAAATCTTTTATTTATTTAGAAAAACAGAAAAAAAAAAAAATAATAATAATAAGTAATCGGGCCAAGGTACTGTAGCAGCCCAACTTTTGGCCTGGATCCGAACACCATGCGAGTCGCATGATAATTCAACTAAACCCCATGCGAGTCGCATGAGGGGTCTGACAGGGCCACAAACATACCCTAATAACGCATTTATTACGGAGTATAATATATTATTATTATTAAACCCTAATTTGATTTTATTATTATTAATTAAGTTTTTAGTTTAATTAATTACTTTTAATTAGTTTTATTATATTTAACACTTAATACTTTAATATAATTAATATAAAAATAATATTTTAATAAAAATTGTATTTTTTTTATCACTTTTTATTTCTTTTAATATTTTGTCCCTTTTTAATCGTTGTAGCGTAATTTTTGTATTTTTATCATTCGTGCTTAGTTTTAAGTCTAGTTTTTGTCGTAGTTTCATTTTTATTTCTAGAATTTTTAGGCATTGCCGTAAAATCCCTTAAGTGCTTATTCCTTAGACTAAGATTTAGATGCTTTAGAATTTTGCGACGCCGTTTTTCGCTTTAGTTTTACCTGTAGACCTTTAGGCGCAACTTTTTAGATATAATTTTTAGACTTTTAAGTTCCGACGTTTTATTTTCTTATTTTTATTTTTCGACGCCTATTTTTCTACCTTTTTATTTTTCGACACTTTTCGACGCGCAATCTATTTCTTTCTATTTTCTCGACACTCTAGTTTTTAGGACCTAGAATTTTCTCTATTTCTTATCTAATATCTCAAACAGAAAGAAAAATTATTTAAGCGGTTAAATTAATGGACGTTGACATTTTTCTGGTTCGTAGTAATAGTTGGATTTGTTAGTGGCTAGTTGTGGGCTTCCGATTTAAAGGGTCCTGGCTACCTGCTGCATCTTTTGGCTATTCGAAACGTGGGCAAAATCAGAAAAGTCTATTAATTGGACAACTTATATAAGTTTTTCTATTTTTTATAACTAATAGGATAATTCGTGAATGCACCACATTGTAGCTAAAATTTGGCCATCGCAATAAAATGGAAAAATTTGAAAACAAAGCCTTGGAAACTCTTTTTGAACTCCGAAATCAATTAAATCAATACTCTCAAATGAGTGTTGATGACAATTCGGTTAGTCAATCTTGGATCGCGAACGACGAAACAATAACTGGTTGTGAAATCTGTGGAGATTATCACTCAACATGGGAATGTTACTATTATGTTCCTATGGAAAATTACGTACCCACAGAACCTGAATGGAGCGATTACGAAGAACACAATTCAAACTGGGATTATTCCCAAGAATTTATCGAAACTCAACAACCAGAAGACGAGGAAAATTACGTGTCCGAAAATTCTTTAGATAATATGAAAATCAAACTCGAAGAACTTGATGCTCAAAAGGAACAAATGAGAGAGTTTGTAAACCGGCAAGCTGAAACTCTATCAGATTACACACCTGTTGATCTGAGGAGTCGTGTGCAAGAAAATCTCAAATCATCGAATTTTGATGAATTCGGGAGCTCCGAAATCACCAACTATCCCGATGATACTTTTTATTCAGTCTTACCAAATTCACAACATATCGACACATTAGCCTCTACCGACGAAATAATCAATCCATCAATGGAGGATGAAGAAGAAGAAAGGGTGACAAATTGGTACTCTTGGGAAAACAATAACGTTGAAAATTTTACCCCCGAGGCCAAACCGAACTTTACCATCCCACAACTTTCCAACCCAATATTCTCAATAGACGAGTCATCTACTGAAGATGAACTACGAGCTGTAATAGATAATGACACCTCGGATTTCACCCAATTGGGTAATAGAGGTGAAAACTTTAATCCCGAGAATAAACGGAAGGACACTTTTGGAATTGACCACCCTATAGATATAAGTATGTCGGTGTATATCGATCCATTTGACCAAGAACCAGAAAAGAGACATATCCATTTACTAAAAGCTACACTTAAAAAAGAATTAAGTAGTGACGATCGGGTGAGTCTAAACTTTAAACCCACTGATATATTATACACCACCCGAGATGCAAATAACTGGCTCACTATTTTAATTCGTGGAACTTATTCCACCGATTTCACATGTCGTCAGCTAAGTGTGGGGAAGTCTAACCCCACTTAACGTTAAATTAGGGGTTCGGGTTAGTGCATAACTCGTTAATAAACATGCATAATAAATTAGGGTAAAAGATGCATTTTCAAAGATTAGCAAACAGTTCAGAAAAGCAACCATTTTTGAAGAAAAACATGTGTGATAATACAAGAAGGAATGAACGATGAGGCGCGCCATCTATCATTCGTCGAGCTTTGTAAGTACAAACTAGGTATTCTTAATCACTTTTCTACACTAATCACCCTCATGAATTTATAATTAGAGTCTGATTTCATGCAAATGAGGGCATTGCATGATCTCAAGTGTGGGGAAGGGTTATAAATTCTCTCGGGTTTACACTTGGTTTATTTGCCAAATTTTGTGAAAATTTGAAAAAAATTTCAACTAAATGAATTTAAAATCATGTTTATACATATTTATGAACGATGAAAACTAGGTGTTAATACCGAAATTATCGTTACCTTAAAAAGGACATAAATTGAGAAACAACCCAAAACGCTTAAATTCATTTAAGAATGGAATAGAAGAGAATAAAAAGGCAAAGAAATAAACTAAGTGTGGGGAGAATGTACCAAGTTATTCAATTAAAAATTATCTATCACATGTTTCTGTAAAGTTATTGCAGGTGTTTTTGTTTTGAACTAAATTAACTATTTTACCCGATGAAAAAAAAGAATAGATGGATCTACACGATGAATCAATTCCATCATTAAAAGGAAGTAAAGTCTTCCGAAAAAGACACGCGCTTCTTGATTTAGGTCATGAAGTTGTCGTCCAGACCAGCTGTAGGTTGACGAAAAATCTAGAAAAGTCATCACTAAAATCGGCTGGAAATCCACGAACCTCAGCATCAAACAGGGTCGCCAAGTGGTCAGATTTATCCTAACCATGAGAAGGATTTATCTCGTACAATGGGGAGGCACCGTGCAAATTAGCTTGATAAGACTAATGAATCAGATCCCCAGAAAGGATAATCTCCTTAAAGATTAAAAATCAGCTTTTAAGCCTGATATTACTCAATCCTTGAGATTGACCTTAAAGATTGAGAATTTAAACTCATGGAATTCGATGATATCTAAACTCGAGCTTGAACGAGAAAATATTTTGATAAAAATTATAAACCGATTTGTTTTCTGAAAAACCCATTTTCAATGCGTTCATTACCATTGAACGTAAAATCCTAGGAATTCACCTGGAATTCATTAGGTCACCTGAACCAAATCGGGTGTCAACCGTAAGAACGGTGGTTGCATAGCATGGTCGAAGACAGGACCTTGTGCCAGACCGAAAAATTAAAGGATGATCTTTACTATTGCTCCTACCAAGGATAGTTCTAGCATCCGACACGTTAATTAGACCATGAACAAATGCATGTCATTAGACATTGCCTTAACAGTTTCTTGTTCATCGCTTTCCTTTACAACCGGACGGTAGTTTACCGAAAGGTAATATACGGAACAAGTAAACTGGATGTGTGCTTCCGATACCGGGATAGCAGTGGATTACACGAACCTAAAAGTTTTAAACCAAAATATTGATTCACAAATATATTTTGCAACACCGATGATGGATCAAATCAGAAAACTTGTCTAGGGTAAAATCTAGCTTGAATTTTTAAAAGATCAAATGTTTTCATAAAGATCCAATTTCCTTAAGGATCTACATTTTTATAGTCATGTGGGACTGTAAACCACCTTTCAAATGTGCACTTTGCTTAGAAAACCGAAAGTAAATCGGCTATTTGATTGCAAGTGTCGTTGACCTAAACCCAAGGCAACTGTGGATGACACACCCACCTTTAACCATGGTTCTATCGTTACTATCATTGTTTATACCGCCGTATCAAAATCACTGATGTATAAAGTGTGAAGAATAAAGAAGTGATTTGTATGTTTTTATTTCAAGACTGTATTGCTTGAGGACAAGCAACGCTCAAGTGTGGGGATATTGATAAGGCTAAAAAGGAACATATATTTCATAACATTATTCCCCAAGAAAGACAAGATTTCAGTTGCAATTGTTCCATTTTCAAGTAATATTCGTTTATTTTAAATAAGTGCGAAGACAAAAGGCGAAAACAACGAATTGAAGACGGAAAGGTCCAAAAAGTTCAAATATACAAGATACAATTAAAAAGGTTCAAAATATTGATGAGGAACGTCTAAAAATGACAAGAGTACAAGTTACAACACACAAAGTACACGATATAAAATAGTACGCAAGGACGTTCGAAAATCCGGAACCGGGACCCGAGCCAAGAAGAAACGCCCGACGCAATGGACCAAAAATATCTAGTCTACTATGCATATAAATATAATATAATATATAAATAATTATTAAAATTATTTATATTTTATATATATTTAATAAATATGTCGACGAACGTAAAAACAAAAAGTATGTGAGCTGTCCCTGGTAGCCATGCGAGTCGCATGGCTGTAAGGCCATTCTCATGCGAGTCGCATGAGCCCAAAAATCTGGCCAGGTCTATAAATTGCAACGTTTTCTTGCCAGTTTACACACCACACGCATAATAATAATAATACTCTGTAATAAATAAATATATATAATATATATAGTATAGTGTAGTTTTATATTAGATTAGTTCGGGTTATGTAAAGGTTATTTTACGGGTTTTAAAGTCGGAGCTCTGTCCGTGTAACACTACGCGATAAATAATCAATGTAAGCTATGTTCTTCTTTTTAAATTAATGTCTCGTAGCTAAGTTATTATTATGCTTGTTTAAAACGAAGTAATCATGATGTTGGGCTAATTACTAAAATTGGGTAATTGGGCTTTGTACCATAATTGGGGTTTGGACAAAAGAACGACACTTGTGGAAACTAGACTATGGGCTATTAATGGGCTTTATATTTGTTTAACTAAATGAAAGTTTGTTAATGTTAATATAAAGATTTACAATTGGGCGTCCCTATAAATTACCATATACACTCGATCGGACACGATGGGCGGGGTATTTATATGTACGAATAATCGTTCATTTAACCGGACACGGGAATGGATTAATAGCCACTAGAATAATTAAAACAGGGGTGAAATTACATTCAAGGGTAATTGGTGTAATTGTTAACAAAGTAGTAAAACCTTGGTTTACACGCAGTCGATAACCTGGTGTATTCATTAAACAAAGTATTAAAACCTTGTTACAATTCGAATCCCCAATTAGTTGGAATATTTAACTTCGGGTATAATAATAATTTGACGAGAACACTTGCACTTTATATTTATGACTGATGGACTGTTATGGACGAAAACCAGACGGACATATTAAATAATCCAGGACAAAGGACAATTAACCCATGGGCATAAAACTAAAATCAACACGTCAAACATCATGATTACGGAAGTTTAAATAAGCATAATTCTTTTATTTCATATTTAATTTCCTTTATTTTATATTTAATTGCACTTCTAATTATCGCACTTTTATTTATTGTTATTTTATTTAATCGCACTTTTAATTATCGTACTTTTTAATTATCGCAATTTAATTTTATCGCATTTTTATTATTCGCAATTTCATTATCGTTATTTACTTTACGCTTTAATTTAAAGTCTTGTATTTATTTTATATTTTACATTAGGTTTTAACTGCGACTAAAGTTTTAAAATCGACAAGCCGGTCATTAAACGGTAAAAACCCCCCTTTATAATAATAATATTACCTGTATATATATTTGTATTTTTATAAAAATAAACTAATATAGCGTTGAGCTTTGTTTAAAGATTTCCCTGTGGAACGAACCGGACTTACTAAAAACTACACTACTGTACGATTAGGTACACTGCCTATAAGTGTTGTAGCAAGGTTTAAGTATATCCATTCTATAAATAAATAAATATCTTGTGTAAAATTGTATCGTATTTAATAGTTTTTCCTAGTAAAATATAAGCTATTTTATATACACCTCGTTCGACATCACCTTAAAAAACGATTAAAAGTCCAAAAACCATGTTATACGCATTATGATCTTAAAATCTAGAAAATAAATGTTGGTTTACATTTTAAATTAGTAATAGTCTTTGAAGTTGCACTATCATTCAATTATTTGAATGAAAATCCTACTAGTTTAGTAAGCTAACTTGTAGGTCACTTGTACCAAAACGAGTGTAAACCGTGAGAGAGCGGTGATTGTATAGCGTGGTCGGAAACCGGATCTCGCGCCAGATCGAAAACCCTAAGGACGGTCCTCATTGTTTCTCCTAACAAGGACAATGTTGCGTCCGACCACTTGATATGACCAATAGGATGTATCTTTTCCATCCTCAAAGAAGTAAAGTCTTCTGAATGACACACTTACTGATTCAATTCAGAAGATGTAGTCCAGACCAGTTGTAGGGTGACAAAAACTCTTGAAAAGTCATTACTGACATCGACTGGAAATCTACCAGGCCTCAACGTCAAACAGGGAAACTGGTAGTCAAAGTTTATCTCAATGAGGGAGATTAACTAGTAAAACAGGGGGGCACCATGTATACACAAAATGTTAGTGATTTATCAGATCCCCGGAAGGATAACCTCCAGAAAGGTAAAATATCAGCTTTTAAGACTGATAAACCTCAATCTTCATGATTGACTTAACGGATTAGATGATTACCTCATAATTGTCAATGATGTCCGGACGTAATGTGTATCCTCCTAAAGCACATTATTTTCTACCGACATCTCGTAATGTTAGGTACCGTGGGAGGGATTGGCTTGACCAATAGCGGGAAACCCGCACTCATTTTTAAAAATTCAGAAAATCCGATCAAAATTGAAAAACGTGCACAGTATTAAAAACTAGCATGATATTTTCAAAACCATAAAACGTTTTCATAAGATCCTGATTTCCCTAGGGTCAAATTTTTCGGATACTTGGCTCTAATCTCCCAAAAAAGTGTGTGTGTGTTTCCATTGTGTATATAGCGTGCGTGTGATTTCAATAAAAGTGTGCTATACTTAAAGCGTGTGTTTCCATTGTGTATATAGCGTGAGTTGTATTTCATATCAACGTGTGTGTTTCGTGTGCTTCGAGTGATTCATGTAATGTTTGTAATCTATATTGTGTGATTATGTTTGATATTGTTCTACTTTGTAAAGAAAGAATTGCTTGAGGACAAGCAAGGTTTAAGTGTGGGGTGTTTTGATATTGCTCAATAACATCATATATATCTATCGCAATATCGTGTAAAATGCTCTAGAATCGAGGATAATGAAGGCGTTTCTACAAGTGATAATCCAAGATGTGCAAATTTGTATCGGAAGAGTGATTTACAAAGAGTTTTGATGATTTATGACATTGGTTGATCCCGATACGACTTAAGGTCTATTTAGTGCTCTAAAATGGTAAAACAAAGCTTCCAAGGTGTTAGGCTTCGTCCAAATAAAAGAGGATTGAAAAGAAAGCGAAACAGTGGATTTCAGCATATCTGGACACCGTCCGGGATTATAGGACGCCGTCCAGAATCTTGAAACAGGACGCCGTCCTGAATTTATAGGACGCCGTCTAGCTCTTAAGGACGGGACGCCGTCCAGCCTTTTTGGACGCCGTCCCGTAGTAGGTTTCAGCCGACTTTTGTGCTTTTTACCTACTTTCTCCACTTTAAAACTACTGTTTTAAGGGACTGTTTCATAACTTACGAACCAGAGAGTACAGAGACGAATTTTAGGAGCAAAATTGGAGAACTCCAAGCTCTTGGAAGAGGCTCAACATCAAGACATCAAAGATCAAAACCTTCAGCATCCAAGAACTCCTTGTTCTTGTAGGTTATTCCTTGTTCTAAAACAATAATTTCAGTTGTTAATCTGATTGTTATGTTGTCTGTTACCATGATTGTTGGCTAGTTTCTATAATGTTTGTCTAGATTAATAACCAAGGTATTGGATGTAATCTTATTGATTGAATGTATTATGTGTGATAGATTAAAGCTTGAATTAAGAACCATGCTTATTGCTGTTAAAATCATTTGTATCTAGTTAATTGATATGTTGTTGATAAAGAGAACTCTTGTTGACGTATCATATTGATTTACAATCAACTTGTCTTAGATTGATTGTTTACTAAACCGGACCAAGGGGGTAAACTAGATTAAAATGGTTAAACAAAATAGGAATGAATTGTGTAGAGCGAACGCAAAGACAATTGTTATTCAAGTCTTTGATCTAGCTAATCAACTAGTCACAAACGAAAAGGTCTAAGTAATAGGGAACCCTCACTTAGTAATTCTAGTTTGAATACTCGCTAAAGAGAACTCTTGACGTGTCGATTTAGGTGATTAGCATGCTTATAATAGTTATTTGATTACAAATACAAGAACCATAGTGAAAAGGGAACCCTTGATCTTGTGATTGTGTTTGCGTGTTTATTCAAGAGAACTCTTAGTGAACCTATTAGATAACTTACACACATAATTATTCAATCAGGCCTTAATATCAAAACTTACATCCAATACCGAGGGTAAAATATCTAGATGAATATTTCATCTCTTTGATTTAAATTAAAACTATCTTACTTGCTTTCTTTGCATTTATTTTCATCTTATAAATTTAAAAGACCAAAAATATTGTTTTTACATTTAACCTTCTCTGATTTGGCTAAATCGTTAAATGGCCACCAAAACATAAAACTTGTACCTTTAAGTTTCATTTACTTAGTTAATCATAATATAGTTTCTAATTCTAGTTTGGCTAATACAACTGTCCCTGGAACGATACACGGTACTAAACCAGTTACTATACTACCACACGATCGGGTACACTGCCCGTTAGTGTGTAGAAATCTTTAATCGGTATTTTTCCATATTATTTTATACGACAATTTATACGACACTTCTCGCACATCACCTTTTACTGTTACCTTTTACTGTTCGGTAGCTTTTACTGAAATCGAAGTTTGAAATGCCGGTTTTCAATTATAAACTACTCTATATAAACCGACATCTGTTAGAAGAAACGGATGTAGCACTCTCTTCTTCAAACCTAAATTTTAAATTTGTAAACATGTCACCAACTCTTGTTCAGATTAATGTGTATTGGAATGGTCAGTTTTCACCACAATTCAGGTTTTACTATGGGTACAAATATAAGTACTTTCAAAATGTGGATGTTAGTCAATGGACAATTTCAAAGGTGTTTGAGTGGCTGAAAGAAAACACTACGGTAGAACACTCGGGTGTGATGTTTTGGAATGAAGGTAAAGGAAAGTTCGAGCATCTTTGCGAGGAAGATGAATGCAATTTAATCAAATACGAAGCAATTGTGAAAAACCAACCTCTTCCATTGCATCTAATTTAATTATGTGTTAAATTTCTATGTGTTGTATGTGTTGTTTTTGTTTTTAATTATGTATTTTTTATTTTCTAAAAAAAATGTAACCGTGATTTTGATATTAAAAAAAGTGTTGTTCAAAAAATTTGTATTTGCATCTTACTACTATTAATATTATATTGTTTGTAATGTTATTATTGATTTTAAGGTAATAGTAGTATAAAAACTATCAAATCTAGGTTATTTAAGTAAATTAAAGGTTTAAAAATACAGAAAACCCTAAACCGAAGTTTGGAACTTCGTATTTGACCAAAACCGAAGTTCCAAACTTCGGTTTTGGTTTTCTACTGACACCTCACCTAAAATCAAAGTTCCAAACTTTGCTTTTGCCAAATCTGAAGTTTGGAACTTCAGTTTTACCATTTTCGTAACGAATTTTGTAAAATTTCTATTTTTGCAAGAGAGTTTAATAAAATTACTATTTAAAAAAAATCCTTTTTTATCATCTAGCTATATATTACCAATAAGATTTAAGCTGATACATTCAATGAGAATATAAGGGGTTGTCTACTTATATTTTCGATTTACCTTCGTTTCCGTTTTCCCCTGTTTTGGAAGGGGCGTCCCTGGTCTATGTTTTCTAGAAACGAATCAATTTTCAGATTAAGTGACAAAGAAACAACAATTTTACTTAATGAATTAAGAGTTATACAGAAACATATCATTAAGTGAAAAGTAAACATACCCTAAGTATCCCTATGATGTGTGCGATGTGTAGTACGAAATAGATTATATTTTACTACGAAATACTATTAAATACGATACAATTTTACATAAGTTATTTATTTATTTATTGAATGGATATACCTAAACCTTGCTATAACACTTATAGGTAGTGTACCTAATCGTAGAGTAGTGTAGTTTTTAGTAAGTCCGGTTCGTTCCACAGGGAGCTGGCTAAGTTTAACGCAATATATATTTTAAACTATATTTGTATATATGTATGTATATATATATATATATATATATATATATATATATACATATATACAAATATAGTTTAAAATATAAAAGTAGTATTATTATTATTATAAAAGGGGGTTTTACCGTTTAGTGACTGGTTTGTTGATTTTAAGATTTAAATCACAGTTAAAACCTAATGTAAAATATTAAATATAAATATAACTTAATTTAAAGCGTAAAGTAAATGACGATAAATAAAAGTGCGATAAATAAAAGTACGATAATTAAAAGTGCAATAATTTGAAGTACGAAAAATAAAATGACGATAAATAAAAGTGCGATGAGATATAAAATTTTAATTTATTACCATGGGTTAATTGTCCTTTGTCCTGGATTATTCGATATGTCCATCTGGTTTTTGTCCATAACAGTCCATCGGTCATAAATATAAAGTGCGAGTGTCCTCGTCAAATTACCCCTATACCCGAAGTCAAATATTCTAACTAATTGGGGACTTAAATTGTAACAAGGTTTTAATACTTTGTTAATAATTACACCAGGTTATCGACTGCGTGTAATCCAAGGTTTTAATACTTTGTTAACAATTACACCAATTACCCTTGTATGTAATCCACCCCTGTTTTAATGAGATATGAAAATTAATTTACCCACTTGATCAGTTTGAATAATCAATTACCCAATCCGAATAATTAATTAAATGATTGTTAAAGATGTCGTATAAACGTCACTAAATAGGACATTCATAATCATTTAATAATTATTAGATTAACTAATTTTAAGATAGGTTCGACAGATTCCAACGAGTTATCATTCGATTAGACAATACCCCCCATCTATTGATAATCTATAGTCCAATATCCACAAGTGTCGGTCTTTTGTCCAAACCCAAATTATGGTACAAAATCCAATAACCCCGTCTTAATATTTAGCCCAACATCACGATTACTTCGGCTCAAATAAGCATAATAATAACTTAGTTACGAGACATTAATTTAAAAAGGAAGAACATATCTTACAGTGGTGATTAATAGCGTAGCGTTACACGGATAGAACTCCGACTTTAAAACCCATAAAACATTTCTTACAGTAACCCAATTATTATTAAACTTAAATTAAAATTAAAATTAAAATTATAAATATATATTACATAGAGAGAAAGAAAGAAAAAGGAGTGCGTTTGATCGTCTGAATGCGTTGGCTTTTATAGGCAATTTTGTTCCAGGCAGCTCCGCGAACGTGGTACTTTTGTGCCTTGGAGCTCCGCGATCGCGGAGTTTCGCACTCCAGCTCACCAATTGATTTAAACGTGGGCGGCTTTGTATAATATAATACATAATATATATATTATAATATATAATATATATAATTAATTATATATTATATTATATTCTTGTGCATAGTTGACTTGTAATTTTAGCTCCGTTGAGTCGTACGTTGATAGTTGGTTCATGTCTAGGTTCCAGATTTTCGAACGCCTTTTCGTATGATTTAATATCTTGTACTTTACGTTTTGCGGCTTGTACTCTTGTCATTTTTGGACGTTTCTCATCAATAAATTGAACCACTTGAATTATATCTTGTACATTTGAGCTTTTTGGCCATTTGCGTCTTCAAATCATCTTTTTCTTCTTTTGTCTTCGCACTTATTTATTTAAATGATTATTACTTGAAAATAGAACAATTGTAACTAAAAGCTTTATATATTGGAAGGATATTGAGCCTAAATATATGTTCATTTGGAGCACTATCAAATATCCCAACACTTGAGCATTGCTTGTCCTCAAGCAATTAAATCACACTTCACTCGAATCACTTTTTTATTTTCACACTTTATACATCAGTGATTTTGATACGGCAGTATAAATAATGATAGTAACGATATGGTTTACAGTCCCACATGACTATGAAAATTTAGATCCTTTAAGGAAATTGGATCTTTATGAAAACATTTGATCTTTTGAAAATTCAAACTAGATTTTACCTAGACAAGTTTTCCGGAATAACCCTTCACCGGTGTTTGCAAAATATTTTTGTGGGTTTTGTGGGTTTTAGATTTTTAAAATTTTAGCTCAAAACATGTGGTTTTGTGTCACCCACTTGCTAACCTTGTATTAGGAAAGCAACACTTCCAGTATACTTGCTCCGTATATTACCTTTCAGTAAACTACCGTCTGGTTGTAAAGGAAAGCGATGAATAAGCAACTGTTAAGGCAATGTCCCATGACATGCAGATAATTATGGTCAAAAACATGTTGGATGCAATTACTATCCTTTGTAGGAGAAATAGTAAAGCTCACCCTATAATTTTTTGGTCTGGCACAAGGTCCTGTCTTCGACCATGCTATGCAATCACCGTTCTTACGGTTGACACCCGATTTGGTTCAGGTGACCTAATGAATTCCGATGAATTCTCAGGATTTTACGTTCAATGGTAATGAACGCATTGAAAATAGGTTTTCAGAAAACAAATCGGTTTTAATTTGATCAAAATATTTTCTCGTTCAAGCTCGAGTTTAGATATCATTGAATTCCATGAGTATGAATTCTCAATTTTTAAGGTCAATCTCAAGGATTGAGTAATATCAGTCTTAAAAGCTGATTTTTAATCTTTAAGGAGATTATCCTTTCTGGGGGTCTGATTCATTAGTCTTATCAAGCTAATTTGCACGGCGCCCTCCCTATTTTACAAGACAGATCCTCTCATGGTTAGGATAAGTCTGACGACATGGCGACCCTGTTTGATGCTGAGGTCCGTGGATTTCCTGCTGATTTTAGAGATGACTTTTCTGGATTTTTCATCAACCTACAGCTGGTCTGGACGACAACTTCCTGACCTAAATCAAGAAGCGCTTGTCTTTTTTGGAAGACTTTACTTCCTTTTAATGATGGAATTGATTCATCGTGTAGATCCATCTTCCTTTCAAATATATTACAGTAAATCGGGTAAAACTGATTAGTTTAGTCCAAAGCAAAAGTACCTGCAATAATCTTGTACAAATATGTGATATATGTTTTGAAGAACTTGGTAAATTCTTCCCACACTTAGCTTTTATTTATTCTTTTCTTTGCCTTTTTATTCTCCTTTATTCCATGTTAAATGAATTCAAGCGTTTTGGGTTGTTTCTCCATTTATGTTCTCTCCGAGGTAACAATAATTTCGGTATTATAACCTAGTTTTATCGTTCATAAATATGTATAAACATGATTTTAAATTCATTTAGTTGAAAATTTTTCAAATTTTCACAAAATTTGGCAATTAAACTAAGTGTAAACCAGAGAGAATTTATAACCCTTCCCCACACTTGAGATCTTGCAATGCCCTCATTTGCAAGAAATCGGTAAAAATTTAAATTCATGAGGGTGATTAGTGTAGAAAAATGATTAAAAATACCGAGTTTGCAAACATATTGTTTTATATCACATTTGATATTTTACGTCTTGTCGTTAAAATTAGTAGTTTTTGCTGAACTTAATGTCAGTCTTTGAAAGTGCGTTGTTTTACCCTGTTTTGTAAATAAGATAAACTACAAAAATATATAATATATATATATATATATATATATATATATATATATATATATATATATATATATATATATATATATATATTTTTATAAAACCTTTATTTATTAAAACAATTTAAATAAATAATTAAAATTTGTCATTCTAAAGCGAGTGTTTTAAAAACAAAGATTTTCGGGTTTTTAAAAAAAAAAAATTTTTTTTGCATACTTTAGATCAGTAATATTAAAAATAATGATAACAAAATTTTTCGCCCCGTCTTTGGGTAAATTAATTTCGATTCTATGATCTAGTCTTTAACTCACGATAAATTTTAGAAATCAATTTTTAAAATTAATGAAATAAAGTAAATTTTGTTTTTAAATTCACACAAAACTTAAATTTAAAAAGCATATTAATTTCATACAAAACCTATAAAACAAAAATTCAGAATGGAGGGAGAAAACTAGTTCTTTAGTGTCTGCTAGTGGAAAGACCAATCGGATTTCATTCTCGAAACTACACGAGAACAGAACAACTAACTCTAGACAACGTTTTCTTTTTAGAACATTTGAATCTCCCCACACTTAGGTAGCTGTGGTGTCGAAATTATGGTTAACTTCATTGTCAATTTCTGTTGAACCATAATCAACTTGCATATCTGTGACTTTTGATTTAAGCCATTGGTCGGATTCCTGTGTAATATCCACAAATTCAACTAGTTTCGCCTTTTCTTTAGGCGAAAGATTGGATACTAACCGGTTACATAACTTAAGGTTCCCCTTGGTTCTAGCATTGCGAATCCGTTTAATAAGTTTCTTCATTGAAATATTAATAACGGGGTCATTTAATTTTGTATCAACAACGGGGTTCTTTGTTATCAAGTCATCATTAGGTGTCACTTCATCTTCCCCATACTTAGGCATTTTATTATTGTTAAGCACTACCGTTGGAGTTGGTAAAACAATATGGTTCTTACCAATCGTTTTTATTGGTTCAACGATTTTGGTTGGTGGAGATTTAGACTTTCGACTCACAAAGGTGATCGATTTTTTATTATTACTAAGTGTCATTCTACCCTCTCTTACATTAAATAACGCCCCGATTGACGCTAAGAATGGTCGACCTAAAATTAGAGGAATGTTTGGGTCCTCTTCTATGTCAATAATAATAAATTCGACTAAAAAGGTTAAATTACCCACTTGAACGGGTAGCTTGTCAGCAATTCTAACTGGGTGCCTAATGGTTTGATCAAAGAGTCGAACACTCATTTTCGTTGGACTTAACTCACCTACTCCTAATCTCTTATATAATGAAAGAGGCATAACACTCACACTCGCACCTAAATCTGCTAGTGCATCGTATATGACACAATCACTAAGTAGACAAGGAACAATAAATTCACCCGGATCACCCAACCTTGGTGGAAGTTTTGGTGGAACTGTCTTCACCGGGTTTATTTTTACGGTTTTTGTTTCTTGTACCTTCTTATTCTTCTTCGTTTTTCTAAAGGTATCACAAACTTTATTACCTATCACTTGCTCATACTCAACTCCTTTTCTTGGAAACGGGATGGGTGGTCTGTATGGTGTCACCACTGGCTTTACATACTCGGGTGGTGGTGGTGTTGTAACTTCTTCATTGTTACTCACATCTAAAACCTTCCCATCTTCTGACGCTGGTTTTTCAGAATTCGTTGATACCATATTAACATTCTCATTCCGAGGATTTACTTCAGTATCACTCGGTAGCTTTCCTTGTTCCCTCTCACTCATCATGCTAGCAAGAGTACCTACGTGTTTTTCTAGATTCAAAATGGAAGCTTGTTGACTTCTTAATGACTGATCAAACCTCTCATTTGTTTGGGTTTGAGATGTAAAAAATTGTGTTTGAGATTCCATTAGCTTTTGTACCATTTCTTCCAGATTTGACTTTTTCTCTTCGGTTTCTTATGGTGGTTTATACAAGCCAGGTCTTTGTTGATTGAAAGTGTTGTTTTGAGTTGGTTGGCTATTCGGACCATGTTGGTTGTATGAGTTATTGTTGGGTCCATTTGGATTGTAAAGAATGTTTTGATTTCGATTAAAGTTTGGCCTTGGCGGTTGATAATTATTTTGATAATTATTTCCCGGCCTTTGGTTCATGTAGGAAACATTCTCTCGTTGTTCCATCGTTTGTTCAATGTGACAATCTTTCGTTAAGTGTGGTCCATCGCATTGCTCACAACTGATTCGTATTGCGTGAATATCTTTAGTCATCTTTTCCATTCGTCTTTCGAAAGCATCTATTTTTGTTGAAACAGAATCAAAGTCATGGCTAGAATCGGCTCTATCCGCTTTAGATGAACGAAAAATATCTTTTTCCTGGTGCTACTCATGTGAGTGGGAGGCTGTGTTATCAATAATTTTGTGAGCTTCAGTTGCGGTTTTCTTCATAATGGAATCACCAGCTGCTGTGTCGATGTCTTTTCATGTAGCAATGTCGACACCTTGGTAGAATATTTGTACTATTTGATAAGTGTCTAAACCGTGCTGAGGACATCCTCTCAACAACTTTCCGAATCTTGTCCACGCCTCATATAATGTTTCATTTGACTTTTGCGCGAACGTAACAATTTTTCCTTGAAGTCTCACGGCTTTAGATGCCAGAAAGAATCTTTTAAGAAAATTTTCAACTAAAACATCCCATGTATCAATCGCCCCTTCAGGTAACGATTCCAACCAATCTTTGGCTTTTCCCTTTAAAGTCCAGGGAAACAACATGAGATAGATCTGTTCATCCTCAACTTCTCTGATTTTAAATAGAGTACAGATCCTATTAAAGGTTCGAAGATGTTCGTTTGGATCTTCTTTTGGCGTACCACTATATTCGCATTGATTAGTTACCATGTGTAGGATTTGTCATTTGATTTCATAATCTGGCGCATTAATGCCTGGCTTAATAATGGCGTGACCTTGGCCCGTACGTGTGGCTCTCATTCGGTCTTCCATACTTAGAGGTTCAGTTACTTCCATAATTGAATTTGTTGAATACGAATCACTAGAGGATTCTGATTTAACGGTTTGTGGTTCAGGAGGAATGATTAGTGGTTCAGGATCTTGGAATTGTCCTTGAATATCCTCCGGGTTCTCAATTGTGAAGTCGGGTTCAAAAAATGGATTATCGGAAATTTGAATTGGAGTACTTGTTCGACTAGATGATGATTCTAAAGAAAAATCAACGGCGATAATATTAGCTAGATGTCTTGATCGAGTTATAGGTGGTGAACGTATGAAAGGTGGTGAATGTTTTGCTCGGTGCATTCACTGAATATCCTATTAGAAATTATATAAGTTATCAAATTAATAGACTTTTCTGCTTTTGCCCACGTTTCGAATAGCCAAAAGATGCAGCAGGGAGCCAGGATCCTTTAAGTCGGAAAATCCACAACTCAGCCATTAACAAATCCAACTATTACTGAAATGTCCCGTTCTTATTGATTAAAAACGTTCCATATTAATTGATTTCGTTGCGAGGTTTTGACCTCTATATGAGACGTTTTTCAAAGACTGCATTCATTTTAAAACCAACCATAACCTTTATTTTATCAATAAAGGTTTAAAAAGCTTTACGTAGATTATCAAATAATGATAATCTAAAATATCCTGTTTACACACGACCATTACATAATGGTTTACAATACAAATATGTTACAATAAAATAAGTTTCTTGAATGCAGTTTTTACACAATATCATACAAGCATGGACTCCAAATCTCGTCCTTATTTAAGTATGCGACAGCGGAAGCTCTTAATAATCACCTGAGAATAAACATGCTTAAAACGTCAACAAAAATGTTGGTGAGTTATAGGTTTAACCTATATATATCAAATCATAACAATAGACCACAAGATTTCATATTTCAATACACATCCCATACATAGAGATAAAAATCATTCATATGGTGAACACCTGGTAACCGATATTAACAAGATGCATATATAAGAATATCCCCATCATTCCGGGACACCCTTCGGATGTGATATAAATTTCGAAGTACTAAAGCATCCGGTACTTTGGATGGGGCTTGTTGGGCCCGATAGATCTATCTTTAGGATTCGCGTCAATTATGGTGTCTGTTCCCTAATTCTTAGATTACCAGACTTAATAAAAAGGGGCATATTCGATTTCGATAATTCAACCATAGAATGTAGTTTCACGTACTTGTGTCTATTTTGTAAACCATTTATAAAACCTGCATGTATTCTCATCCCAAAAATATCAGATTTTAAAAGTGGGACTATAACTCACTTTCACAGATTTTTACTTCGTCGGGAAGTAAGACTTGGCCACTGGTTGATTCACGAACCTATAACAATATATACATATATATCAAAGTATGTTCAAAATATATTTACAACACTTTTAATATATTTTGATGTTTTAAGTTTATTAAGTCAGCTGTCCTCGTTAGTAACCTACAACTAGTTGTCCACAGTTAGATGTACAGAAATAAATCGATAAATATTATCTTGAATCAATCCACGACCCAGTGTATACGTATCTCAGTATTGATCACAACTCAAACTATATATATTTTGGAATCAACCTCAACCCTGTATAGCTAACTCCAACATTCACATATAGAGTGTCTATGGTTGTTCCGAAATATATATAGATGTGTCGACATGATAGGTCGAAACATTGTATACGTGTCTATGGTATCTCAAGATTACATAATATACAATACAAGTTGATTAAGTTATGGTTGGAATAGATTTGTTACCAATTTTCACGTAGCTAAAATGAGAAAAATTATCCAATCTTGTTTTATCCATAACTTCTTCATTTTAAATCCGTTTTGAGTGAATCAAATTGCTATGGTTTCATATTGAACTCTATTTTATGAATCTAAACAGAAAAAGTATAGGTTTATAGTCGGAAAAATAAGTTACAAGTTGTTTTTGTAAAGGTAGTCATTTCAGTCGAAAGAACGACGTCTAGATGACCATTTTAGAAAACATACTTCCACTTTGAGTTTAACCATAATTTTTAGATATAGTTTCATGTTCATAATAAAAATCATTTTCTCAGAATAACAACTTTTAAATCAAAGTTTATCATAGTTTTTAATTAACTAACCCAAAACAGCCCGCGGTGTTACTACGACGGCGTAAATCCGGTTTTACGGTGTTTTTCGTGTTTCCAGGTTTTAAATCATTAAGTTAGCATATCATATAGATATAGAACATGTGTTTAGTTAATTTTAAAAGTCAAGTTAGAAGGATTAACTTTTGTTTGCGAACAAGTTTAGAATTAACTAAACTATGTTCTAGTGATTACAAGTTTAAACGTTCGAATAAGATAGCTTTATATGTATGAATCGAATGATGTTATGAACATCATTACTACCTTAAGTTCCTTGGTTAAACCTACTGGAAAAGAGAAAAATAGATCTAGCTTCAACGGATCCTTGGATGGCTCGAAGTTCTTGAAGCAGAATCATGACACGAAAACAAGTTCAAGTAAGATCATCACTTGAAATAAGATTGTTATAGTTATAGAAATTGAACCAAATTTTGAATATGATTATTACATTGTATTAGAATGATAACCTACTGTAAGAAACAAAGATTTCTTGAGGTTGGATGATCACCTTACAAGATTGGAAGTGAGCTAGCAAACTTTAAAGTATTCTTGATTTTATGTAACTAGAACTTGTAGAATATATGAAGAACACTTAGAAATTGAAGATAGAACTTGAGAGAGATCAATTAGATGAAGAAAATTGAAGAATGAAAGTGTTTGTAGGTGTTTTTGGTCGTTGGTGTATGGATTAGATATAAAGGATATGTAATTTTGTTTTCATGTAAATAAGTCATGAATGATTACTCATATTTTTGTAATTTTATGAGATATTTCATGCTAGTTGCCAAATGATGGTTTCCACATGTGTTAGGTGACTCACATGGGCTGCTAAGAGCTGATCATTGGAGTGTATATACCAATAGTACATACATCTAAAATCTATGTATTGTACGAGTACGAATACGGGTGCATACGAGTAGAATTGTTGATGAAACTGAACGAGGATGTAATTGTAAGTATTTTTGTTAAGTAGAAGTATTTTGATAAGTGTATTGAAGTCTTTCAAAAGTTTATAAATACATTTTAAAACACTACATGTATATACATTTTAACTGAGTCGTTAAGTCATCGTTAGTCGTTACATGTAAGTGTCGTTTTGAAACCTTTAGGTTAACGATCTTGTTAAATGTTGTTAACCCAATGTTTATAATATTAAATGAGATTTTAAATTATTATATTATCATGATATTATCATGTATGAATATCTATTAATATGATATATATACATTAAATGTCTTTACAACGATAATCGTTACATATATGTCTCGTTTAAAAATCATTAAGTTAGTAGTCGTGTTTTTACATATGTAGTTCATTGTTAATATACTTAATGATATGTTTACTTATCATAGTATCATGTTAACTATATATATATCCATATATATGTCATCATATAGTTTTTACAAGTTTTAACGTTCGTGAATCACCGGTCAACTTGGGTGGTCAATTGTCTATATGAAACATATTTCAATTAATCAAGTCTTAACAAGTTTGATTGCTTAACATGTTGGAAACATCTAATCATGTAAATATCAATCTCAATTAATATATATAAACATGGAAAATTTCGGGTCACTACAGTACCTACCCGTTAAATAAATTTTGTCCCGAAATTTTAAGCTGTTGAAGGTGTTGACGAATCTTCTGGAAATAGATGCGGGTATTTCTTCTTCATCTGATCTTCACGCTCCCAGGTGAACTCGGGTCCTCTACAAGCATTCAATTGAACCTTAACAATTGGTATCTTGTTTTGCTTAAGTCTTTTAACCTCACGATCCATTATTTCGACGGGTTCTTCGATGAATTGAAGTTTTTCGTTGATTTGGATTTCATCTAACGGAATAGTGAGATCTTCTTTAGCAAAACATTTCTTCAAATTCGAGACGTGGAAAGTGTTATGTACAGCCGCGATTTGTTGAGGTAACTCAAGTCGGTAAGCTACTGGTCCGACACGATCAATAATCTTGAATGGTCCAATATACCTTGGATTTAATTTCCCTCGTTTACCAAATCGAACAACGCCTTTCCAAGGTGCAACTTTAAGCATGACCATCTCTCCAATTTCAAATTCTATATCTTTTCTTTTAATGTCAGCGTAGCTCTTTTGTCGACTTTGGGCGGTTTTCAACCGTTGTTGAATTTGGATGATCTTCTCGGTAGTTTCTTGTATAATCTCCGGACCCGTAATCTGTCTATCCCCCACTTCACTCCAACAAATCGGAGACCTGCACTTTCCACCATAAAGTGCTTCAAACGGCGCCATCTCAATGCTTGAATGGTAGCTGTTGTTGTAGGAAAATTCTGCTAACGGTAGATGTCGATCCCAACTGTTTCCGAAATCAATAACACATGCTCGTAGCATGTCTTCAAGCGTTTGTATCGTCCTTTCGCTCTGCCCATCAGTTTGTGGATGATAGGCAGTACTCATGTCTAGACGAGTTCCTAATGCTTGCTGTAATGTCTGCCAGAATCTTGAAATAAATCTGCCATCCCTATCAGAGATAATAGAGATTGGTATTCCATGTCTGGAGACGACTTCCTTCAAATACAGTCGTGCTAACTTCTCCATCTTGTCATCTTCTCTTATTGGCAGGAAGTGTGCTGATTTGGTGAGACGATCAACTATTACCCAAATAGTATCAAAACCACTTGCAGTCCTTGGCAATTTAGTGATGAAATCCATGGTAATGTTTTCCCATTTCCATTCCGGGAATTCGGGTTGTTGAAGTAGACCTGATGGTTTCTGATGCTCAGCTTTGACCTTAGAACACGTCAAACATTCTCCTACGTATTTAGCAACATCGGCTTTCATACCCAGCCACCAAAAATATTTCTTGAGATCCTTGTACATCTTCCCCGTTCCAGGATGTATTGAGTATCTGGTTTTATGAGCTTCTCTAAGTACCATTTCTCTCATATCTCCAAATTTTTGTACCCAAATCCTTTCAGCCCTATACCGGGTTCCGTCTTCCCGAATATTAAGATGCTTCTCCGATCCTTTGGGTATTTCATCCTTTAAATTTCCCTCTTTTAAAACTCCTTGTTGCGCCTCCTTTATTTGAGTAGTAAGATTATTATGAATCATTATATTCATAGATTTTACTCGAATGGGTTCTCTGTCCTTCCTGCTCAAGGCATCGGCTACCACATTTGCCTTCCCCGGGTGGTAACGAATCTCAAAGTCGTAATCATTCAACAATTCAATCCACCTACGCTGCCTCATATTCAGTTGTTTCTGATTAAATATGTGTTGAAGACTTTTGTGGTCGGTATATATAATACTTTTGACCCCATATAAGTAGTGCCTCCAAGTCTTTAATGCAAAAACAACCGAGCCTAATTCCAAATCATGCGTCGTATAATTTTGTTCGTGAATCTTCAATTGTCTAGACGCATAAGCAATCACCTTCGTTCGTTGCATTAATACACAACCGAGACCTTGCTTTGATGCGTCACAATAAATCACAAAATCATCATTCCCTTCAGGCAATGACAATATAGGTGTCGTAGTTAGCTTTTTCTTCAATAACTGAAACGCTTTCTCTTGTTCATCATTCCATTCAAATTTCTTCCCTTTATGCGTTAATGCAGTCAAGGGTTTTGCTATTCTGGAAAAGTCTTGGATGAACCTTCTGTAGTAACCAGCTAGTCCTAAAAACTGGCGTATGTGTTTCGGAGTTTTCGGGGTTTCCCACTTTTCAACAGTTTCTATCTTTGCTGGATCCACCTTAATACCTTTTTTGTTCACTATGTGACCGAGGAATTGAACTTCTTCCAACCAAAATGCACACTTTGAAAATTTAGCGTACAATTCTTCCTTCCTCAATACTTCTAACACCTTTCTCAAATGTTCACCGTTTTCTTGGTCGTTCTTTGAGTAAATAAGTATGTCATTAATGAAAATAATGACAAACTTGACAAGGTATGGTCCACACACTCGGTTCATAAGGTCCATGAACACAGCTGGTGCATTAGTTAAACCAAACGGCATGACCATAAACTCGTAATGACCGTAACGTGTTCTGAAAGCAGTCTTTGGAATATCATCTTCTTTCACCCGCATTTGATGATACCCGAAACGTAAGTCAATCTTTGAATAAACAGACGAGCCTTGTAGTTGATCAAATAAGTCATCGATTCTCGGTAGTGGGTAGCGGTTCTTGATGGTAAGTTTGTTCAACTCTCGGTAGTCGATACACAACCTGAATGTACCATCTTTCTTCTTGACAAACAAAACAGGAGCTCCCCACGGTGATGTGCTTGGTCGAATGAAACCACGCTCTAAAAGTTCTTGTAATTGGCTTTGCAGTTCTTTCATCTCGCTGGGTGCGAGTCTGTAAGGAGCACGAGCTATTGGTGCAGCTCCTGGTACAAGATCTATTTGAAATTCAACGGATCGATGTGGGGGTAATCCCGGTAATTCTTTCGGAAATACATCGGGAAATTCTTTTGCAATGGGAACTTCATTGATGCTCTTTTCTTCAGTTTGTACTTTCTCGACATGTGCTAGAACAGCATAGCAACCTTTTCTTATTAGTTTTTGTGCCTTCAAATTACTAATAAGATGTAGCTTCGTGTTGCCCTTTTCTCCATACACCATTAAGGGTTTTCCTTTTTCTCGTATAATGCAAATTGCATTTTTGTAACAAACGATCTCTGCTTTCACTTCTTTCAACCAGTCCATACCGATTATCACATCAAAACTCCCTAACTCTACTGGTATCAAATCAATCTTAAATGTTTCGCTAACCAGTTTAATTTCTCGATTCCGACATATATTATCTGCTGAAATTAATTTACCATTTGCTAATTCGAGTAAAAATTTACTATCCAAAGGCGTCAATGGACAACTTAATTTAGCACAAAAATCTCTACTCATATAGCTTCTATCCGCACCCGAATCAAATAAAACGTAAGCAGATTTATTGTCAATAAGAAACGTACCCGTAACAAGCTCCGGGTCTTCCTGTGCCTCTGCCGCATTAATATTGAAAACTCTTCCGTGGCCTTGTCCATTCGTGTTCTCCTGGTTCGGGAAATTTCTAATGATGTGGCCCGGTTTTTCACATTTATAACAAACTACATTGGCATAACTTGCTCCGACACTACTTGCTCCGCCATTACTCGTTCCGACACCATTTGTTCCTTTCGTTCTATTAACCTCTGGTCCGTAGACCTCACACTTCGCCGCGCTATGACCATTTCTTTTACACTTGTTGTAAAATTTGGTGCAGAACCCCGAGTGATACTTTTCACACCTTTGGCATAGCTGCTTCTGATTGTTGTTGTTGTTGTTGCGGTTATTATTGTTGTTGGGATGATTGTTGTAGTTGCTGTTGTTGTTGTTGTTGTTGTTGTTGTTGGGCCGTTTGTTGTAGTTGCGATTGATGTTGCGATTGTTGGAATAATTGTTGCGATTATTGTTGTAATTGCTGTTGTTGTTGTATTGGTGATTCTTATCACCGTTTTCCTCTCACTTTCTTTTGACTTGCTTCACATTGGCCTCTTCAGCAGTCTGTTCTTTAATTCTTTCTTTAATCTGGTTCACTAGTTTGTGAGCCATTCTACATGCCTGTTGTATGGAGGCGGGCTCGTGTGAACTTATATCTTCTTGGATTCTTTCCGGTAATCCTTTCACAAACGCGTCGATCTTCTCTTCCTCATCTTCGAATGCTCCCGGACACAATAGGCACAATTCTGTGAATCGTCTTTCGTACGTGGTAATATCAAATCCTTGGGTTCGTAACCCTCTAAGTTCTGTCTTGAGCTTATTGACCTCGGTTCTGGGACGGTACTTCTCGTTCTCTTGAATACTGACCACGGTAGTGCGTACGCATCGTCTTGTCCCACTTGCTCTAGATAGGTATTCCACCATGTTAACGCAGAACCTGTGAAGGTATGTGTAGCGTACTTCACTTTATCCTCTTCAGTACACTTACTTATGGCAAACACCGATTCGACCTTCTCGGTCCACCGTTTCAATCCGATCGGTCCTTCGGTTCCATCAAATTCCAAAGGTTTGCAGGCAGTGAATTCTTTGTAGGTGCATCCTACACGATTTCCTGTACTGCTTGATCCAAGGTTATTGTTGGTATGTAGCGCAGCCTGTACTGCGGCTATGTTTGAAGCTAGAAAAGTACGGAATTCCTCTTCATTCATATTCACGGTGTGTCGAGTACTTGGTGCCATTTCCTTCAAAATAGTCAAATGGAACAAGTTAATCATACAGAATATTAAGAGTAGTTAATAGTATTTCGTAGCATAATATGAACTCATTTATAAAAGCTTTTTCTTCATATTAGCGTTTTATAAGTTTAAATTCGGGTAGTACCTACCCGTTAAGTTCATACTTAGTAGCTAATATACAATTCAACTACTACAATTCTATATGAAAAACTGATTATAATAATATTTCGCGTTCAAACTTTTACACAATATTTTACAAACTTACAATACCGCTTATTTTACATATAGCATGAAATATAGCACACAATAAATTTGATACAAGATGGTTGTGAAGATAATTCTAGCTAGTACACAAGTCGTTCAGCAAAGGCAATAAAGACACGTAATTCATACGTCCAGAAACAAGTCATGCATTCTGGTTTTACTAGGATTACTTCCCATCCTTGGTCTTGTGGAACATAATCGTTATGGCCGTTGATAAGACAGCGTGTTGTAACGTCGTCAAAGGGACGAGGGTTACGTAATGTCCAACAGTCCCGTAACAATCTAAAAACCTCATTTCTTACCCCAATTACCGACTCCGTCACTTGTGGGAACGTTTTGTTTAATAGTTGTAGCCCGATGTTCTTGTTCTCACTTTGGTGAGAAGCGAACATTACTAATCCGTAAGCATAGCATGCTTCTTTATGTTACATGTTAGCCGCTTTTTCTAAATCACGAAGTCCAATATTCGGATATATTGAGTCAAAATAATTTCTTAACCCGTTGCGTAAAATAGCATTTGGGTTCCCCGCAATATATGCGTCAAAGTAAACACATCGTAACTTATGGATTTCCCAATGTGATATCCCCCATCTTTCGAACGAAAGCCTTTTATAAACCAAGGCATTCTTGGAACGTTCTTCGAATGTCTTACAAACTGATCTTGCCTTAAATAGTTGTGCCGAAGAATTCTGACCGACTCTAGACAAGATTTCATCAATCATGTCTCCGGGTAGGTCTCTTAAAATATTGGGTTGTCTATCCATTTTGTGTTTTTATACTGTAAAATAGACAAGAGTTAGATTCATAAAAAAATACTTATTAATACAAGCAATTTTTACATATATCATAAAGCATAAGCACACTATATTACATATATTACACCACACAAATACGACTATCTTATTCCGACTCGCTCGTTTCTTCTTCTTTGGTTTTGGTTCGTTTTGCCAAGTTTCTAGGGATATATGATGTTCCCCTAATACTAGCTATCGTTTTCCACAATGGTTTAGAAAAACCTGGTGGTTTAGAGGTTCCCGGGTCATTGTTACAACTTAAGGACTTCGGGGGTTGACGATACATATAAAGTTCATCGGGGTTGGAATTAGATTTCTCTATTTTTATGCCCTTTCCCTTATTATTTTCTTTTGCGTTTTTAAATTCAGTTGGGGTAATTTCTATAACATCATCGGAATTCTCGTCGGAATCCGATTCATCGGAGAATTGGTAATCCTCCCAATATTTTGCTTCCTTGGCGGAAACACCATTGACCATAATTAACCTTGGTCGGTTGGTTGAGGATTTTCTTTTACTTAACCGTTTTATTATTTCCCCCACCGGTTCTATTTCCTCCTCCGGTTCCTCCTCTTCCGGTTCTGATTCTTCTTCCGGTTCTGATTCTTCTTCCGGTTCCTCTTCGGGAACTTGTGAATCAGTCCAATATATATTCGACTCTTCGTTATTATTAGGTGAGTCAATGGGATTTGTGCTAGAGGTAGACATCTATCACACAATATCAAACATGTTAAGAGATTAATATATCACATAATATATACATGTTAATAATATATAGTTTCCAACAAAAATGTTAAGCAATCATTTTTAAAGAAAACACGGTCGAAGTCCAGACTCACTAATGCATCCTAACAAACTCGATAAGACACACAAATGTAAATTTTCTGGTTCTCTAAGACCAACGCTCGGATACCAACTGAAATGTCCCGTTCTTATTGATTAAAAACGTTCCATATTAATTGATTTCGTTGCGAGGTTTTGACCTCTATATGAGACGTTTTTCCAAAGACTGCATTCATTTTTAAAACAAACCATAACCTTTATTTCATAAATAAAGGTTTAAAAAGCTTTACGTAGATTATCAAATAATGATAATCTAAAATATCCTGTTTACACACGACCATTACATAATGGTTTACAATACAAATATGTTACATCGAAATCAGTTTCTTGAATGCAGTTTTTACACAATATCATACAAACATGGACTCCAAATCTTGTCCTTATTTAAGTATGCAACAGCGGAAGCTCTTAGTATTCACCTGAGAATAAACATACTTTAAACGTCAACAAAAATGTTGGTGAGTTATAGGTTTAACCTATATATATCAAATCATAATAATAGACCACAAGATTTCATATTTCATTACACATCCCATACATAGAGATAAAAATCATTCATATGGTGAACACCTGGTAACCGACATTAACAAGATGCATATATAAGAATATCCCCATCATTCCGGGACACCCTTCGGATATGATATAAATTTCGAAGTACTAAAGCATCCGGTACTTTGGATGGGGCTTGTTGGGCCCGATAGATCTATCTTTAGGATTCGTGTCAATTAAGGTGTCTGTTCCCTAATTCTTAGATTACCAGACTTAATAAAAAGGGGCATATTCGATTTCGATAATTCAACCATAGAATGTAGTTTCACGTACTTGTGTCTATTTTGTAAATCATTTATAAAACCTGCATGTATTCTCATCCCAAAAATATCAGATTTTAAAAGTGGGACTATAACTCACTTTCACAGATTTTTACTTCGTCGGGAAGTAAGACTTGGCCACTGGTTGATTCACGAACCTATAACAATATATACATATATATCAAAGTATGTTCAAAATATATTTACAACACTTTTAATATATTTTGATGTTTTAAGTTTATTAAGTCAGCTGTCCTCGTTAGTAACCTACAACTAGTTGTCCACAGTTAGATGTACAGAAATAAATCGATAAATATTATCTTGAATCAATCCACGACCCAGTGTATACGTATCTCAGTATTGATCACAACTCAAACTATATATATTTTGGAATCAACCTCAACCCTGTATAGCTAACTCCAACATTCACATACAGAGTGTCTATGGTTGTTCCGAAATATATATAGATGTGTCGACATGATAGGTCAAAACATTGTATACGTGTCTATGGTATCTCAAGATTACATAATATACAATACAAGTTGATTAAGTTATGGTTGGAATAGATTTGTTATCAATTTTCACGTAGCTAAAATGAGAAAAATTATCCAATCTTGTTTTACCCATAACTTCTTCATTTTAAATCCGTTTTGAGTGAATCAAATTGCTATGGTTTCATATTGAACTCTATTTTATGAATCTAAACAGAAAAAGTATAGGTTTATAGTCGGAAAAATAAGTTACAATTTGTTTTTGTAAAGGTAGTCATTTCAGTCGAAAGAACGACGTCTAGATGGCCATTTTAGAAAACATACTTCCACTTTGAGTTTAACCATAATTTTTGGATATAGTTTCATGTTCATAATAAAAATCATTTTCTCAGAATAACAACTTTTAAATCAAAGTTTATCATAGTTTTTAATTAACTAACCCAAAACAGCCCGCGGTGTTACTACGACGGCGTAAATCCGATTTTACGGTGTTTTTCGTGTTTCCAGGTTTTAAATCATTAAGTTAGCATATCATATAGATATAGAACATGTGTTTAGTTGATTTTAAAAGTCAAGTTAGAAGGATTAACTTTTGTTTGCGAACAAGTTTAGAATTAACTAAACTATGTTCTAGTGATTACAAGTTTAAACCTTCGAATAAGATAGCTTTATATGTATGAATCGAATGATGTTATGAACATCATTACTACCTTAAGTTCCTTGGATAAACCTACTGGAAAAGAGAAAAATGGATCTAGCTTCAACGGATCCTTGGATGGCTCGAAGTTCTTGAAGCAGAATCATGACACGAAAACAAGTTCAAGTAAGATCATCACTTGAAATAAGATTGTTATAGTTATAGAAATTGAACCAAAGTTTGAATATGATTATTACCTTGTATTAGAATGATAACCTACTGTAAGAAACAAAGATTTCTTGAGGTTGGATGATCACCTTACAAGATTGGAAGTGAGCTAGCAAACTTTAAAGTATTCTTGATTTTATGTAACTAGAACTTGTAGAATATATGAAGAACACTTAGAACTTGAAGATAGAACTTGAGAGAGATCAATTAGATGAAGAAAATTGAAAAATGAAAGTGTTTGTAGGTGTTTTTGGTCGTTGGTGTATTGATTAGATATAAAGGATATGTAATTTTGTTTTCATGTAAATAAGTCATGAATGATTACTCATATTTTTGTAATTTTATGAGATATTTCATGCTAGTTGCCAAATGATGGTTCCCACATGTGTTAGGTGACTCACATTGTAGTGACCCGAACTTTTCCATGTTTATATATATTAATTGAGATTGATATTTACATGATTAAATGTTTCCAACATGCTTAGCAATCAAACTTGTTAAGACTTGATTAATTGAAATATGTTTCATATAGACAATTGACCACCCAAGTTGACCGGTGATTCACGAACGTTAAAACTTGTAAAAACTATATGATGACATATATATGGATATATATATAGTTAACATGATACTATGATAAGTAAACATATCATTAAGTATATTAACAATGAACTACATATGTAAAAACAAGACTACTAACTTAATGATTTTTAAACGAGACATATATGTAACGATTATCGTTGTAACGACATTTAATGTATATATATCATATTAAGAGATATTCGTACATCATAATATCATGATAATATAATAATTTAAAATCTCATTTGATATTATAAACATTGGGTTAACAACATTTAACAAGATCGTTAACCTAAAGGTTTCAAAACAACACTTACATGTAACGGCTAACGATGACTTAACGACTCAGTTAAAATGTATATACATGTAGTATTTTAATATGTATTTATACACTTTTGAAAGACTTCAATACACTTATCAAAATACTTCTACTTAACAAAAATGCTTACAATTACATCCTCGTTCAGTTTCATCAACAATTCTACTCGTATGCACCCGTATTCGTACTCGTACAATACACAGCTTTTAGATGTATGTACTATTGGTATATACACTCCAATGATCAGCTCTTAGCAGCCCATGTGAGTCACCTAACACATGTGGGAACCATCATTTGGCAACTAGTATGAAATATCTCATAAAATTACAAAAATATGAGTAATCATTCATGACTTATTTACATGAAAACAAAATTACATATCCTTTATATCTAATCCATACACCAACGACCAAAAACACCTACAAACACTTTCATTCTTCAATTTTCTTCATCTAATTGATCTCTCTCAAGTTCTATCTTCAAGTTCTAAGTGTTCTTCATAAATTCCAAAAGTTCTAGTTTCATAAAATCAAGAATACTTTCAAGTTTGCTAGCTCACTTCCAATCTTGTAAGGTGATCATCCAACCTCAAGAAATCTTTGTTTCTTATAGTAGGTTATCATTCTAATACAAGGTAATAATCATATTCAAACTTTGGTTCAATTTCTATAACTATAACAATCTTATTTCAAGTGATGATCTTACTTGAACTTGTTTTCGTGTCATGATTCTGCTTCAAGAACTTCGAGCCATCCAAGGATCCATTGAAGCTAGATCCATTTTTCTCTTTTCCAGTAGGTTTATCCAAGGAAATTAAGGTAGTAATGATGTTCATAACATCATTCGATTCATACATATAAAGCTATCTTATTCGAAGGTTTAAACTTGTAATCACTAGAACATAGTTTAGTTAATTCTAAACTTGTTCGCAAACAATAGTTAATCCTTCTAACTTGACTTTTAAAATCAACTAAACACATGTTCTATATCTATATGATATGCTAACTTAATGATTTAAAACCTGGAAACACGAAAAACACCGTAAAACCGGATTTACGCCGTCGTAGTAACACCACGGGCTGTTTTGGGTTAGTTAATTAAAAACTATGATAAACTTTGATTTAAAAGTTGTTATTCTGAGAAAATGATTTTTATTATGAACATGAAACTATATCCAAAAATTATGGTTAAACTCAAAGTAGAAGTATGTTTTCTAAAATGGTCATCTAGACGTCGTTCTTTCGACTGAAATGACTACTTTTACAAAAACAACTTGTAACTTATTTTTCCGACTATAAACCTATACTTTTTCTGTTTAGATTCATAAAATAGAGTTCAATATGAAACCATAGCAATTTGATTCACTCAAAACGGATTTAAAATGAAGAAGTTATGGGTAAAACAAGATTGGATAATTTTTCTCATTTTAGCTACGTGAAAATTGGTAACAAATCTATTCCAACCATAACTTAATCAACTTGTATTGTATATTATGTAATCTTGAGATACCATAGACACGTATACAATGTTTCGACCTATCATGTCGACACATCTATATATATTTCGGAACAACCATAGACACTCTATATGTGAATGTTGGAGTTAGCTATACAGGGTTGAGGTTGATTCCAAAATATATATAGTTTGAGTTGTGATCAATACTGAGATACGTATACACTGGGTCGTGGATTGATTCAAGATAATATTTATCGATTTATTTCTGTACATCTAACTGTGGACAACTAGTTTTAGGTTACTAACGAGGACAGCTGACTTAATAAACTTAAAACATCAAAATATATTAAAAGTGTTATAAATATATTTTGAACATACTTTGATATATATGTATATATTGTTATAGGTTCGTGAATCAACCAGTGGCCAAGTCTTACTTCCCAACGAAGTAAAAATCTGTGAAAGTGAGTTATAGTCCCACTTTTAAAATCTAATATTTTTGGGATGAGAATACATGCAGGTTTTATAAATGATTTACAAAATAGACACAAATACGTGAAACTACATTCTATGGTTGAATTATCGAAATCGAATATGCCCCTTTTTATTAAGTCTGGTAATCTAAGAATTAGGGAACAGACACCCTAATTGACGCGAATCCTAAAGATAGATCTATTGGGCCTAACAAACCCCATCCAAAGTACCGGATGCTTTAGTACTTCGAAATTTATATCATATCCGAAGGATGTCCCGGAATGATGGGGATATTCTTATATATATGCATCTTGTTAATGTTGGTTACCAGGTGTTCACCATATGAATGATTTTTATCTCTATGTATGGGATGTGTATTGAAATATGAAATCTTGTGGTCTATTGTTACGATTTGATATATATAGGTTAAACCTATAACTCACCAACATTTTTGTTGACGTTTAAAGCATGTTTATTCTCAGGTGAATACTAAGAGCTTCCGCTAATAAGGACAAGATTTGGAGTCCATGTTTGTATGATATTGTGTAAAAACTGCATTCCAGAAATTGATTTCGATGTAACATATTTGTATTGTAAACCATTATGTAATGGTCGTGTGTAAACAGGATATTTTAGATTATCATTATTTGATAATCTACGTAAAGCTTTTTAAAACCTTTATCTATGAAATAAAGGTTATGGTTTATTTTAAAAATGAATGCAGTCTTTGAAAAACGTCTCATATAGAGGTCAAAACCTCGCAACGAAATCAATTAATATGGAACGTTTTTAATCAATAAGAACGGGACATTTCAGTTGGTATCCGAGCGTTGGTCTTAGAGAACCAGAATTTTGCATTAGTGTGTCTTATCGAGTTTGTTAGGATGCATTAGTGAGTCTGGACTTCGACCGTGTTTACTTGAAAAATGATTGCTTAACAAATTTTGTTGGAAACTATATATTTTTAACATGTGAATATTATGTGATATATTAATCTCTTAACGTGTTTGATATTATGTGATAGATGTCTACCTCTAGAACAAGTCCCATTGACTCACCTAATAATAATGAAGAGTCAAATGTAAATTGGAATGATTCGTGGACTGATTCACAAGTTCCCAAAGAGGAACCGGAAGAAGAGTCGGAACCGGAAGAAGAATCGGAACCGGAAGAAGAATCGGAACCGGATGAAGAAGTAGAACCGGTGGGGGAAATAATAAAACGGTTAAGTAAAAGAAAATCCTCAACCAACCGACCAAGGTTAATTATGGTCAATGGTGTTTCCGCCAAGGAAGCAAAATATTGGGAGGATTACCAATTCTCCGATGAATCGGATTCCAACGAGAATTCCGATGATGTTATAGAAATTACCCCAACTGAATTTAAAAAGGCAAAAGAAAATAATAAGGGAAAGGGCATAAAAATAGAGAAATCTAATTCCAACCCCGATGAACTTTATATGTATCGTCAACCCCCGAAGTCCTTAAGTTGTAACAATGACCCGGGAACCTCTAAACCACCAGGTTTTTCTAAACCGTTGTGGAAAACGACAGTTAGTATTAGGGGAACATCATATATCCCTAGAAACTTGGCAAAACGAACCAAAACCGAAGAAGAAGAAACGAGCGAGTCGGAATAAGCTAGTTGTATTCGTGTGGTGTAATATATGTAATATAGTGTTCTTATGCTTTATGATATATGTAAAAATTGCTTGTATTAATAAGTATTTTTTTTATGAATCTAACTCTTGTCTATTTTACAGTTTAAAAACACAAAATGGATAGACAACCCAATATTTTAAGAGACCTACCCGGAGACATGATTGATGAAATCTTGTCTAGAGTCGGCCAGAATTCCTCGGCACAACTATTTAAGGCGAGATCAGTTTGTAAGACATTCGAAGAACGTTCCAAGAATGTCTTGGTTTATAAGAGACTTTCGTTTGAAAGATGGGGGATATCACATTGGGAAACCCATAAGTTACGATGTGTTTACTTTGACGCATATATTGCGGGGAACCCAAATGCTATTTTACGCAACGGGTTAAGAAATTATTTTGACTCAATATATCCGAATATTGGACTTCGTGATTTAGAAAAAGCGGCTAACATGCAACATAAAGAAGCATGTTATGCTTACGGATTAGTAATGTTCGCTTCTCACCAAAGTGAGAACAAGAACATCGGGCTACAACTATTAAACAAAACGTTTCCACAAGTGACGGAGTCGGTAATTGGGGTAAGAAATGAGGTTTTTAGATTATTACGGGACTGTTGGACATTACGTAACCCTCGTCCCTTTGACGACGTTACAACACACTGTCTTATCAACGGCCATAACGGTTATGTTCCACAAGACCAAGGATGGGAAGTAGTCCTAGTAAAACCAGAATGCATGACTTGTTTCTGGACGTATGAATTACGTGTCTTTATTGCCTTTGCTGAACGACTTGTGTACTAGCTAGAATTATCTTCACAACTATCTTGTATCAAAGTTATTGTGTGCTATATTTCATGCTTTATGTAAAATTAGCGGTATTGTAAGTTTGTAAAATATTGTATAAAAGTTTGAACGCGAAATATTATTATAATCAGTTTTTCATATAGAATTGTAGTAGTTGAATTGTATATTAGCTACTAAGTATGAACTTAACGGGTAGGTACTACCCGAATTTAAACTTATAAAACGCTAATATGAAGAAAAAGCTTTTATAAATGAGTTCATATTATGCTACGAAATACTATTAACTACTCTTAATATTCTGTATGATTAACTTGTTCCATTTGACTATTTTGAAGGAAATGGCACCGACTACTCGACACACCGTGAATATGAATGAAGAGGAATTCCATACTTTTCTAGCTTCAAACATAGCCGCAGTACAGGCTGCGCTACATACCAACAATAACCTTGGATCTAGCAGTACAGGAAATCGTGTAGGATGCACCTACAAAGAATTCACTGCCTGCAAACCTTTGGAATTTGATGGAACCGAAGGACCGATCGGATTGAAACGGTGGACCGAGAAGGTCGAATCGGTGTTTGCCATAAGTAAGTGTACTGAAGAGGACAAAGTGAAGTACGCTACGCATACCTTCACAGGTTCTGCGTTAACATGTTGGAATACCTATCTAGAGCAAGTGGGACAAGACGATGCGTACGCGCTACCGTGGTCAGCATTCAAGCACTTGATGAACGAGAAGTACCATCCCAGAACCGAGGTCAATAAGCTCAAGACAGAACTTAGAGGGTTACGAACCCAAGGATTTGATATTACCACGTACGAAAGACGATTCACAGAATTGTGCCTATTGTGTCCGGGAGCATTCGAAGATGAGGAAGAGAAGATCGACGCGTTTGTGAAAGGATTACCTGAAAGAATCCAAGAAGATATAAGTTCACACGAGCCCGCCTCCATACAACAGGCATGTAGAATGGCTCACAAACTAGTGAACCAGATTGAAGAAAGAATTAAAGAACAGACTGCTGAAGAGGCCAATGTGAAGCAAGTCAAAAGAAAGTGGGAGGAAAACGGTGATAAGAATCACCAATACAACAACAACAACAATTACAACAATAATCGCAACAATTATCCCAACAATCGCAACATCAATCGCAACTACAACAAACGGCCCAACAACAACAACAACAACAACAACAACAGCAACTACAACAATCATCCCAACAACAATCAGAAGCAGCTATGCCAAAGGTGTGAAAAGAATCACTCGGGGTTCTGCACCAAATTTTGCAACAAGTGTAAAAGAAATGGTCATAGCGCGGCGAAGTGTGAGGTCTACGGACCAGGGGTTAATAGAACGAAAGGAACAAATGGTGTCGGAACGAGTAATGGCAGAGCAAGTAGTGTCGGAGCAAGTTATGCCAATGTAGTTTGTTATAAATGTGGAAAACCAGGCCACATTATTAGAAATTGCCCGAACCAGGAGAACACGAATGGACAAGGCCGTGGAAGAGTTTTCAATATTAATGCGGTAGAGGCACAGGAAGACCCGGAGCTTGTTACAGGTACGTTTCTTATTGACAATAAATCTGCTTACGTTTTATTTGATTCGGGTGCGGATAGAAGCTATATGAGTAGAGATTTTTGTGCTAAATTAAGTTGTCCATTGACGCCTTTGGATAGTAAATTTTTACTCGAATTAGCAAATGGTAAATTAATTTCAGCAGATAATATATGTCGGAATCGAGAAATTAAACTGGTTAGCGAAACATTTAAGATTGATTTGATACCAGTAGAGTTAGGGAGTTTTGATGTGATAATCGGTATGGACTGGTTGAAAGAAGTGAAAGCGGAGATCGTTTGTTACAAAAATGCAATTCGCATTATACGAGAAAAAGGAAAACCCTTAATGGTGTACGGAGAAAAGGGCAACACGAAGCTACATCTTATTAGTAATTTGAAGGCACAAAAACTAATAAGAAAAGGTTGCTATGCTGTTCTAGCACACGTCGAGAAAGTACAAACTGAAGAAAAGAGCATCAATGATGTTCCCATTGCAAAAGAATTTCCCGATATATTTCCGAAAGAATTACCGGGATTACCCCCACATCGATCCGTTGAATTTCAAATAGATCTTGTACCAGGAGCTGCACCAATAGCTCGTGCTCCATACAGACTCGCACCCAGTGAGATGAAAGAACTGCAAAGCCAATTACAAGAACTTTTAGAGCGTGGTTTCATTCGACCAAGCACATCACCGTGGGGAGCTCCTGTTTTGTTTGTCAAGAAGAAAGATGGTACATTCAGGTTGTGTATCGACTACAGAGAGTTGAACAAACTTACCATCAAGAACCGCTACACACTACCGAGAATCGACGACTTATTTGATCAACTACAAGGCTCGTCTGTTTATTCAAAGATTGACTTACGTTCCGGGTATCATCAAATGCGGGTGAAAGAAGATGATATTCCAAAGACTGCTTTCAGAACACGTTACGGTCATTACGAGTTTATGGTCATGCCGTTTGGTTTAACTAATGCACCAGCTGTGTTCATGGACCTTATGAACCGAGTGTGTGGACCATACCTTGACAAGTTTGTCATTGTTTTCATTGATGACATACTTATTTACTCAAAGAATGACCAAGAACACGGTGAACATTTGAGAAAGGTGTTAGAAGTATTGAGGAAGGAAGAATTGTACGCTAAGTTTTCAAAGTGTGCATTTTGGTTGGAAGAAGTTCAATTCCTCGGTCACATAGTGAACAAAGAAGGTATTAAGGTGGATCCGGCAAAGATAGAAACTGTTGAAAAGTGGGAAACCCCGAAAACTCCGAAACACATACGCCAGTTTTTAGGACTAGCTGGTTACTACAGAAGGTTCATCCAAGACTTTTCCAGAATAGCAAAACCCTTGACTGCATTAACGCATAAAGGGAAGAAATTTGAATGGAATGATGAACAAGAGAAAGCGTTTCAGTTATTGAAGAAAAAGCTAACTACGGCACCTATATTGTCATTGCCTGAAGGGAATGATGATTTTGTGATTTATTGTGATGCATCAAAGCAAGGTCTCGGTTGTGTATTAATGCAACGAACGAAGGTGATTGCTTATGCGTCTAGACAATTGAAGATTCACGAACAAAATTATACGACGCATGATTTGGAATTAGGCGCGGTTGTTTTTGCATTAAAGACTTGGAGGCACTACTTATATGGGGTCAAAAGTATTATATATACCGACCACAAAAGTCTTCAACACATATTTAATCAGAAACAACTGAATATGAGGCAGCGTAGGTGGATTGAATTGTTGAATGATTACGACTTTGAGATTCGTTACCACCCGGGAAAGGCAAATGTGGTAGCCGATGCCTTGAGCAGGAAGGACAGAGAACCCATTCGAGTAAAATCTATGAATATAATGATTCATAATAACCTTACTACTCAAATAAAGGAGGCGCAACAAGGAGTTTTAAAAGAGGGAAATTTAAAGGATGAAATACCCAAGGGATCGGAGAAGCATCTTAATATTCGGGAAGACGGAACCCGGTATAGGGCTGAAAGGATTTGGGTACCAGAATTTGGAGATATGAGAGAAATGGTACTTAGAGAAGCTCATAAAACCAGATACTCAATACATCCTGGAACGGGGAAAATGTACAAGGATCTCAAGAAACATTTTTGGTGGCTGGGTATAAAAGCCGATGTTGCTAAATACGTAGGAGAATGTTTGACGTGTTCTAAGGTCAAAGCTGAGCATCAGAAACCATCAGGTCTACTTCAACAACCCGAAATCCCGGAATGGAAATGGAAAAACATTACCATGGATTTCATCACTAAATTGCCAAGGACTGCAAGTGGTTTTGATACTATTTGGGTAATAGTTGATCGTCTCACCAAATCAGCACACTTCCTGCCAATAAGAGAAGATGACAAGATGGAGAAGTTAGCACGACTGTATTTGAAGGAAGTCGTCTCCAGACATGGAATACCAATCTCTATTATCTCTGATAGGGATGGCAGATTTATTTCAAGATTCTGGCAGACATTACAGCAAGCATTAGGAACTCGTCTAGACATGAGTACTGCCTATCATCCACAAACTGATGGGCAGAGCGAAAGGACGATACAAACGCTTGAAGACATGTTACGAGCATGTGTTATTGATTTCGGAAACAGTTGGGATCGACATCTACCGTTAGCAGAATTTTCCTACAACAACAGCTGCCATTCAAGCATTGAGATGGCGCCGTTTGAAGCACTTTATGGTAGAAAGTGCAGGTCTCCGATTTGTTGGAGTGAAGTGGGAGATAGACAGATTACGGGTCCGGAGATTATACAAGAAACTACAGAGAAGATCATCCAAATTCAACAACGGTTGAAAACCGTCCAAAGTCGACAAAAGAGCTACGCTGACATTAAAAGAAAAGATATAGAATTTGAAATTGGAGAGATGGTCATGCTTAAAGTTGCACCTTGGAAAGGCGTTGTTCGATTTGGTAAACGAGGGAAATTAAATCCAAGGTATATTGGACCATTCAAGATTATTGATCGTGTCGGACCAGTAGCTTACCGACTTGAGTTGCCTCAACAACTCGCGGCTGTACATAACACTTTCCACGTCTCGAATTTGAAGAAATGTTTTGCTAAAGAAGATCTCACTATTCCGTTAGATGAAATCCAAATCAACGAAAAACTTCAATTCATCGAAGAACCCGTCGAAATAATGGATCGTGAGGTTAAAAGACTTAAGCAAAACAAGATACCAATTGTTAAGGTTAAAAGACTTAAGCAAAACAAGATACCAATTCCAACATGCTTAGCAATCAAACTTGTTAAGACTTGATTAATTGAAATATGTTTCATATAGACAATTGACCACCCAAGTTGACCGGTGATTCACGAACGTTAAAACTTGTAAAAACTATATGATGACATATATATGGATATATATATATAGTTAACATGATACTATGATAAGTAAACATATCATTAAGTATATTAACAATGAACTACATATGTAAAAACAAGACTACTAACTTAATGATTTTTAAACGAGACATATATGTAACGATTATCGTTGTAACGACATTTAATGTATATATATCATATTAAGAGATATTCGTACATCATAATATCATGATAATATAATAATTTAAAATCTCATTTGATATTATAAACATTGGGTTAACAACATTTAACAAGATCGTTAACCTAAAGGTTTCAAAACAACACTTACATGTAACGGCTAACGATGACTTAACGACTCAGTTAAAATGTATATACATGTAGTGTTTTAATATGTATTTATACACTTTTGAAAGACTTAAATACACTTATCAAAATACTTCTACTTAACAAAAATGCTTACAATTACATCCTCGTTCAGTTTCATCAACAATTCTACTCGTATGCACCCGTATTCGTACTCATACAATACACAGCTTTTAGATGTATGTACTATTGGTATATACACTCCAATGATCAGCTCTTAGCAGCCCATGTGAGTCACCTAACACATGTGGGAACCATCATTTGGCAACTAGTATGAAATATCTCATAAAATTACAAAAATATGAGTAATCATTCATGACTTATTTACATGAAAACAAAATTACATATCCTTTATATTTAATCCATACACCAACGACCAAAAACACCTACAAACACTTTCATTCTTCAATTTTCTTCATCTAATTGATCTCTCTCAAGTTCTATCTTCAAGTTCTAAGTGTTCTTCATAAATTCCAAAAGTTCTAGTTTCATAAAATCAAGAATACTTTCAAGTTTGCTAGCTCACTTCCAATCTTGTAAGGTGATCATCCAACCTCAAGAAATCTTTGTTTCTTACAGTATGTTATCATTCTAATACAAGGTAATAATCATATTCAAACTTTGGTTCAATTTCTATAACTATAACAATCTTATTTCAAGTGATGATCTTACTTGAACTTGTTTTCGTGTCATGATTCTGCTTCAAGAACTTCGAGCCATCCAAGGATCCATTGAAGCTAGATCCATTTTTCTCTTTTCCAGTAGGTTTATCCAAGGAAATTAAGGTAGTAATGATGTTCATAACATCATTCGATTCATACATATAAAGCTATCTTATTCGAAGGTTTAAACTTGTAATCACTAGAACATAGTTTAGTTAATTCTAAACTTGTTCGCAAACAATAGTTAATCCTTCTAACTTGACTTTTAAAATCAACTAAACACATGTTCTATATCTATATTATATGCTAACTTAATGATTTAAAACCTGGAAACACGAAAAACACCGTAAAACCGGATTTACGCCGTCGTAGTAACACCACGGGCTGTTTTGGGTTAGTTAATTAAAAACTATGATAAACTTTGATTTAAAAGTTGTTATTCTGAGAAAATGATTTTTATTATGAACATGAAACTATATCCAAAAATTATGGTTAAAATCAAAGTAGAAGTATGTTTTCTAAAATGGTCATCTAGACGTCGTTCTTTCGACTGAAATGACTACTTTTACAAAAACAACTTGTATCTTATTTTTCCGACTATAAACCTATACTTTTTCTGTTTAGATTCATAAAATAGAGTTCAATATGAAACCATAGCAATTTGATTCACTCAAAACGGATTTAAAATGAAGAAGTTATGGGTAAAACAAGATTGGATAATTTTTCTCATTTTAGCTACGTGAAAATTGGTAACAAATCTATTCCAACCATAACTTAATCAACTTGTATTGTATATTATGTAATCTTGAGATACCATAGACACGTATACAATGTTTCGACCTATCATGTCGACACATCTATATATATTTCGGAACAACCATAGACACTCTATATGTGAATGTTGGAGTTAGCTATACAGGGTTGAGGTTGATTCCAAAATATATATAGTTTGAGTTGTGATCAATACTGAGATACGTATACACTGGGTCGTGGATTGATTCAAGATAATATTTATCGATTTATTTCTGTACATCTAACTGTGGACAACTAGTTGTAGGTTACTAACGAGGACAGCTGACTTAATAAACTTAAAACATCAAAATATATTAAAAATGTTATAAATATATTTTGAACATACTTTGATATATATGTATATATTGTTATAGGTTCGTGAATCAACCAGTGGCCAAGTCTTACTTCCCGACGAAGTAAAAATCTGTGAAAGTGAGTTATAGTCCCACTTTTAAAATCTAATATTTTTGGGATGAGAATACATGCAGGTTTTATAAATGATTTACAAAATAGACACAAGTACGTGAAACTACATTCTATGGTTGAATTATCGAAATCGAATATGCCCCTTTTTATTAAGTCTGGTAATCTAAGAATTAGGGAACAGACACCCTAATTGACGCGAATCCTAAAGATAGATCTATTGGGACTAACAAACCCCATCCAAAGTACCGGATGCTTTAGTACTTCGAAATTTATATCATATCCGAAGGATGTCCCGGAATGATGGGGATATTCTTATATATATGCATCTTGTTAATGTTGGTTACCAGGTGTTCACCATATGAATGATTTTTATCTCTATGTATGGGATGTGTATTGAAATATGAAATCTTGTGGTCTATTGTTACGATTTGATATATATAGGTTAAACCTATAACTCACCAACATTTTTGTTGACGTTTAAAGCATGTTTATTCTCAGGTGAATACTAAGAGCTTCCGCTAATAAGGACAAGATTTGGAGTCCATGTTTGTATGATATTGTGTAAAAACTGCATTCCAGAAACTGATTTCGATGTAACATATTTGTATTGTAAACCATTATGTAATGGTCGTGTGTAAACAGGATATTTTAGATTATCATTATTTGATAATCTACGTAAAGCTTTTTAAAACCTTTATCTATGAAATAAAGGTTATGGTTTATTTTAAAAATGAATGCAGTCTTTGAAAAACGTCTCATATAGAGGTCAAAACCTCGCAACGAAATCAATTAATATGGAACATTTTTAATCAATAAGAACGGGACATTTCACACATGGGCTGCTAAGAGCTGATCATTGGAGTGTATATACCAATAGTACATATATCTAAAAGCTGTGTATTGTACGAGTACGAATACGGGTGCATACGAGTAGAATTGTTGATGAAACTGAACGAGGATGTAATTGTAAGCATTTTTGTTAAGTAGAAGTATTTTGATAAGTGTATTGAAGTCTTTCAAAAGTTTATAAATACATTTTAAAACACTACATGTATATACATTTTAACTGAGTCGTTAAGTCATCGTTAGTCGTTACATGTAAGTGTTGTTTTGAAACCTTTAGGTTAACGATCTTGTTAAATGTTGTTAACCCAATGTTTATAATATCAAATGAGATTTTAAATTATTATATTATCATGATATTATCATGTATGAATATCTCTTAATATGATATATATACATTAAATGTCTTTACAACGATAATCGTTACATATATGTCTCGTTTAAAAATCATTAAGTTAGTAGTCTTGTTTTTACATATGTAGTTCATTGTTAATATACTTAATGATATGTTTACTTATCATAGTATCATGTTAACTATATATATATCCATATATATGTCATCATATAGTTTTTACAAGTTTTAACGTTCGTGAATCACCGGTCAACTTGGGTGGTCAATTGTCTATATGAAACATATTTCAATTAATCAAGTCTTAACAAGTTTGATTGCTTAACATGTTGGAAACATTTAATCATGTAAATATCAATCTCAATTAATATATATAAACATGGAAAAGTTCGGGTCACTACAATTACTACGAAGCAGAAAATTTTGGATGTCTATCAATTTAACCGCTTAAAATAATTTTTTCGTCGAAGTTTAAAGAAAATAAAGAAAATTCTATGTCCTAAAAACTAGAGCGTAGAAATGAGAAAGAAAAAACGCGTTGAAAATCAAAAGGTCAAAAAACAAGCGTCGAAAAACAAAATGTCAAAAAATAATAATAAGAAAGTAAAGCGTCGAAACTTAAAAGTCTAAAAACTAAATATTTAAACTTGCGTCTAAAGTTATTAAAGTTTAAAGGAATTCTATATCCAAAACGGCAATAACTTAAAAAGGCATTAAAACCTATTAAATATTAAAGCGATAAGTGACGTCGTAAAATTCTAAAGCACCTAAGTCTTATTCTAAAGAAAAAGCACTTAAGGGATTTTACGGCAAAACTTAAAAATCTAGAAATATAAAATACTACGGCAAAAACTAAATTTAAAACTAATTACGAACGAAAAATATACAAATTACGATTAAACGATAAAAATACAAATTATAACTAAAATGATAAAAATACAAATTTTATAAAAAATTATTTTTATATTATATTTTATAAAAGTACTAAAATTATATAATTGATAAAACTAATTAAAACTTAAAATACAAAATTAATTAAAACTAAAACTAATTACTATTAAATTAAAACCCTAATTAGGTTAAATAATAATAATAATTATTAATAAACTACTCCGTATTAAATGCCGTACTAGGTTTCAGCCTGTCAGAGAACTCCGCGACTGCAGTGCTTACTGCCCAAGTGGCTCCGCGACTGCGGTTTAATGCAGGTTCAGAATAAATTGCAGGTTCAAACTGGGCAGCTTCAGTTTTTTTTTTTTAAAGGAAAAGATAGATAATTTAATAAAAAATAAATTTATATTTTAAAAATCTAAATAAATATACATTTTAAAGACAATCTTAAAAATATATATATATATATATATATATATATATATATATATATATATATATATATATATATATATATATATATATATATATATATATATATATATATATATATATATATATATATATATAGTGGTAGGATCAAGAGAGAAGTAACCATTCGGGGGGAAGCGGGGGGAAGCAAAAACTTTTTTTTTTCGTTTTTAAAAAAAACTTTGTTCACGAATATTATAGATGAGATGAAAATATGAACATTTAGTAGAGACACTTTGTGATAAATGTTTTTATTTTGGCGGGAAAATGCTCGAAGAAGTAATATATAACAATTATCGTGTTTTTCGAGCGTATTTTGAGGTTTTAGCTATTTGGGTTTAGATATTAGGGTTTATATGTTTTAGATATCAGGGTTTAGAAATTTAGGGTTTAGGGTTTAGATTTAGGGTTTAGATTTAGGATTTAGATTGAGTTTTTAACACGAACGATTTAGAGTTTTAAAAAAAAAAAGTTTTTGCTTCCCCCCGCTTCCCCCCGAATGGTTACTTCCCTCTTGATCTTACCACTATATATATATATATATATATATATATATATATATATATATATATATATATATATATATATATATATATATATATATATATATATATATATATATATATATATATATATATATATATAAGTAGTGTTATTATTATTATAAAAGTGGGTTTTACCGTTTAGTGACCGGTTTATCGATTTTAAGATTTAAATCACAGTTAAAACCTAATGTAAAATATTAAATATAAATATAACTTAATTTAAAGCGTAAAGTAAATGACGATAAATAAAATTGCGATAAATAAAAGTACGATAATTAAAAGTGCAATAATTTGAAGTACGAAAAATAATATGATGACAAATAAAAGTGCGATGAGATATAAAATAAGGAATTATGCTTATTTAAACTTCCGTAATCATGATGTTTGACGTGTTGATTTTAATTTATTACCACGGGTTAATTGTCCTTTGTCCTGGATTATTCGATATGTCCATCTGGTTTTTGTCCATAACAGTCCATCGGTCATAAATATAAAGTGCGAGTGTCCTCGTCAAACTACCCTTATACCCGAAGTCAAATATTCCAACTAATTGGAGACTTACACTGTAACAAGGTTTTAATACTTTATTAATAATTACACCAGGTTATCGACTGCGTGTAATCCAAGGTTTTAATACTTTGTTAACAATTACACCAATTACCCTTGTATGTAATCCATCCCTGTTTTAATGAGATATGAACATTAATTTACCCACTTGATCAGTTTGAATAATCAATTACCCAATCCGAATAATTAATTAAATTATTGTTAAAGATGTCGTATAAATGTCACTAAATAGGACATTCATAATCATTTAATAATTATTATATTAACTAATTTGAAGATAGGTTCGACAGATTCCAACGAGTTATCATTCGATTAGACAATACCCCCATCTATTGATAGTCCATAGTCCAATATCCACAAGTGTCGGTCTTTTGTCCAAACCCAAATTATGGTACAAAATCCAATAACCCCGTCTTAATATTTAGCCCAACATGACGATTACTTCTGCTCAAGTAAGCATAATAATAACTTAGTTACGAGACATTAATTTAAAAAGGAAGAACATAGCTTACAGTTGTGATTAATAGCGTAGCGTTACACGGACAGAACTCCGACTTTAAAACCCGTAAAACATTTCTTACAGTAACCCAATTATTATTAAACTTAAATTAAAATTAAAATTATAATTATAAATATATATTACATAGAGAGAAAGAAAGAAAAAAGAGTGCGTTTGATCGTCCGAATGCATTGGCTTTTATAGGCAATTCTGTCCCAGGCAGCTCCGTAATCGTGGTACTTTTATGCCTTGGAGCTCCGCGATCGTGGAGTTTCGCACTCCAGATCACCAATTGATTTAAACGTGGGCGGCTTTGTATAATATAATATATAATATATATTATAATATATAATATATATAATTAATTATATATTATATTATATTCTTGTGCATAGTTGACTTGTAATTTTAGCTCCGTTGAGTCGTACGTTGATAGTTGGTTCATGTCTAGGTTCCAGATTTTCGAACGCCTTTTCGTATGATTTAATGTCTTGTACTTTATGTTTCGCGGCTTGTACTCTTGTCATTTTTGGACGTTTCTCATCAATAAATTGAACCACTTAAATTATATCTTGTATATTTGAGCTTTTGGGTCATTTGCGTCTTCAAATCATCATTTTCTTCTTTTGTCTTCGCACTTATTTATTTAAACGATTATTACTTGAAAATAGAACAATTGCAACTAAAAGCTTTACATATTGGAAGGATATTGAGCCTAAATATATTTTCATTTGGAGCACTATCACCCTACTGCTACATTTTTTGACCACTTATTACTTCGTGAGTGAAGGTAGGATTGTGCGCCAACTCCTCATACAGATAGGGAGCATCTCGCCAACTTGCTCGCCAGCTATGTAGCTACCCCGACAAATCGTCAATTGACGGTGTCGACTACTTAGGACCCGTTGCGTGGTCATATGTCTTTAACGTGACGTTTGACCAAAGATATGTCGCAATCCTTTCAAAAATAAAGATTATTTCAAGGTTTACAAGAGTTGTTCATCCAAAAGCTTCGTTACAAGGTTATAGTTACATGTGAAACCTATGCGACACAGTTTTAAAGAAAGTCAAAAGATGCTCCATGAAATGCATGTATACTCGACATCCAATGCAAGTATCAAATAATGAGCGGAAGCATGTTTCACATATCGTTCAAAGACCTGAGAAAAACATAGAAATCTGTCAACGAAAACGTTGGTGAAATCATAGGTTTAAGTAAGTAAGTGAGTAAAAGTAAGTCGAACCACAAGATTTGCAACATTGATAAAATAATAGTACATTCTAAAAGTTAATATTCACGAGCACCCAATTATCAAGGCTTAACATTCCGTCCGTTGAACCCCATCATAATAGTGCTAGAACAACACTGTTTCTCGAAAATATATTTCATCCATAGACGGTAGCGTACCGTCCGAGATGAGGGTTTGTCAAACCCATATGGCCATACAACATAAGTTCACGCCTACACTTACACCCTGCAAGTGTAACTAATGATAATCGAATTGAGGATTTCGTTCTAAACTCGTATGTAGAATGTTTGTTTTCCTGTACTTGTGTTCACTTAGTTAAAAAGAAACGTTTATGTTTTCTCATCCCAAATATAAGTTCAAAAGAGTAAAAGTGGGACTATGATCTCACCTTGAGCGTCAAGAGTAAATAAGTACTTCGACAAGTAACGTGTGCAAAGAACAATGCTAGTCTTGACCTAAACAAATAGGTTGTATCAATAACGATAGTCACGATTGGTCAAAGATGTTCAATTAGTCCTATGGCTCGTTACGACTCGATTATGTAGCATGTGAATCAATTTGTCAAGTTTCATGCAAGATACAAGTATAGAAACAAGTTAGGAATGTTGCATAATCATTTGGTTAAGTTTGACAAAAAAGTCAAACTTTGGTCGGTCAAAGTCAACGAAAAGTCAACACGTTCGGGTCGGGTCCCGAACTATTTTATGAGGTTTTTAATCATATATGATCATGTTAGAACAAGTTACATGTGAATCGGAGGTGCATAGCATAGCAAACATTATTCGAAAATTGACAAAGTTGGACAGACCACTTTGGCGCGCCGCGCGGGTATATGGAGCGCCGCGCCATTACTGTGCAGAGAAATCTGGCAGTTTTTAAGTTTTATGCACGAACCTAACTTCAAACAATCACCATTTATGACCCGCAAACAACCAAAACATGTATCTTATATCATCGGAAAGGTATTTTGACAAGGAACACAACTAACTACTTTTCATCAAGCGAAAACATCATTTACAATAACCGATTTCTCGCCAAGTGGTCATTTAAGTTCTTGAAATGCATTACATGATTCGGGAATCCAATCCACACATATGATATGCCGTTTCGAAGGTAATTACTCATGCAATACAACTAAACACTTACTAACAACATTTCATGGCATCCAAAGTATCAAAAGTTCATTTCAAGTCCATCAAACCCTAATCAAAATTCACAAAAATCACAAATCATGTATTTGAAGTTTTCTTAATCAACCTACGCATCAAAACGAAGCTAGTGATACTAGTAACACAATTAAAACATGAACTTTAACAATTTAACAACATTTAATCTTCCAAAATCAAAGATTAAGCAAACCCATTTTCAAGTGTTCAAACTAGTTACTCAAATCAACAAATCGAACAAACAAAACATATATTCATGTTATACACGAGCCATTGACACTAATTAACACTTTTATAATTCAAAAACATCAAGAACACAAAATCTAGTGATTTTAGAAAGTTACCCAAATGAGATGAAATTGGTATCAAATTGTAGAGGATGAAGAGAGGATTCCAAATATGTAATTTGTTTTGATGTTAGCCTCCAAATCCGAAATTAGATGATGAATTCTTGAAATGGAGTTTGAGAGGATTTGTGAAAGTATTAGAGAAAAATGGAAAAAAAAAAAAGAAAATAATGAATGGAGGAGAATGGTGGGAGGTGGTGACTAGTTGGCCAAGTTTGGCCAAAAGACGGGATTAGTCCCTCAAGTTTGTAATCGGGTGCGGAAGTTAACCAACGAATTATTTTTAAATTACATGAGAGAACGAGAGATGTTATAATCCAAATGACGAAAATATTTTAAGAATGTAAGCTAATGGAGGATACGAATCGAGATACTGAGGATATTATTAAAATAAAAAGACGGGCATTAAAATAATTTAACGGAAAAATGCGGGATGTTACATTACCCACACCTTAAAAGAAATTTTGTCCCGAAATTTAGTTGGAAGCAATAGTCGTTGTTTCTTACTCGAGACCTAGTGTTGTCAATGCTATGAATAAGTGAAGATACGTCCTTGGGCATTCCCACAAATTTTGACAGTCGAGATCTCAGTTTGTATTAAGACTTGGTTTTACGATCCACAATTTCAACCAGTCTCCCATGAAGGGGAGTTTGCCATCAATAGTAAGTTTATCTAGGAGAGTAGCACGTTCCTGTTCCGTAGGACACGTCTCTAAGTTTGTTGCATGGAACGTAGGGTAAACGGAAACTTAATTGAGTCGGAAGTTCTAAACGGTAGGAGCAGTTCCAATATGCCCCAAGGTTTCAAAAGGATTAATATATCGCGGTTTTAACTTTCCATAATTCCCGAAACGGATTACACCTTCCCAAGGTGCAAGTTCTCAATATTACACGGTTACTAACTTGGGATTCGAGAGGTTTACGTCGAATATCGGTATAGCCCTTTTGATGACTATGGGTCGTCTTGAGTCCTTCTCGGACTTGTACGATCTCAACTGTTATTTCTTGAATGAGTTCGGATCCGGTGATTTGCTTGCCACCTACTTTGGTCCAACGAATAGGGGTATGACATTTGCGGTCATATAGGGTTTCGAAAGTGCGGCATTAATACACGAATGGTAACTGCTATGTGAGAGGAGGCAACTAAAGGCAACAATACAAGTTTGTAACATGTCTTTCCAAGATGTGAAACGTACGTTTGTTTAGTCCGTTGGTTGTGGATGATACGTGGTACTCATGTTTAAACGTGTCTCTAAGGCTTCTTGTAACACTAGAAGTGAAACGAGTATTGTGATCTGAGATAATCGACAATGGTACACCGTGTTGGAATATAATTAAGATATGTTTGAACAAGCTAGTTAGGGTTTGAAAACTTTCGTTGGAACAAGTTCCTTATCTGCTACAGAGAACATTTTCCAGGGCTATTCACCCTCGTGGTGAATACTAGTAATACATGATGAGTCTCTCTCTCCATTGAGAAAGTATATAAAAGGTTTCCTTATACAAAAGTACAAGCAAAAGGACAGGAGTGGAATGAGAACTTAGAATAGGATGAGCTCACATCCTAAGGTAGCCATATCGCGCATCTAGTGGTCAAATGTTGAGACCTGGTGGGAAAACGAGATAGAACACGTAGTTGTATAGTTCGGGGTCGAGTAGTAGTTGTCCGTATCAGGAGCATGAGGACGATAAGTCAAAGAGAAAGGAAGTATCCTTGGATTGTGTGTTATCTTGGGTCCCAGTAATATCAGACTGAAAGGATCCATTCATATACATTATAAACGATTCACAATAGTTGATTACATCGCGAGGTATTTGACCTCTATATGATACGTTTTACAAACATTGCATTCGTTTTTAAAAGACAAACTTTCTTTACATCAAAAATTGACGGCATGCATACCATTTCATATTACATCCAACTATAATTGACTTAATATTAATCTTGATGAACTCAACGACTCGAATACAACGTCTTTCAAAGTATGTCATGAATGACTCCAAGTAATATCCTTAAAATGAGCTAATGCACAGTGGAAGATTTCTTTAATACCTGAGAATAAACATGCTTTAAAGTGTCAGCCAAAAGGTTGGTGAGTTCATTAGTTTATCATAATCAATCATTTCCGTAATAGTAATAGACCACAAGATTTCAGTTTCTATAAATATACGTACACTCGCGAGTGTATAAAAGTATTCTATAAGTTGTAGGCACCCGGTAACAAGCCTTAACGTTCATGTTTTACCCTCTGAAGTACACCAGATCAGGTGTGTTTAAAATAGCCTCGAAGTACTAAAGCATCCCATAGTCAGGATGGGGTTTGTCAGGCCTAATAGATCTATCTTTAGGATTCACGTCTACCGTACATAGACAAGTAGTTTAATGTTACCAAGCTAAGGGTATATTTCTGGTTTAAACCCACATAGAATTAGTTTTAGTACTTGTGCCTATTTCGTAAAACATTTATAAAACAGTGCATGTATTCTCAGCCCAAAAATATATATAAAAAGAGAGTAATGAAACTCACCATACTGTATTTCGTAGTAAAAATACATATAACGTCATTTAACAAGTGCAAGGTTGGCCTCGGATTCACGAACCTATATTAATTATATATATTTATATGTTGGTCAATATTTGTCTAACAATTTTTGGTCAAGTCATAGTGTACCACAATCCTAATGCTCGAGACTAATATGCAAAAGTCAACAAAAGTCAACTTAACCCAAAATGACTTCTAAAATTTATACGTGTTTATTATATAACTTAACTATAGTCATTTTATATATTTAAATATATTTATTAGATTTTATAATAATAAAAGTCATTTATTAATAAAAATTTATATTAACGTTTATATATGATAAAATATACTTTTATATATCTTAAGTAGTAATATTTATAAAGTTCACTTAATATCGTAAAACTATAGTGGTAAGTATTATTAATGTAATTATATTACGCGTGGTGAAAAATATCTTTGTATCCCCTATTTATTTGATAAAATAATATTGATCATAATAATAATAAGTAAAAGTTGTATTATTTTGTAATAATAATTATTATTATTCTATAAAAAATAACAATATTTATATTTACTAAAAATGTTATTATGATAAAATGATAATACTAACATAATAGTAATAATGATATTTTATAATAACAATGATATTTCTATTAAAATAATAACGACAATAATAATAATAATCATTTTAACAATAATACTAAAATTCAGTTGACTATAACTTCTAATCCGTTCATCGAAACCATTCGATATCTAAATGAAAAGTTCTTAATTTTTCGCTAGCTTTCCAATGACATGCATATCATATACCCTATCTCCGTAGCATATGTATCTAATTCAGGATTCAACAAACCTATCTAAGAACAATATCGAATGTACAAGCATGCATAATCCTATATACTCGAGCACTAGTCAGGGATACACTATTGAAATATAAAAGTTAAGTTATGAGTGCTCACGTATCAATATTGAGATTCAATATTGCAGGAAAGTACGTAGACGAAACGAAAATGATAAACGTTAGGTTGACCTCACGAGCAATACCCTCGATCAATACCCATAACCTCCATAGCTATAACCCATAATTTCCTTAGCTCTATCCCGTTTGAAAACTTATTTTAAAATCGTCTGAATATAACTCCGTCGTAGTATTTTATGTATACTAATAATATCTTGAAATAATACAAAGAAAATATATATGTGTAATTCGATTGAGAGAGTTTAGAGAAATATATTTTCAAGTTTCTATGAAATAATAAAACCTATTGAATTCTATTTATAATAGATTTTTGAATTATTAAAGTGAATTATTAAAGTATGAATTATTAAAGTAAATTATTAAAGTATGAATTATTAAAGTGAATTATTAAAGTATGAATTATTAAAGTGAATTATTAAAGTGAATTATTAAAGTATGAATTATTAAAGTGAATTATTAAAGTATGAATTATTAAAGTGAATTATTAAAGTATGAATTATTAAAGTTAAAGTAAAGTAAAAGTAAAGTAAAGGTAAAGTTAAAGTATAGTAAAAGTATAAAACTATGTACGTATAATACGTGTATAAATATATAAAATATTAATTTAAATCGTTATATATATTTGATAAAATAAAATATAAATATCGTTATTTTATCATACTAGTTAAGTAATGAGTGGTCAAAAAGAATAGATTTCTTAAATCACAGTGGACCTCATAACATAGGCCCGTAATCATATCATAATGTATCTGATAATTCAATCATTTGATATTATCTCTTAATTCTGTCAATAAATATATCGAAACAAATACGTTCATGTAAAGTATCATATATCTAATACTTTGTTAATGTTTTCAGTTAATATTATATATTATATATACATATCTATATACACATAATTGTTCGTGAATTGTCGAACACGGTCAAAGGATAATTGATTACATGAATGTAGTTCCAAAATTTTTGAGATTCAACATTACAAATTCTGCTTATCGTGTCGGAAACATATAAAGGTTAAGTTTAAATTTGATCGGAAATTTTCGGGTCGTCACACAGACGGTCATAGTGAAATAACAGTGTTATGTAATGTGGTACGTGGTGATGAGAAGATTGATCGGATCCATAATTAAGTATTCCAATCGTTCGTGCAAAAATAACAAATTTCAGTTTTCTTGATTTCGAGTCGAGAGAGTATGCCTTTCGGGCGTTTAAGTAGAAATATTTCCATATTTGAGTTCCAGTGTGTTAAACAAATTTAGCTAGTAAGGCTTGTGTGAAAGATCATGTTCAGAGTTCGGACACGGAGAGGTTTAAATTTTGCCCTCAGTGAGTTAACGAGTTTAAAGGTCGTGCAACACGAGAAAAGTCGGAAATGAATCTTCAGTAATAACCGACGAGATCTAAGATTTTACGAATACAAGTCTAAGTCGTGAGGGTTTCCCGATTATGTGTGGTTCCGATTGCGAGATGTATTGAAATACTTTGACCACTAACAACATGGTCTAAAAATTGGACTTCGTTTAACCAAAATTCTTACTTGGAGAATTCGGCCTAGAATTGCTCTTTTCTCAAGAGTTCGAGCGTAAGACGGAGATGTCGTTCATTTTCTTCTTTACTTGAATAGGTTTAGACATCATCTATAAATACGATAACGGATTCATCTAGATAAGTTTACAAACGCGGTTCAGGAGGCCTATGAATACGGGCGGAGTCCTAGATAATCGAACGGTACTAAAAGAAATTTACAACTATCGTAGCGAGTTCTGAAAGCGGGTTAGGAAACATCTTCTCCCTGATCTCTCAATTGATGATAATCGGAACAGAGGTCGGTTTGGAATATACGCAAGATTCATGTAAATAATCAGGAGGTCATGGATACGAGGATAAGGGTATCGGTTTTTAACCGAAAGTTACTTAGTTCCAATGATCTATACATAATTGTAGGGAAACTTTTCTCCTTAACGAATAGATTTTGAGCTCCTTAGTTCTATAGGTGTCAAGTCACAATTCAAATTATCCACCCAATAAGTTTAACGTATATCCTCCGATAAAATTTATCGATACACGAAAATTTTTCATTGGTCACTTAAATTGCCTAATTAATATCTAAAGGAAAAAGGTGAAGTACAAAGAGTACGAGTCAAAGCCTTGGTTATAAAACGTCTAACAGTAATCGAATCGAATAAGTATGAAATATGCGGGTTGTTGTGAAGAAACGTACCCGTGACTAGTCCATCATCGTCTCGGGCATCCTAGGTGTCGATGTTGAAAGTTCAATGGCGTGCGTTGGGGTTGGTTTCTTCGTTGGACATGCATTCCTAAAATGACCCGGTTGGCCACATTCGAAACAAACACTTGTTTTTGGTACATTGGGCCCCTTTTCAGCAACGGGGGCGGCACTTTTACAAATATGGGCCACATGGCCACTTCTTTGACACCTGATGCAAAATGGTTTACCACATTCGCCCAAATAATGTTTGTGGCACTTGTTACAATAAGGTAGGTTTCCAGCATACCCCTTCTTGCCACCGGGGGTGAAAGGCTTCTTGGCGAAGTTGTTGTGGTTGTGGTTGCTTGATGGAGAGGCTTCCCATTTTCTTTTGTTGTTACCCGGTTGGTCCTCGGCCGTTGGTGCCGGCGCTTCAATTTCATTCACCATTTTTATAGATTGGCGGGCCAACGCTAAAGCCTCTTGTAGGTTAGTGGGTTTGGATGACATTACCCCGTGTTGAATGCTCTTAGGGAGGCCATCCATGTAAAGTTCAACTCTTAGGGACTCGGGAGTCATGAGATTTGGACACATTAAGACTAGTTCGGTAAACCGTTGATTATAAGCTTCGAGGTCATTCCCGACCATTTTTAAATTTCTTATCCCTTGTTCGAGCCTTCGAGTCTCGTTGCACGGGAAGTATTCGGTGATCATTCTTTCTCTTAATTCAGTCCAAGAGAGTGTGTGGGCTTCATCGATACCCACCGACTGTACATGCGTGTTCCACCATGAGAGAGCAACACCGGTGAAAGTGAGGGTGGAGAATTTGACCTTATCTTGGTCTCGACAACCGCTTATGCTTAAAACGGATTCCGTTTGATCAAACCATCGGGTGAGAGCAACCGGTCCCCCGGTTCCATCGAAAGTGGGAGGATTGTACTTCATAAAGTTTTTGTAGGTGCAACCTTTGTTTGAATTACCGGCCCCACGATTGTTGTTGTTGGAAAAGTGATCGGCCACGGTCGCACCCACGGCGGTGGTTATCATTCGTTGAAGAGCTTGTTCTAGAGTTTCGGGAGGAGTATTGTGTTGACCTTGGTGAGCCATTGTTCCTTCATGACATAAGAATATCGTTGATTAGTATTTTCAACAATACTAACCGTGATACAGAAAAAGGATAGAGAGAAATTTTTTCCTTGACTCGCCTTAAATTCTTTATGTCATATTGTCGGAACGTTCATGTGAATCACCGTAATATAATCCCAGAAATTATATTACCCTGATTCACATGTGCATTTAACATTACTTCATAAAGTCAAGGTGGCGCGTCAACAAAATTTATCAACGTAAGATCAAGATCGAATACGAGTTAGATATGATAAAAGAGTTCGAGTATAATGCACAAATAATCAAGTAATTCCTACTTCAGTCTATATGCCGGTTGTAGTCTAGATTCACTAATGTACCCTATGACTCGGGGTTGACACCAATGAACTCTAAATCCCTACAACCAAAGCTCTGATACCACTTGTAGCGACCCCGACAAATCGTCAATTGACGGTTTCGACTACTTAGGTCCCGTTGCGTGGTCATAGGTCTTTAACGTGACGTTTGACCAAAGATATGTCGCAATCCTTTCAAAAATAAAGATTATTTCAAGGTTTACAAGAGTTGTTCATCCAAAAGCTTCGTTACAAGGTTATAGTTACATGTGAAACCTATGCGACACAGTTTTAAAGAAAGTCAAAAGATGCTCCATGAAATGCATGTATACTCGACATCCAATGCAAGTATCAAAAAATGAGCGGAAGCATGTTTCACATATCGTTCAAAGACCTGAGAAAAACATAGAAATCTGTCAACGAAAACGTTGGTGAAATCATAGGTTTAAGTAAGTAAGTGAGTAAAAGTAAGTCGAACCACAAGATTTGCAACATTGATAAAATAATAGTACATTCTAAAAGTTAATATTCACGAGCACCCAATTATCAAGGCTTAACATTCCGTCCGTTGAACCCCATCATAATAGTGCTAGAACAACACTGTTTCTCGAAAATATATTTCATCCATAGACGGTAGCGAACCGTCCGAGATGAGGGTTTGTCAAACCCATATGCCATACAACATAAGTTCACGCCTACACTTACACCCTGCAAGTGTAACTAATGATAATTGAATTGAGGATTTCGTTCTAAACTCGTATGTAGAATGTTTGTTTGCATGTGTTCACTTAGTTAAAAAGAAACGTTTATGATTTCTCATCCCAAATATAAGTTCAAAAGAGTAAAAGTGGGACTATGATCTCACCTTGAGCGCAAGAGTAAATAAGTACTTCGACAAGTAACGTGTCCAAAGAACAATGCTAGTCTTGACCTAAACAAATAGGTTGTATCAATAACGATAGTCACGATTGGTCAAAGATGTTCAATTAGTCTTATGGCTCGTTACGACTCAATTATGTAGCATGTGAATCAATTTGTTAAGTTTCATGCAAGATACAAGTATAGAAATAAGTTAGGAATGTTGCATAATCATTTGGTTAAGTTTGACAAAAAAGTCAAACTTTGGTCGGTCAAAGTCAACAAAAAGTCAACACGTTCGGGTCGGGTCCCGAACTATTTTTCTGAGGTTTTTAATCATATATGAGCATGTTAGAACAAGTTACATGTGAATCGGAGGTGCATAGCATAGCAAACATTATTCGAAAATTGACAAAGTTGGACAGACCACTTTGGCGCGTCGCGCGGGTATATGGCCCGCCGCGCCATTACCTATGCAGAGAAATCTGGCAGTTTTTAAGTTTTATGCACGAACCTAACTTCAAACAATCACCATTTATGACCCGTAAACAACCAAAACATGTATCTTATATCATCGGAAAGGTATTTTGACAAGGAACACAACTAACTACTTTTCATCAAGCGAAAACGTCATTTACAATAACCGATTTCTCGCCAAGTGGTCATTCAAGGTCCATTTTCAAAGTTTCAAGTTCTTGAAATGCATTACATGATTCGGGAATCCAATCCACACATATGATATGCCGTTTCGAAGGTAATTACTCATGCAATACAACTAAACACTTACTAACAACATTTCATGGCATCCAAAGTATCAAAAGTTCATTTCAAGTTCATCAAACCCTAATCAAAATTCACAAAAATCACAAATCATGTATTTGAAGTTTTCTTAATCAACCTACGCATCAAAACGAAGCTAGTGATACTAGTAACACAATTAAAACATGAACTTTAACAATTTAACAACATTTAATCTTCCAAAATCAAAGATTAAGCAAACCCATTTTCAAGTGTTCAAACTAGTTACTCAAATCAACAAATCGAACAAACAAAACATATATTCATGTTATACACGAGCCATTGACACTAATTAACACTTTTATAATTCAAAAACATCAAGAACACAAAATCTAGTGATTTTAGAAAGTTACCCAAATGAGATGAAATTGATATCAAATTGTAGAGGATGAAGAGAGGATTCTAAATATGTAATTTGTTTTGATGTTAGCCTCCAAATCCGAAATTAGATGATGAATTCTTGAAATGGAGTTTGAGAGGATTTGTGAAAGTATTAGAGAAAAATGGAAAAAGAAAAGAAAATAATGAATGGAGGAGAATGGTGGGAGGTGGTGACTAGTTGGCCAAGTTTGGCCAAAAGACAGGATTAGTCCCTCAAGTTTGTAATCGGGTGCGGAAGTTAACCAACGAATTATTTTTAAATTACACGAGAGAACGAGAGATGTTATAATCCAAATGACGAAAATATTTTAAGAATGTAAGCTAATGGAGGATACGAATCGAGATACTGAGGATATTATTAATATAAAAAGACGGGCGTTAAAATAATTTAACGGAAAAATGCGGGATGTTACAAGTTACCTGCTTGACGTCCTTAACGCAATGGAGATAAGACCCACTGTTTATTTATTTGTTAACTTATGCTTTATATATTGTAAAGTTTAGATTTTATTGATATATTTTTGAGTATTATTTGGTGAAAGATATAGTGTTTAGTGAAAGAAAATTTAAATGGATAAGGTAATGTGACGTTAATGTGGTAGAGAAAAGTTCGATTAAGATGTGAAATGGTAGTATTATTAAAATCACGTCTTCTCTCTGACTTGATTTCTGTGCCATCCTTATTTCTTTTTCTTTTATCCCATCAACTAAGTTTCTTTTACTCCGGCAACTAACTTTCTATGTAACCCAAAGGGACGCTCCCCTCTTTGTTCTCTGTTAGGGTTCCGCCAACAATTGTTTCTCTGCAACGGCCACCGGTACCTCACTGGTGGCCCGCCGCCCACCTTTCCTTTTCCGTTTCCTTTATGCTTTTCCTTTCTTCTCCCTGGATCCTCCTCCTTCCTATTTCTTCGGTCATTTTACGTTTTTCGATCGTCATTTTTGAACCAACGTGCTTCTCAGGCGGCGAGTGGGTTTTAAATCTGGGTCATCTAGAGCTCATTCTAGGACCGGGTTGGTTTAGATCTGGTTTTCTGGTGGCAGACGATTTTTTGGCGTGACGATTTATGGTTTGACTGACTTCGGAGATTATTTCAGCGGACGTGGGTTGCAGGCGACGAACGTCGTTGGCGTTCTGTGACTCGTTACAACCGCTTTTGTGGTAAGTCTCTGTTCCTTTTGTTGATTAATGGTAGTTGACTGTTGGGGTTGCTGGTAACTGTTAGCAGCCGTCAGCGGACTGGTGGCGGTCGACGGTTGTTGACGGCTACCGGCGGCTGCTATCGGCTTCGACAGATTTGGAGGTGGTGTCCTTCTTTGTTTACCTTGTTTTTTTTTCTTTCAAAAATGGCGGATTTTTCTTCATCATTTTCGCACCACCTGATGTTGTTGTCGTAGTGTACTCACCGAAGCTCCGATATCTTTACTGCATTTAGGTCAGTGGTCTAGATGGGCTGGTTGTTTGTCTGTTTGGGCTTTGCTATTTGTTTGGGCCTCTGCGGGTTTATCTGGTGCGTGAATTTTGGTCCGCATCACCTTTTCTGTGTTATTTTGTTCCGATCTCGCTCGTTCCATCTTCCCTGTCACTGATTTTGGTTCAGAACGGTCCGGTGTAGTTGCCGCCTTAGCGACTTTAGGGTTGTTAAGAGCCAAAAGAATGGAGATTTGGAGTATTATTCCCGGTTGTTTCCTGACCGTCCATGTAGCTAGGGTTTTAACAGGTTAGGGTCTCTAGGTTGACTGCTGTATTGGGGTTCGTTTGGATGTGCTAACCATCGGGGTTATGATCTGGGTTTCTGGTCAATGCGGTCTCGATACGGGTGTTCTTGAGTTGCCCGACGAGTAATTTGGTTACAGATTTTCAAGTAAGGGTTGATGTGGTGGGTGTCGGCCTTGTGGATTGGGGTTCGCAGTTGCAGACTTTGGTTCAGGTGAGGACTTTTTTGGTCTAGTTTTTCTGGTGGTGGTTACGTCATCTCTACAGCAGGCACGACTTATAGTGGTTGGATGTTTGCCTCGGGATTCTGTATTCCCGGACACGTGTTGTAGTTTTCAATGTATTTGGTTATGTTTGTTTTTCAAGCTTGTGTAGGTTGGGTCTATGGGGCGATCTGTTATTCGCTCGGTTTGTCAAACAGAAATCTATATCAACTGTAACACCACAAGATTACTGGGTCTACTCTTTTAGGGCTCTATTTTTGAGTCAACTGCAAGTGTCGATTTATTGGCATGTTGACTACCGTTTAGAGCCTAAATTGAATTCCAGACGGGATTTAAAACCCATGGAAATTTGATTCTACCATTTTCATCGCGTCTCAATTTTATTTTACTATTTTATTTAAAAAAAAAATCCTACTTATTGGCCGGAAGTCCACTCGGAAGCAATCTCTTTATCCGTCAAATAGAGAGAGGGATGACTTTCATTACTTTTGGGAGTGTTTCACTCTGGGTGAAGAAGTGACTTGTTTTTATTCTCGGATAGGAGAAGAATTGTCTACATCTCACCTCTCCATACACCACTCATGTGATATTGTATTTTGTTGTTATATTTATATTTATTTATATATATATATATATATATATATATATATATATATATATATATATATATATATATATATATATATATATAGGGTGAGGATTCAGAAAAAACCAGATGTGGTAAAGAACCGAGAGAACCAACAGCTCGACCTTCATCTATGTGTAGCTTGACCTTCAATTTGCATGCAGCTCGAGTCAATCTGCGTGCAGCTCGAGTCAAGCTGGGTACAGATGGAGTCAATCTGTGTGCAGATTGAGTCAATCTGCATGCAGATTGAGCTTGTTTTGGGTGTAGGCACACTCTGTTCTTCGTAAGAAATTGAATCTCTCAAAATCAAACCTATAGCAAAAATTAAAAACGCAGATTTATTAGGTTTCATCTCGTGAATCTATGTGCAAAGTTTCAGATTCTAACTCCTAGATTTGAGCTCGAATTCGTGAGTCAAAGATTTGGGGAAAATAAGTCAACAACTTTTCATAGCTCAAATTCATAATCTATATGATGTTTCAGCTTAAATTGACGATTGGCGAGCATTAGATGCAACAATTTAAGCGACTTTTATGTTGGAATCATCATCTAAAATTCCTTTGATTGATGTTACGAATTCATGTTCATCGTTCATCATCCGCTCACTATTTATGATAGGTCATATCATGTTGAGATTAGAAGAAAAGACAAGTTAGAATGAGATTCGGTAAGTGTGAAGGAGATTCGGTATGAGAGAGAATTAACAAGATTTATATTCCACAGCTTCTAGAACTCAGTTACAATGCAATGGCTATCTAATTAGGACTATTTAGGTTCCTTATATAACCCTCTTCTAAGGAACCATCAATTAAGCTTATTTCACATTAACACTATACAACTTCGGGGTCCTAACAATCTCCCCCTGAGTGTTAAATGTGAACTTTACAATATAATCCGATTAAAACATCTAAAGGAACTTTGTTCCTCTGAAGTGAACTTTGGATTTGAATCCCTTGAGATTCTCATATCTTCGTATGTTAACTCTTGTCTTTAGACGACTTTTCAATCTTGTGAGAATGTATTTGACAATCTCATTATCTTCAGTTGAATAGCAGTTATTGATCAGTCTCCATCTCAAATATTTGAAAGCATACATCAATGTTCCGTCTGAGTATCTTCTGAAATCTGAGACTCTGATGAAGATCTTTGTATAGTGAGAATTGACAAACACAAACCCATAAGGACTGTCACTTACTTCAAGCAAGGACATATATCTTAGCTCTTCGATTACTTGATTTGGTGGTTTGATTCTGAGCTTTTTGTGTCCAGATTCTAACCACATTTGAAAATTATGAATGGACATTCATCTCATTGAGTCAAGAATAAATCTATAGACTGCCTTCATCGCGGTAACATGATAAATTGTTGCAGATTCATTCAAGTTAATCAAGTAGTTGTAAATGAAAATAATGTCATCCATCTTCAATCTATCAAAATCTGCCTCAGAGAATTGATAATCTTCATCATCCATTCTTGTTACGTGAAACAATGGCATCTTCACTCCATTCTTGTTAATCATCAAAATCTTATTTATGCTTTTGATCTCTGAATTTCGCTGAACTTGAAGTTTCTCTTCATTCTTCAATTTATATTTGTCACGAACACTCAGATAAGCTTTGAGATATTCTGGTTTCTTATGATATTTCCATGCACCCAGAACACTCATTGATGCAGAAAGGACGAGATCAGAATCACCATAGATTCTATACGCTTGTTGTTCAATGAATGGTGAACGAAGAATCATCTTCTCTTCTTTCTCACTTAATTGGAAATCAGCATCACGCTCAAGAACAATCTCTGCAATTTGAAATGGAACATTCAGATCAGGAGGAGTCGTAGTATCTTCCTTTCCATTAGAGAAAATCTCCTTCTCAAAGTGTATCCCAAATTCATCAGTTGGAGATGACAAATTAACAAATTGATGATCGTTGAATTCATTGGCGACACTCGACGACCCCTTCAAAATATCTTCAATATTATCGAAGTTTTGATTGTCCTCTTGAGCTGACTTATTCTCTACTTGATCAGCTGAATCCATAATCATAAGCATCCCTGAGTCACCCTCTCTCTGACCTTCTGATTCATCTAGAAAACTCTCACACTGAATTTCCTCAATTTCATCGCTTTCAGAATCAGATATATCAACTACATCTTGATCCTTATGTTGACTAGATGTACCAGCTTCATACGTTGATCTTTGAAAACCACTGGACCGATAACCACCTTGTCTATTCTCCCCCTCATGAAGATTTTCGGGATCGAAATCATCATGATCAGGCATGTGAATTGGTCCAGGTGACTTGCATGGAGATAAAGGATATACTATCCTTGCTTGCTCAAGATAAATCATCATAGTCTCGCTAACTTCATCAAGATCAGTTTGTTTAGCAAACTCAGCAATATATAGTTCCTCCACCTCATTGTCAGAGAGATATCTTAATCCATACCTATTCGAAATCTGAGAAAGTGACCTAGTTGGTGAAACAACAGTGTAACCACGAACAACATCAGCATCAGCAGCAACTGTTGAAGGCGATGTCGATGGAAGTGTTTGATTTGCCGTGAGGGCGGGTAAGGATATATGTGCGGCATTATACTTATATGTAGGGCTGTACATACTACTAGTCAGATTCGTGATATCCTCTTCTGATGGAGGTTGGGCAACAACCGGAGTTGTCGCCGGCGAAGTTTCTTTCGAAGCATCCGCCTCCATGACTTTAGTCTCATGGGACTCTGACAAAGTAGTAGAACTACCCGTCGGTTTTGATCTCGTAGAGATATTGCTATCTCCGACTCCTGAAATCATTGATATACCATGAGGTGATACATCTCTTTCAGTTAACGACTCTTCCTCCAGACCCTGAGTTTCAGAATCCGAAAGAGAAGTGGTTCGAACCAATGGATCACTTTCATGAACCAAGGGATCAGTCTGCTGGAAGTATGATAAATATCCCGAAGGATTGTCATGTTGACTCGTTTTCATGGGACACGGCAGATCTCCCTCATCAAGATAAGTCGGACCTCGAGACCCTGTTGTACGTTGAGGCAAGGAGGATTTCCAGCCGATACGTAAGGTGCCTTTTCAAGACTTTTCGGCTCCCCTTCGGCCGTTCCGGACTTCAATGATTGAGTTACCTCAATCGATTGAGTCAACGCAGACTTTACTGCAGAGGAAGACTTTACTTCCTTAGATGCCGAAGCATCTTTCTGTGTAAGATTTATTGTTAAGTCCTGTTTAGATTGGATGAGCTTAGTGGTCTTTTTACCATCCTTGCGTTTAGCTCTCTTGCCTACCGAAGCTTGCGCTTCATTTAGCGTAGGACTTACTGTTATTATTGGATGTGATACGGAGATGGGTGAGGGTTATGACGACCCGGGAATTTTTGATTAAATTTAAACTTAATCTTTATATGATTTCGATACGATAAGAAAAGTATGTAATGTTGAGTCTAGAAAATTTTGAAACGATGTTCATATATTCATTTGACACTTTAAAGCATGTTTATTCTCAGGTATGAAAGAAATCTTCCGCTGTGCATTTGCTCATTTTAGAGATATCACTTGAGGTCATTCATGGCATATAGAGTTGAGTACCTCACAATGGGACCATATGTTGAAGACTTCGTCCAGATGGATTAGGACGGGTCATCTCATGTGGTATCAGAGCGGTGGTCATAGCGAACCAGGTCTTGCATTAGTGTGTATAACTAGTAGTTGTTAGGATGCATTAATGAGTCTGGACTTCGGCCTAGTAGTTGTTAGGATATATTAATAAGTCTGGACTTGAACCTGGTCTGCATGTCAAAAGTTTTGCTTATCATTTTGTGTCGGAATCACTTGCTTATTATTCATAGTCTAGACACATCTTACTGCATTAACTGCATGAATAGTGTATAGACAAAATTCATATCTTAGCGTATCTGCTAAATCATATCTTAGCGTATCTGTTACTTTAGACTTTATCTGACACGTCTCCTTAATTCCCTTCATAATCTACGGGATCTTCTGTACTATGTATAGGTATTCTATGTAGTTAGAATATCATCCGATATCCGAAAATCATTTCATATCGAAAAATCCTTTATTCAATCGTATGAAATGGAACTCACAACTAGTTTAAGTCCCTCGGATTCCGATATGGAGTCCCACTCCAGCTCCGAAAGCAGCGTCACCAGAATGAATCAATCAATCAGCCATCCCCAATTCATCTGATGGGTTCGTAGTCTACTCAATCATTGGAGACAAGAAGAAGGCGATCCTTTCACCAACCAAATTCACCTTTTGGAGAAGAACCTGAAACACTTACCGGTGAACCTATTAGAAACACCATTTTCACCCTCATTTTCCGAATATCTCGCTATGATTATATACTATCTCAAATTCAAACCCTTATTCACTCGCCCGTTCCTACCGACAATCATCCCGGAGTAATAAGTCAGCGAGCTTTGCACCCGAGTTGTAGCCTTATAAAATATGGTGCAAAATGTACCAGCTTCAGCAATATTACCGGCATCAACAGTACCACCAACAACAACATTCGCATCCCAAGCCTCAATTTCACAATCTGTCCCATGAACATCAACATCATACGCACCATAAATACCAAGAAGTACCAACAGCAATGAACGATGAAGTATTGATCCATAACTTCATTAATATTCTGCGAAGAATATGTGGATCCTAATAATTAACGATGAAGTATTGATCCATAACTTCATTAATATTCTGCGAAGAATATGTGGATCCTAATAATTAACGACGAAGTATTAATCCATAACTTCATTAATAGTCTGCGAAGAATATGTGGTTCCTAATAGTTTTAGAGATTACTTATTCTAGCTCAAATCGAAAATCAAATGAGTCTAATATTATATTGACTCATTAAATCCATAATTACATCTGAAGAAAATATATATGTATATATATTTTCATAAAGATTGTGATTAAAAATTCTTTCGTACAAACTGTTAATGATGAAAATATTTTAACGGGTAGGTAATACCCGAGGAATACTTAAGATTTCACATTAATAAGTTACACTGTACATTCTTCAAATCTGATTCAACAGTCATTACCTATCCTACTTACATCCACAGATATACGTATCCGTTCATTCACGAATAACCATTTTCATTCCAATTCAATTTCATATTCGAATTTCGACCGATCAGAATCCAAGTCAAAATATGACAAGTGGCATAATGAAGAAAATAATGGACAAAAATAAAATTGATTAGTAACCAATTAATTAACTACGTAAAAATTTTAAATCTCTACTAACCAAATCCTAGCTAACTGTTCCTATACCCGTGACTATTTCCTTATTACATTTTATTTATTGTCATTTTAATTATCACAATTAATTATCGCAATTTTAATACTCGCAATTTTATTTATCGTCAGTTAAATACTGTTATTTATTTTACGCACTTTAAATATCGTCATTTAAAAACTGTCATAATATACTAGTCTTCGTTAATCCCGAGACAATATAATATATCCTTGATTAACTAGATTAGATATTGAACTATTGGACTACTAATCTTGGACAATTAAAAAGTATTAAAAGAGTAGGAAATATTAATTATAACACATTTTGATTTAAAATATCGTTAATAAGTTACGTCTTCTACAGTTAAACAATTCTTCAAGTCTGCCACTTGATTTCATCTTAAACCTCATTTGTATCTTAACGATTATAATCTGCGTTCAAACCTTTCATGATTCTTGAAAACACCTCAATCGAGAGGATGAACCAATCACACTTCATCTACAGAAAGAAAAGATTGATGCGTATAGTTATGCACCTGAAAACTCTCGAAAACTGAATAAACGTTTAACGCGTAGCTGTGCTAATTCCTTTAGCGTTATTATTACAGAAAATAACTTTGCAATCTCTTTCCAAATTAGCCAATTTTGTCACAGCTCCAACAAGTCAACTTCGACTTTTCGTCTGAAACAACCTTATTATAATCTTAATATATATGCGTGCTCTTTTGTTGTTACTGGGGAACCTTTTATATCCCAACATATTATCAGTAGACGTACCAGCAACCTCTTTGCTCCTTGGCTTAAATCTCTCCGACAAATTACTATATTTATCTATTGAAGTCTTATCATATACTCATCCGCATCTTGTAACGAGAACTGCCATACCAATTACAGGGAATCAGCAATCAGTACTTTGAAAACTCACAGCATATCTACATCAACAGTTATGTGTATAACATTTATCTCTTAGAATTATGATCTTTCATTCTGAAATTCTGAAAAGCACTCAATCTACAAATCAATACTCTGAATGTTGAAAAAGCTGAATGAAGCAGCAAAAACCGTAGATAACCATAAACGACCTTAATCATCAGAAGTTTGATGATAAAGAATAGTATGTTGGAAAAGCTCAGAAAAGTTGGAACTGGAAAACGGATTGAGCTAACCACGAAGGAGATCAAGGACAAATACAAGGACCATACCCTATATTCAAAGAATCCAGGTAATTCTGGATCCGTTGAAATCTTTAGAGAATATCTTGCTCCGAAGTCATGTTAAAATCTTGCGGAAAAATTTTTCTTCATCAACCTTCAAACTTGGAAATTCCAAAATATCATCATAAATATCTTCGATATTTCTGAGGATATTTTCATAAATATTCTCGTCCGAAATTATATACCTCTTCGTGCTTCTTGTGTTTCATTATATTGGAAACTTATGTAAAAATCTAAGTGTAATTTATGAATGAATTCTGGAGAAATGTAAAGAAATTGATGCATGAGTTAGTATAATATAATAACACTTGATCAACGTGATTATATTACAGTAAGTCATGTTGAGTTTCTAATGGGACATGATGATTCACAGATCATAACGTCATCATGTGCCATGTTACATAACTCTTTCATTCTGCTTAACTTCTGAACATATCAAGAACATATTATCTTGATAGTTCTATCTTTTCTCTTGAACTCTGGTAATTTAACCAATTAAGATCGTGCTATTACAATTTCTCTCTTAGAACATTAGTCATGTTCATTTGAAACTTCATACCTACAAATTCTGGACCATTATTCGCTTAATTTAAAGTCGGGAAGAGAAAACAAGAACATGAAGCTCCGATATATAAGGGAAAATATAAAGCCCAGTAACAACACCGAAATTACAAACTGTGTATATCAGTGCGTATAGCAATATAAAGACACGGGAGGATTATAAATACAATAATACCTAGTGCATAGTAGAAATAAACAGATTCTTCCGGTGGGAGTTGGAAAAGAAGAACGATCATTACGATAATCAGAATAAGAACAAGGATTATAACCGGATTAGGCATTATTATAATCTTTTGGATATATGAACTGAGAAAGAAGGTATAGAAGTGGTGGAAACTAGTGGAACGAAAAAGGTAAATTTATAATGGAAATATCAGACAGAGTAATCGAGGCAAATCACCGTATTTAATTATAGAGATCTTAATCTCCTTATTCGTCGAAGAATCAAATCTCTCAGATTTCGAAGATTTTCTTTAAATCCCTTGAATTCCGGAATTCAATCGCGACTACGTCAAAAGTTATGGAAAATCTCCATTTCTTCATCTCGATCTTTTGTAATAGCTTTATTCATACGCTTCGATTAAACGAGTCATTTTATCCATATTACTCAATGATGATAAAACTCTATTTATCAACTCATAATCATCATGAAAATATTTTTATTGTTAACCATGACCACCTCACTCAAATTTCGGGACGAAATTTCTTTAATGGGTAGGTACTGTGACGACCCGGGAATTTCCGACTAAATTTAAACTTAATCTTTATATGATTTCGATACGATAAGCAAAGTATGTAATGTTGAGTCTAGAAAATTTTTAAACGATGTTCATATATTCATTTGACACTTTAAAGCATGTTTATTCTCAGGTATGAAAGAAATCTTCCACTGTACATTTGTTCATTTTAGAGATATCACTTGGAGTCATTAATGGCATATAGAGTTGAGTACCTCGCAATGGGACCATATGTTGAAGACTTTGTCCAGATGGATTAGGACGGGTCATCTCAAGGGTGACCTAATTGGTTCTAGGTCTTGGTCCGTATCACCAACGGTTGGAGTAACTGTTTGGTGGACGATGGGTGTCGAAGTCCTAGATCTAGTTACTCATTGGGTTGGCGGAGTCTGAATCATCTCATCAGGTATAAATCGAGTTCTCTTAGGAGAATGTTCAGGAGATGACTCAGTTGCTGAAGAATCAGTGTCACTGCTCACTTCGGGTGTTGTTGAAAGGGTTGGTTCAATCCTAGGTGAACTAGGCTCCCTGATCCTCACGGGTTGAGCTTGGTGTGCTACCCTAGAACGTTTGAGGTTCACCCTAAGTGGAGGATTAGCTGGTCTGGGTGGTTGTACTACAGGTTCCTCTACAACCTCTGGGACTGGAACCGCGGCGGGTTCAACTTGTTCATGTTGTGCCGGGTTCGGAAGAGGTATTCCTACAGCCTCAAAATAAGAGCGCATTCGAGTGTCTTGGGGTACAGCTAGCCCCACAAGCCAATTTGGAATCAGCGCAGTGAATTGATCGTCAGATACCACTGGGGTATTCATCTTCAGCTCCCCAAATCTTTTCATCTGTAATCCATGTGTACCTAGAACAAAAATATTTGCATTTCTGCAAGCAGTGATAGCATCATGGATAAAGATACAAAAAACCTTTCACAAGGGATGTATGAACCCCTTGGCTTATCAACTTGTGCCTGAACCAGTTCCCATAGAAGTTCAGCATAGTCAGGAGCCTCTACTCTTATGAAAGAGTAAAACAACTTCAGCATTGGCATGGTCAGGCTGTCAGATCCACTTCTTGTCATCAGCAAGCATCTGTTGATGATTGAGAAGATCACATACCACCTTGAGAGCAGATATTTCTTCTGGAACTTAGCTGGTGGAACATTAGTAGCTCCAACATAACCAAGATCGAAGACTGCATTCATCATTTGCTAAGTAGCAGGGAAAGCAGGAGCATTCTGTACAAGAGGAAGTCTGAAGATCCTCCTGAAATCAACCTTAGTGATACTCCTCATCCCTTGAACTCCCCTTAGTTGAAATTCAAATTGATCTTGAGTTCCTTCTGGATTTTCAGCAGTAGGTTGTGCAGCTTCCACAAACCTAATGGTTCTATTGAGTAGCTCCAGTTCTGTCACAGGTACACTGACAGTTGAGCTTAGAGCAGGCCATAGTGTATGCCTCTCTAGTATTGCAGTCCAGTAATTGCAAGGAATGTTGGTTTCAGAGTTGATGAAGTGATTGTTCGCCATTTAGCTGTATGAATAAGAAATAGAAGACTACAAGATATTTAACATAAAGCACATATCTATATTCTCATTTGCTTTTGAAATCCTTTGTATTTTTCAAATTTTATAATTTTTATGGTTTTTCTAAGTTAAAAACACCATTTATTCCAAATATGAACAAGTAATTGACAAACATGACATTCATATGATATTTATTACAGTATAAAGTCATCATGCAAAGTCAATTATATAACACAAAGAATCAGAACAACACTTAGTCAATTTTAAGCACAAATCAAGCAGATTCGGTAGTCATAAAAACTTGAGATTCTGTAACCAAATAAGCTTGAGTTTTCATACCAAAGACTTAAATAAAGCATGCAGGATTTATCAAATTGAAAATCTCAAATTTTGAAAGTACCAAATAGCAGACTCGGTATAATGTCAAGAACAGATTCGGTATCTTCAAAAATCACATATTATCACTCAAACATGCATATTCAGTCTTAAATCATGAAAAAACATAGTCACAATCAATTAACAACTCAAACAAATCAGAAAAACATGTTAAAGACATGAACATACTCGGTACAGTAGCAAGAACACACTCGATATGTACAGAATCTATCAAATACTTAATTAAACATGTAATCAGACTCAGTCAATTGATAGATCAACTAATTTAACATGGATTTGACAAGATTTCATGTTAATCAACCAAATCAAATGAGTTTAATCAAAGAATTATGAAATACAACTCAGATTCGGTATAAGCAACAATTTTTCAAAATTAAGTGTCACAATCATGTTATTTGCTTGATTTTCTGGTTTATATATGTTCAATTATCTCAGATCTATAACATGTGATGGTTAAATTCAATTAAAACAAGAATATACCAAAGATTTGAAGATACAGAGAGACGAATTCGGTAGATTAGGCAGACTCGGTAGATTAGATCAGATTCGGTATGCAATTAGGTAAAAGTAAGCGAAAGTTTGACTTTGACCCTTCTATTTATAGATACCGAATGTTTTGAAGACATGGGCTTTACCGAATGGGCCTTAAATACCGAATGCAGTCCATTTTCATTTTTAGGCACATTGCACTTCAAACTTTGACAAATCTTTATCAAAAATCATTCAAGATTATCACATTTTTGATGAAAAACATTTCTGAGACAATTGTTGAAAATTTAGAACTTACCGAATCTGCACTGTTGGTTGTCAGATTCGGTATAATGCTAAAAGTAGCATTTATTCATTAAAATTCAAATCTTTTTGGATTTTATCTTTTCCAATTTTTATGAATTTTATCAAAACAAGATTTGTACTTAGAAAATTTTGAATTATGAACAAAGTACAAATCTTCAGCGATACCAATTGTTAAAACGGGTTGTATACTGAGATGTATACAAGCCTTAGTGAATTATTTCAGATAAAAACAAGGAATTTATAAAATTCACTATCGAAAAACAGTTTTCTTTTCATTTTCTCCCTTTTTCTCCCCCTCAAAATGTGATATACAAGAAAGTAAATCATCATTTTGATATATTCCCAAGAAAATGAATTAACTCCCCCTTGTAATATGATATCAATGAGTTACCTCCCCCTTTCGTAACCATTAAAATTTAATCCCAGGTAGTTAACAGAAATCTAAAAGTATGGCTCCCCCTTGAAAGATGTTATCTAAAGCAAAAAAAGTAGTTGCTCCCCCTAGAATGTATCTACTCCTCCTAAACACAAGATCCTAAGTATAAGTCCCAACAGATCTAAGGAATGTCAAGCACTATACTCTACCATGCCAATTTCTTTGATCAAGAACTTTAGCCTAAGTTCATCTAAGGGCTTAGTGAACATGTCAGCTAATTGCACTTTGGTAGGCACAAAGTATAACTCTACATCCCCTGTTTCTACATGGTCCTTAATGAAATGATAACGAATATCAATGTGTTTAGTCTTAAAATGCTGGACCAGGTTGCTCGTAATTGCAATAGCACTTTTTGAATCACAGTAAATTAGGTTCTTAGAAATCTTAAAGCCATAGTCCAAAAGTTGAGTTTTGCATCCACAAAACTTGTGAACAACAGTGAGCCGCAGCAATGTACTCAGACTCAGCTGTTGATAAAGACACACAGTTCTGCTTTTTGGATGACCAACCAACTAGCCTATTCCCCAACATCTGAATTGATCCAGATGTGGTTTTTCTATCAACATGGCAACCGCCATGATCCGCATCAGTATAAGCGGTGAGATTGAAATCGGATCCATGAGGATACCAGATCCCAAGGTTAGGTGTACATTTAAGGTACTGAAAAATCCTAACAACCGCTTTGGAGTGAGATTTCTTAGGGTTAGACTGAAAGAGGGCACAGACAGTTACAGCAAGTGTAATGTCTGGTCGACTTGCAGTCAGATACATTAAAGAACCAACCATGCTTCGATAGAGCGTAACGTCAAAGGGTTCCCCATTAGCATCAGTATCCAGTAAAGTCCTCATTGGGGTTGTCATTGGTTTTAAATTAGTCATTTTAAAACGTTTTAGCATATCATTAATATACTTTGTTTGACTAATAAAAATCCCATTTGGTAATTGTTTTACTTGTAACCCCAAGAAGAAATTTAACTGGTCAAGCATGCTCATTTCAAAGTTGTTGGCCATAAGGTCACCAAATTCTTTGCATAAGGCCGGGGATGTGGAACCAAAAATAATATCATCAACGTAAATTTGAACCAAGAGAATGTGACCGTGGCTTTTATGGATGAATAGCATTGTATCAATCGTTCCACGAGAGAAGCCATTATCCAGCAAATACTTTGTCAAGGTCTCGTACCATGCACGCGGTGCTTGCTTCAGACCATATAAAGCTTTCTCCAAGTAATAGACGTGGTTTGGATGAATGGGATCGACAAAGACTTCTGGTTGATCAACATAAACTTCCTCTTGAAGATGACCATTCAGAAAAGCAGTTTTGACATCCATTTGAAACACCGTGAACTTCATGTGAGAAGCAAATGCAAGGAAAAGACAAATATCCTCAATCCTAGCAACCGGAGCAAACATTTCGTCATAATCAATACCCTCTTGTTGTCAATATCCCTTGGCCACAAGACGTGCCTTGTTTTGAACCACAATTTCATCAGAATCCTTCTTGTTCTTAAAAATCCACTTAACCCCTATTGGTCGTTGACCCGTTGGTCTTGGAACTAATCACCATACTTTCAAACGATCAAATTGACTTATCTCTTCTTGCATTTCTACTACCCAGTTCGGATCTAGTAAAGCTTGAGCAACCGTTGTTGGTTCAATCTTACTAAGAAAGGCAGTGTATAAACACATATTCCGAGTCGCCCTTCGAGTTGAGACTGGAGCAGATGCATCACCAATGATAAGATCAATTGGATGACTTTTAGTCCATCGAATGTTATGTGGAAGAGGTTGTACATCAGTGGTATCCGTTGGAACATCAACTGTTGTTGACGTTGAGCCTTGATCTGCTTGATCTGATGTAACACCATCTAATGGATTCAATTGAGTATCTGGAGAAACAACTGGAGTTGTATCAACTGATGAATCTTGAATTGGTTCAAGATTATCTGTATCTGGAGGTGGGAGGGAGGATGAAGAAGCAACTGGTGAATCAGTTGGTGTTGTATCTTCATCAAAAAGACTTGATTGAGTCTCCACAGTAGTTGACCTTGATGGTGTAACTGGTATGGTTTGAACATTCGCATTCCGTTGAGGAGCATAAAGACTATCAAACAAGATATCCAGTTCCTCTGTTGTTACCGTAGGAACACCCTTCTTCAAGAAAATTGAGTTTTGCGCGGAAGAAGTAATAGCCAGGTTAGGATCGGGTTTTGAACTGAGTTGTTCAAAAGCCATTCTCGATAATTCATCGAACCTTACATTAATGCTTTCATTGATCGTCTTTGTCCGTTTGTGATAAACACGATAGGCAACTTTGTTCGAAGAATAACCAAGAAATATGGCCTGATCGTCATGTGGATCAAACTTTCTGAGGCTGTCAAAATCGTTAAGCACATAGCATATACAACCAAAGACACGGAAATATTTGACATTCGGGCGTCTACCATATAGTAACTCATAAGGAGTTTTATCAAAATGTTTATTAATGATGCAGCAATTTTGGGTATAACATACAGTAGAAATGGCTTCCCCCCACATTTTTGGAGGTAGTTTGGAGTAAGCAAGCATCGTTCGAGCTGCTTCACACAGCGTACGATTACGTCGTTCGACTACTCCATTCTGTTGAGGGGTTCGTGCAGCAGAGAACTGATGTTCAATGCCTTGGGCGTTCAAATTACTATCAAGCAGGTCATTCTTAAATTCCGTCCCATTATCAGTTCGAATACTCTTAACATGTTTGTTAAAAGAGCGTTGAGTCTTTTTAATGAACTCAATGATAATGGCGGGGGTTTCTGACTTTGTTCGTAGAAGGAAAATCCATGTAAAACGGGTATAGTCATCAACAATGACAAGCACATGTTTCTGGCCACCAAGACTAGAAATCCTCATGGGTCCACATAAGTCCATATGCAATAATTGCAAGGACGATGAAGTACTGGGGTGTTGCTTAGTCGGATGAGAAGTCCGTTTCAGCTTACCCATTGCACATGATGGACACACATGATGCTTATCATATTGAAAGCTTGGAATACCATCAACTAAGTCTTTAGAGACTAGTCGATTAATAGCCTTGTAATTCAGGTGAGACATCTGGTGATGCCATAACCATGAATTTTCCTTTGTTGAACGTGTGACCAAACACATGGTTCCATGTGATGGTGCATCATTGAGGTCAATAGTATAAAGTGAAGCACAATGTTTACCAACAAAGAGATCGTTTCCATCGGTGGATTGCACCGAGCATTGACAACGTTTAAACAAAACTTTGAGATCTCCATCACAAAACTGGCTGACACTAAATAAACTGCACCCCAAACCCTCAACATATGAGACCCATTTGATCGTTATGTTATTCTTCACAAAATCTCCATAACCCATTATTGCTGCAATCTCATCATTTCCAAAAGTAATCGTTCCTAGGAATTTGTCAATGAAATTGACAAGCAAGGATTTATCGCTCGTCATGTGTCGAGAGCAACCGGAATCGATATACCAAACACATACGTCGAAACCCTGTAAACGTTAATTTCCTAGATTTTAGGTACCCAAAGCTTCTTGGGTCCTTTTCGGTTAGTACCAACAATAAACTTTGGATCAACAATGAGATAATCACGTAAAGCATCATGCAATTTAGACAATAAAGCATCATTTAACACCACATTACATGAAGCATCATACGCAATATCAAGTTTTACAACGTTATCAGAAGTCTTAACACACAACTTATTCCAAGTAGATGTTTTGTTCACAGACGAAAATTGAAAAACATGAGATGATTTCCTGGGTCGACTAGCAGATTTCTTTGGTTTTGTTGCTACTTTCTTAGTCGTGGACTTAGGAACCCATACAGACTTGTAAGTCAAATTTGGATTATAACCTGTGACACGAAAAACACCTCTGTTAGTTAGACGTCCAAACTTTTCAGTTGACACATGAGATGATTGATTTTGCAAAATTTCCAATTTGATTTTACGTTCCTTTGCATCATACTCACTCAAATCAGGTTGTGGACTCTTGTGTTGTGTTGACTTGACTGATTTTGGTAAAAGACTTTCCTTTGATTGATTTGACATTGGAATCATAGGAATCTTTTCAGTTAACACAGAACCATTTTGAGAATGAACTTTCTTGACAACAAATTGTGTTGAAGGTGCAACTTTTGAAACACGTTTACCAAATTGAGAACGTAATGGGTTTTTAAGAATAGTAATGGGTTTTGCATCCGTAGATGTTTTTGTTCCCTTCCCTTTCTTATAAATCCCACCAACACATTCAGACATATTGGTTTCAACAGTAGATGATTGCTTAAGTGTGTTAGCCTGTTTCAGTTGAATTATTTTTTGTTTTAAGCTCTTAATCTCAAGACATAATTCCTCTGCAGAAACAAGCACTTTACCTTCCGTAAAATAATAAGTACATTTTTTCTTAGGAAGTGGAGCCAATTTATCACACAAAGCAAGCATTTGTTCTAATGATTGACACTTAAGTTGCAAATCAACATTTTCCTTTTCAACTATACCTAATATACATTTCAAGTTTCGTACAACAGGTATGTTTTCATAAAATTCATTAATTGTTGTGTCAAAGTCTATCATATTTTCAACATTTGGTTCATCTTGAGGTTCTACCTTTACATCTAAATCAGGTTGACCTAGGGATTCTGTCTCAAAGAAGATAGTTAGTTCATGTGCTAGGCCTTCACGGAAAACATTATCAGAACATGCAGGCAAAGCTGGTAGAATTGGTTTCACATCAAAAGTTGGTTCATCAAACAGCTCATCTATGGCAATAATGCTAGAACTAGGTTTGTTAAACACTTCATTCTCAAGCATTAAAATGTATTTCTCTAGCATGAGTGTTGGGATATAAACCAGTCTACGCTTAGGCACATAATTTTCATGTTGCATATTCTTTTCAGTTTCAACAAGTTCCTTCAAGAAATCAGGATTTGATTTACCCATTTTAGCATTGATTTTCTCATACATTAAGCTAATTTGATGGTATTTTCTAGATTTGTGATTAACAATAATATCACCAAAATCAGCATCAGAAGCATGAACAAAATGATATGGTAAACCAGCTTGAAAGTAATCAGAATGATATAGTCCTGGAATCTTTTTGGAAGCATTTTCTAAGATCTTAGGATCTTCATAACCCAACCCCCAATTGTCACCATGAATTATTTTTGGTCTATTCATGAAAATCGTTTGTTTTGAAAGTTCCATATTCATGATAGCTTTGGATTGATCTGTTTGATAGAGTTTTTCCTTATATCGAGCAAGTTGTGCTTTCATTTCAAAAGACTCTTTTGACAACGAAGAGATTTCAGAGTCCTTTTCAATGATGGTGTTTTCCAATTGAATAATTTTCTTGTTTAGCTTTGAAAGTGTGGGTTCATGTTGAGTTTTCAAATCAGAAAGATCTTTTTCTAGAAATTGAACTTTTTCTGCAAGTCGTTCCGATTTTAGTCGATAATCTGTCCTTTCGACCTTAATCGGATGAACTGATTTTTTAAGATCTTCCAACTCAGTTTCTGCGGAGCTGAGTTGGACAGTCAATCTTTGCAGTTCCAATTGTAATTTGGATGAAGATGGTTTGGTCTTAAAAAGTTTGATTTTATCTTTTAAAACCTTGTTTTCAGATTTTAAACCTTTGACTTCTTTTGACATTGAGACCAAATTCTTCATCATGTCAATTTGCACTTTGATAAAATCAGTTGGAATTTCAGATGATTGTACCTCATCATCATCAGATGCTGAGTCAGATTTCTCCATTGCTTCCGTAGCTTTGATGAGCTTAGTCACCTTGCAAACATTTGCATGTTCAACCTCTGAATCTGAATCGTCAGTCCAGTTAAACCAAGTATCATTAATCGGTTTCTGCTCTCCCCCAGTTTCTACAATCTTAGCCATCAACATTTTCTTCTTGTAGTAAGCTGCATCCTTCTTCTTAGGCATCTTTCACTCACGAGAGTAATGACCAGCTTTGCCATAATTGAAACAGATTGAATCATCCTTCTTGGAATCATCAGCACGTTTTTGTTGTTTTGATTGATCAGCTTTCTTGTAGTACGAGGAAGATGATGAATTCTTGTATGGATTGCTTGATTTACCTTTGAATTTGTATTTGTTCAAGGCTTTGGTGAACATGGCTACCATCTTGATTAATTGAAAGTGAGAATCATCAACATCAGACAGATTCAATTCTTTAGAATCAGTTGAATCTTCAACAAGCACTTTCTTGGACAAGCTTTTGGAAGTCGTAAATGATTTGCTCTTCTTTTTGGCAATGAGAGCAAGAGGATCACTTGGAGATGACTCTTTCCTTCCTTCTTGAAGTTTAGACACTTCAGGTTAGTAATGCATAAGAACTCCAACAAGCTCATGAATAGTCAACTTGTCAATCTCTTTTGTTGATCGAACAATGGTTCCATAAGGAAGCCAATCAACATTGAGCTTTTTGAGAAATTTCATGTTGACTTCAGCATTTACTTTTATGAAATTGCACCTTTTCAACTCATTGAGAACACCATTGAAACGACGGTAGGTATCCTTGAGTGGTTCATCAGGTTCCTGCTTGAAGTCTTCATAAAATCCCAGAGCCTTATTCAGTTTAGTAACATCTGACATATCATAACCTTCTTGATGTCGTTTGATCTCATCCCATATATCTTTTGCTGTTGTGTTGCTATCAATATTTTCAAACAACTCATACGGGATAGCTTGCATAACAATGTTCTTTGCCTCTATGTCACCCTGAGCTCTCTCACGTTTATCACCAGAAAGTTCATAGACTAGAATTGGCATACCAGTATCCGGATGATAATCTACAACTGGACCATCTCTCAGAGAAGCCCATATGTACTTTGCTTTCTCACCCTTGTAGTCTATGTACTGAGTGATACGGTGAAGCCACTAAGTGTACTTGCCATCAAACAACACTGGAGGATGGGAATCTGATCCAATGATCAATGTATCTTGAGTAGACATCTTGAAAATGAGGTAGATTCGGTAAAGATTAGGTATTACTTAAACCTAAGATGAAAAATCACAACAATCTAACACAAATGTTAGATTCGGTAACTGATTCGGTATTGTAGCAAATTCGGTACAGATTATGTACTGTATCAGATTCGGTAAACCAGATTCTGTATCAGAAACTGATTAGAAATACAACACACCCAGATTCGGTAAAGATTCGGTAACCACAAGATTTGTAACCTGAGAACACTTAAAACCAATGAATTAAGTGATACCGAGATCCTGATTTCGGTATCTGACTTGGTAGTCAGATTCTGTATGAATTTGAATTCAAACACAATTCAATTCCTTTGAATTAGATTTTGTAGCCTTGCTGCACAAGGAAACAAGTTAGTATCATACAAAATATCAAAGATACCAAATGTATAGGATACCGAATATCAACTGTAGCAGTTGACAATACCGAGTCTAAGTATGAAAACTTAGAATTCAAACGAATCCTTTCTCAAATCACACCAATTAGCTACGTATGATAAAACCAAATGTGATAGAATCACAAACACACCACAATCTGCAACACTGAATGAGAATTAATAGCTTTGAAGCAGATTCGGTATGGCAGTTATGATACCGAATGTGTATCAAATCTTTAAAACTTGAAGAATTGATGAAATTAAACAGTCAGAAATGTGATTAAACACCTCACGATCACAACTGAAGCCTCAAATCTTTACTTAACTACAGAATCAAGCTGTAATTGATGAATACAGAGAGTTTTAGCCACAAACTCTAAAAATCAACTTGATTCTCCATAATTGATGTTAAAAAGCTGTAATGATGATTAAAACTCTTTCTAATCAACCTAATACACCTTCGCTGAACTTATCACAGGAATCCGCACGTCGGATTATCAGATTCGATTATACCGAGTTTGATTCAAAATACCGAGAGTGTTCAGATTCTGTAATCTTCAATTCTGGATCGATCTAGTGATGTAATATCACTCCCTAGAAGATCTGATACCAAATGATAGGTCAGATCATGTTGAGATAAGAAGAAAAGATTTGGAAATTCGGGAAATTATTGATGATTTAGAGTATAATCCTTCAAGGAAGTTGACAATCGCTGCCTTAGAATCTTGTTTCAATCGATTTTAACTTTCAATTTCATTGTTTGTGATGTCTGGTAAAATCACAGGTGATGGTTTGCTGGGTTCTCTGTTATGCAGAGTTCTTCCAGGATCCTTTCACTATAATATATATATATATATGTATATATATATATATATATATGTATATATATATATATATATGTATATATATATATATGTATATATATATATATATATATATATGTATATATATATATATATATATATATGCACATTTTTCGGGGGGAAATATGAAATGGTATTAGGATAATTTTTGTCCGTACAAGCGGAAGGTTGTATCATTTTGGGTGGTACTAGTGGGCAGGACACAAACACATGATCATACTATTCCAATCCCCTATTGCATTTCGTGAGGCCAATTTTCATCCCAATTTGAATACCAATGGTTAGCTTGCGTGTATATATCAAGAATAAAGTTTTATTATTCATGATTCGACTATTACGTGCATTGTTTATTTTAGTTGGTCCACAAAATCTTTTATATATATAAATCACCAACATAAATCTGACACGTGTCAGATCAGTATTCACTCTCATAAAATAACTTTTTCTCAGAATTTTAAATTAAAAAAATTTCGAATTATATGAATCTGACGCGTGTCCCTAACAAAAACCATATAATTCACTCACTTCCTGCTTAAACCGTCTTCTTCTCTCCCTCTTCAAAACTTAAAACCTCCATAGCTTTTTCACCAACGCTTACTCCTTCATGGGGCCGTATTATGCCACGCCACTATCACCATTGAATCCGTAACATTTTTCTGAACATAAAGGTATGTAATTTTGGTATCAAATGATTGAATCACAAACGATTGCAAAAACTCGCTACCCAAAAACGTTAGGCTCGATCATAAACGCAATCGTTCCTGCGATAGAACGATTCCATTCGCTTCTCTAAAATCGCCACTTTCAGATTTAGAATCTCCTTCTTCGCAATCACTAAATTAGGGTTTGTAGCAGCAACAGTCCAGGTTCTTTTGTTTTCTGATTTTGGTGTATGAACATTATTATTGTTACCCTAAATTAATTGATGATTTCGTCAATCAATTGATACGCCAATTTTATTGTTATTACGGTTTGGTTGGTATTTTGTATCCACAATGATTGAATACTGGATCTCAATTTTAACTTCGCTGCCACAACTAATCAATGTATTAATTCGTGAGAATGTCAAGGTGTTTTAAATTTACTTAAATTATTTGGTGAATTCATTTATTGGAGAGTCAAGGATAGCCATGATTATTTAATTAAACAGTATGATAAAATCATGATTTTGTAAACAAGACTGATGAGATATACACTTTTAGCCACTGCAAATGATATTTGGTACGATATCATAGATGTTGGACTTTTTGTTTATGTAGTTAAAGTGTTTGAAAAAAAATCCTCAAAGAAGTGTTGTTGCTCTCATGTTTACGAAGAGTAACTGGTACCTATCTACAATGTTTCAAGTCTTGCAAATATATGTTGTAATGTGAACTACCAATACATTAAAGTACATCATTTTATTGTGTATTGTTTACGATTTGAATTTGCATTGATTATGATGACATGATTGTTGGAGTATTATTATTAATATAAGTCATCGTTTTGAAACAGGTCGCATGGTAACTCAATTTGATGTTAATGAAGTGTTTCATCTCATCCCCTGTACTGAGTATTTCGGAGATTTCCACCCGACCACCACCTCTATAATGTAACACCTAATATTCATAACTTAACGTGCTATATATTTTTCGTTGTTATCTTTTATTGATATGATACTCTTTTTTATGTTATTTGTTCTTTGAATAGAATTGTCTTACGAATACATTATGAAACTAGAAACAACTTACTTATTTGAAAAATATTTTTCCAACTGTATGTTGTATTATTTTGTTTACATTTAAGGCTGAATTTGTTACCCTTAACATCGTTTAGGACTTGGTTTCTGAGTTGTAAGTAGGATAATATGAAGAGAAAAGTGGTTGCAGAGATTGGAATTCATTCGATCGACTTTCATCCTCTAGAAAAGGTATCGAAGCTGACTTGATCGCTACCTTCATGTGTTAAATGCAGACCCCGATGCTCATGATTAGTAAATTATCACTATATGTGTAGTGTATATTTATGGCTTATCACACCATTAAGTTTTGAACTTAAACTCTATTACTTTAGGCACCTGATTATCCAATCTTGATTCTTAGACTTCCAATGATCAGGTCGAAAGCGCACATTCAAACGCTATTTTAACTTCCGTGATTACATCTACCGCCGTTGTCGCTGGTGCTACAACTGCCATAGCTGCTGCTATAGTATCTTTATTTATCACCGCCGGTGCTGCTACCGCTAGCGGCGCATCTGATGTTACCACCTCAGCCGCTATCTTCACACCATGATGAGAAACCGAAGATCCTATTTTGTAAGTACTGGATTGTTTCCATTCTCTTCATCCGAATGTTTGCTTTTACATAATATAACTGATTCTGTTATTGCAGAAAACACCTAAATTTATGTAAGTACCGGATGACCTACTTCCCCTGGGAACTTTGATTGGAGTTCATAATTTTGTCACTGGGTAATTTGTTGGCGTCATTCAAATCGCGAAAGGAAAAGGATTTCAGGTGAACTGATAAATTTACATCTATGTATTTGTAGATGTTAGGTTTATTGTTCTGTTTATAAAGATGGGTCTAATGGGTGAATCTGGTAAAAGACGTCTCATACCTATGTTTATATCTGAAAATTATGTGTTCATTACCGAGACAAGGTCATGAAAGTGTTCTTAAGTAAACACAAGACATTTTTTCTCATACTAAATCTGCACCCTTTTGGGGTCTTCTTGCCCAACTCGCCTTACTTTTGACGATTCTTGTCACATTTATTTATCACTTAAACACCTCATGTTACTGATTGCTGTCCACAACAGTTACTTCTTATCCCAATATTGAGTAATAACTTTCATGGTACAAAGGAAGTACATTTGAACGATTTTTTCACATATTAAATTGTTTGTTGTTTTTATTAGTGATTTGCTAATAAGGTTTATCCTAAAACTAACATAGGTAAGCTAGCTTGAGTTTATTGATCCTATTAATAGGTGTAAATTACACTTCTATTTCAAATCTATAATGATTTGATAGTACCGTCAGTTATTGTGACGCCCCGTACAAAATCATCGTGTACGGTTCATCAACAATATGATCATTACAAGGTCAAACACTATATGCTGTTTGAAAACCAGTTTTGCATTCATAAAAAGATAGCGTTTTACAAAAGATAGCGTGCTTCCTATGAATAGAAGCGTTAACATAAGTATGTGACCCAAAGGTCGTTACAAAGCCATTGTTTGAATATAACATAAGTTACGAATGCAAAATAAAAGTCTCATGATTGAGACATCTCTAAGTAATGCAGCGGAAATTTAACACAACAGGTCCATAACAGCAAGTCTATAACACCAAGACAACAAGTCTAACAGCGGAAGCAACATCGTCTAAGCACCTGAGAAATACACACTTAAAAGTCAACACGAATGTTGGTGAGCTATAGTTTGTAATCAGTAAAGTAATGTAGACCACGAGATTTCAGTGCTTCAATCAGCAGTTTAAATCAGTATGAAAAATATATGCTTAACGGTGGGCATCCGGTAACTAGACTTAACGTATGTATATCACCCCCTAAAAGTGCACTTGGCGAGTGCGTTTGTCCTCGAAGTACTAAACACCCGTTGAATGTTAGCGCGACTAGCCTAAGTGGGGATGTCAAACCCTATGGATCCATATCTAAGATTCGCGTTCACGGTTAGAAAACCAATGATTAAACGTTACCGAGCTAAGGGGAATCTTTGTGTCGTTATGTTACCCACACATATATAAAGTTTAAGTACTCGTGTCTAGTATGTAAAACGTAAAAAGAGCATGTATTCTCAATCCCAAAAATAGTTAAAGTAAAAAGGGATGTTATAACTCACAGTGAATAAGCAGTAAAAGTTGATATGAAACGTATGCAGGTAGTAAGTCGGTCCGAAAGGTCGTCAACCTAAGTCAAAGGTCACTAGGTCAGTATGTTGTCCCCATAAGTTTAAAAATGCATAAATTAAGTTTAAGTGTCATCATCATCATCATCATCATCATCATCAAAGCTAAAGTAAGTTTAACAAGAATAGAGATCGAAACCAAAGGCTGACTTTGGACAGCTGTTACGACCTCTATACAAATCAAAAAGACGCGTAGTTAGTGGCCATGGCTACGTATGTGAGTCCTCTAACAACTGTCCAGTTTTCAGAACCTAACTCGTCTTCGTTTGACCGCGGCTACAGTTTATGTGCGAGTAGATCAGAAATTTCAGCACAACATTACAAGGGCGTAGTGGTTTTAAAGAGGCTATAAATCCTAGACCGTATATCGGATTTAGGTGAGTCTTAAACGAAAAGTCATCTAATCAAAACGAACTATCTGAAAATAAACTTTCCAGAAGCCCAGAGAGTCTGATGAGACCCCAAAAAACAGTAAATAAGTGCTCCGGTGGGTTTCTTGGTGCTTGATGCTCATCACGGTTCTCATCCTTGATGCATGTAAGCTTCAAATGTACAACTCATTGATGTGTTAGCATCACTTTGACCAAGATTAAACCATCAACACACAATATGTTAAGACCAAGTAAGAATACAACTCACTTAAGAGTTTTAGAAGGATGATGAACCAATGTTACATCATATTCTTAGTCTTAACACAAATACAAGTTCTATTTACAACTAAAGCTACAAACTTTCCTTCAATCAAACAAGTATGAACACAAACTTGATCAAATAAAGTAATGGAACCCTAAGCTAGAGAGCTTGGATCCTTTTCACACAAGTTATGAGATTACAAAGCTAGAAAGCTTGAATCTTTGGTGTTCTTGAAGATCTTGAAACATAAAGCTTAGATCTTCAAGTTACATGAAGATCATAAACACAAGTTTTGATCTTTATAACAAAATAATGAGATCATAAGTTAGAAAACTTAGATCCAACAAAAGAAATGAAGATTCAAAGCTAGAAAGCTTGAATCTTGGTTGTTCTTGGAGATCCTTGAAGCATGAAGCTAGATCTTCAAGTTACATGAAGACCACAAACACAAGTTTGAATCTTTACAACAAAATACAAAGATTATAAGCTAAAAGATTTAGATCTAATAAAATAAGTGAAGATTCAAAGCTAGGAAGCTTGAATCTTCCATGTTCTTGAAGGATTCAAATCCAAATTTGAATCTACAAGATATAACAAGATCTAAAAGCTAAAGAGCTTGATCTTCCAATGATGATGATGTCGTGACCAAGAAGAAGAAGAAGAAGAAAATCAAGAAACTTACAAGTTTTAGAGTGAGAAAGACTAGAGAGAAAATAAGAGAACAAGTGTGTGAAAAAATGAGAATGAAATCAAGTGTGATATGTGAGGAAATGGCTTGATATTTATAGGAGTGGGGAGGCCCTTTGGCCGTCGACTTTAGGGGGACAAAAGGGGGGGGGACAAGTTGCTTTTTGATTAGTGGTGGTCTAAAGGTGGTGATTATTGTTAGGATCCCATGCAGCATTAAGGATAATGGTAAGCAAAAATGCTAGTATGTTGGCTCTTATAAATGGGTATTTGTCTTACATATAATTGGGTCATAATCCCCTAATAATTGGGCTAATTAAATAGTTCACTAGCTAGAGTACGGTGGGCTAAAGTTCAACAAGGTAGAAAGTCCAATAAGACTAACTAGTATGTTCTAGTAATTACTAAGCGTAATTAAGAATCCAAAAAGCCCAAGTAATTGTTATTATAAAATAACAATTAGCATTTCGTAGTCATAATATTCCGATTATGACCAAAGTTAAACGTGTACCGACAAACATAGCTCGTTGTAAACATTAAGTGGCACTAACGGTTGTAAAGACTTTCGGGGATCAAGTTAAGTAACCTACGTACTTAATGACATGTTTTAACATATAAACGAAAGTAATCCACATGTAGTAAGATCCCAGAGTATAATATAGCTCAGTACGCACAAATACGCAGTTTCGTGAAGGCACAAAGCACAAAAGCAAGTCGAAAAAGTCAGGTCGTTACAGTTATAATCTTTTGAGATTCAGCAGCAGATATAGCAACAATAATAACTTGCAACCAATTTTTAAGGTGAGTTATCCTCCTTATGGTCAAGACTTTTGTTTTCAAGTTATGTGTAAAGGTCTTAAATAGGATTGAATAGATGAAAAATAAAAAAATATGGTGCACATGTCTTTTTTAATTTAAATAGAGTTGGGTCAGAACTTGGTGTATTAAGGTAGATAGATGGACATTTTACATCTACGGATGTACACATATTGATCATATGGTCCGTGGGACGATTCTTACGGGAATGGTAAGATCACATTTCTTTAATATTATTTCTTCATCCAATTCTAGAAAAACGTTGCGTCTCTAGGTGGCAATTTGGGCAGGTTGGTTAATAGGTTAAAAGAGATTTGGGGTAAAACATTCATATCTCGATGTATCTTTTTGTTACGAAGTTTTTGATTCTGGGTAATTTGGTTATTAGGTTTGAATACCTCAATTCATTTATAGTCCTATAGACTAACTCTGACTTTTCAGATATTTTTAATATTTCTATTTCTATAGATTTTTTATAGAGTCATGAGGAGTATTATAAGGGCATTGTGGTTATACAACTCAATGAGTCGATGGCTTTGCAAAGAATACGGATACATACTTGACTTTTAAAGTCAACATTCAGTTTTTGAGTATATGTGTGGATAAAATAAATATAATTATATAAAGATACATTGTATTTGTATAGATGTTGGTATGTTTAAATGGTGGTTATATGGGTTTGTTTTTATGTTAGAAATTTTAGTAGTTTTAATGTTCGTTTGTGGAATGTGCACTGAAAATCGTTTCCTTTCACTTTTTCTTTACAAAGGTTCTATATTTTAATGTTTGTAGACTTTTCAGAGGTTTCTTATGTTTGTGAACTCCCATAATATACTTTGTTGATCTTTTCGTTATTCATTCTCATTTCATTTGTAATATAATTTAAATATAGCGACATTTTGAATTTGCGTTTTCTGAGAATGAAGTTTTCAAGTTTTTATTCAATAGCTATGTAATGCACGGGGTCTACAAGAAAGTTCTGCATCGTCTTCAGTCATTTTTCACGGTTAGTATTTATTTATATTTACTAAATTATTGTCTTATTTGTCATGTGTAGTTTGGCTCCTGTTTTGAAAAATGTATATGACAATTGTTAGTTACAGTATATTATAACACAGTTAGTATATTACTCCGTATAACATAGTTATATGTTGCTGTAATGCATCTTAACCCATTTTTACTTTTTTTCGTGTATTAAATCATGTCTCTTTCATGGATAGTTTTTTACCTGCCAAACTAATTCAACTTGATACTCCTGCCCAAGTTTCTTAGATCTGAGGTTGCTAAGATAAACTCCTTGTTAAGGTCACCAAAACGCATACATATGCATATCAGGAACATAGGTACACAGCCCTTTTATATCCGTTATATAAAAGGCTATGAAATGATCATATATTTTGAGTACATAAAATTATATTATCTAAATGCAGTTTTTTATATTTTAGTATTAAAAAAGGCTATGAAATGATCATAATTCAATCATGATATTTTTCAGGGCAAATGTTAATCTATCGGTATTAGTGACTGCTCCAAATACTTTGTCGGCTGGTTGTGGCACCAGTGCAACAACAATAACGATTTGAGAATTTTAATGCTATCGATTTAAGAGACAATTTCATAAAGCTGTCGCGCAACACACGGGCTCTTGACACAAATTGTATCACTGTGTTTTTGACTACTTTAGTTTTGATTTAGTTTTGAATGACTATCAATAACTCATTGTTACATTATAAGGCTATTAAATCATAGCGTTTGTGAAACTCATTTAGCATTTCTTTAGTTTCAATACATATACTACTAACGTGTTTCGTTATTAAATTGATATCAGTAACAAACAATATTGTACAAATACTAACGGTTACGAAAACTATAGCATTTTACAGTTCAATTTTTTCATGATTAAGAGTCGTCGTGCAACGCATGGGCTCTTATGGATTCACATGTTTCCGAAAAGAAAAGCGACTAAAGCTGGGCACCAAATGTTTATTCCAATACCTATACAAAGAATGTGCTTTTTATCTATTAAATGTTTATAGGAATCAATAACAAAAACTTGTGTTATAAAGAACTAAAGAAAATATATTTTGAACATTTAGGTTATTTCTATTCTTTGTACTTTACAAATTTTAGGCACAACATTATTTAGGAAAATGACCTAATAAGATTTATTTCAGATACATTTACAATATACTCCGTATTAGATTATGTTTTACAGATGAGTACCCGTCCAACGGACGGGCTCATAAATCTAGTATTGGATAAAACTTGTAATCAAGATGATAAATTCAATATTTTTTTTGGACATCAGTTTAGGATCAACCATGAAGACTTAACCACCAACATGTTCATCTCCCGTAGTTGCATAACCCGCCTCCAACTACTGACCTGGAAGAAATTCGGACTAATCCGAGGGCATGACCGGTAAAAACCCCCTCCCAGCTGCCCCCACACTAAGCGAAAGGTGACCTGAGTGGATACTTCAAGTCAGGGATAACATTGAGTGCAATGTTGTAGCCCGGGAGAGTCAAACTGCTGACCTCTCGCTAAGAGTGCCAAACCACTACCAGCTGAGCTACAACTCAATGTTTTTAAAATTATTGCTATATGTTTTTAAAGAGGTAATTTAGAAATTACAACACGCTTTTTCATCAATGTATATAAAATATATGAGTAAAGTGGGTACAGTAAAACCTCTATAATTTAATACTCGATAAATTAATAACCTTGATAAAATTAATAAATTGTCCGATCCCAACTTGGGACCAGTATAAAATTGGACACCATTCGATAAAATAATAAGATAATAATTTTTTTGAAATCCCAATGTACATATAGTGGTCCCAGCGAAACTATAAATTAATAATTACTAAAATATTCTAAAATTTTAGAATTTTCTAGTAAAAAGTTAATCTATAGTGATCGATCTAGATGTGATTTTAAAATTTATCACTAGACATTTTATGGTGATCAATCCAGATTTATGTACATTGAACATGACAAGTTCTTTTACGTGTGAATGTACAGTTCTTTTACGTGTGAATGTACGTACATGAGAATTTTGAAGGTCCTTGTTTATGTTTTATTCAAATAGGTAAAGTGAACGGACATAGTAATTTTGAATGTCGATGCATTATTTTGAGAGTTGTTCACAAATATAAGCCAATTTTTTTAATTAATAATTTATTAATTTATCGATATAATAATATCTCGCTAAATTAATAAAATATCTCGGTCTCAACATTATTAATTTATAGAGGTTTTATTGTATACGAGGTTGTTCTATACCTAGTTAGGTATAGAATCAATATATCATTAGGTCCATATGATTATAAAAAGTTTAAAACATTGAAAAATATGCTTGTATTATTTTTTTAACCAGTGATTTATCGGTTCAATTTTTTTTTTGAACGGCAGAAATATTACTAAAAACTAGCAACATGCTATAAAGAAAAAGTTACAAGGAGTACAAATATTTACGAGAAAAGTAAAAGAGATTGCAACCATTGATCCCAGTTACAATTTTTCTTATGATATATAGCAAAAATTCAGTTGAAGCTTGAACCCACAATGCTATCAATCACGTGACATTTCGGAATCTTTTATCTTAAAAAATAATACTGTTTGGCAATCTCCATACGTTCCATAATGTTGCATGTGTGATTTGTAATGAGCCGTCTTTTTTGTGTGATAGGAACGTCATCAATCCATGCTCATAAATCTGCCAAGGAAGACCACGAATGAAAGGAAATGTTCGACCATTGGGTAGTTTTTGACCAAATCAGTTTGCTTGTAGTGCAGCGATTAAAAAATGATTAACGTCTTCAAGTATTTTATCGCAAAGGCATCATCCTGCTTCGTCCATTTTGATACCTCGTGCAATTAGATTATCTTTTGTCGCAAGTCTAGAGATTTTCAGATGCCATATGAACACATTGACTTTATGAGCACTTGTTTGCACCATTTCGTTGCGGCAAAGAAGAGAGCCACATCATGAATGTCAATGATTTTTCTAGCCTTGCAAACTGAGAAGGAGTCATTATCCCAAGTCCATTGGTCTAGATCATTTAAAAGAGAAATGGAGTTCAACGTTTGATCTAATGCTTATAATTGTTCTACTACTATCCCATAACGAGGTTCTTTTCAACAAAAGAAAATTCACGAGTTATTAATATAGCGTGATGTCACTAAACAAAGACTGTTTGAATCTAAGGCTAGTAAATGTCGGAAGTAAGAGGCAAACAAAGCCCCTTTATCCAAGGATCATGACAAAAATTCGTTGTGATTCCATTCCCAATTCTGAGACGAAGCAATGAAGCATTGAGATCATAATTAGAGTGTAGAAAATCAATCGTTTTGCACATCGTTGCCACTGAATGTGAAGCATTCGGAGCACAATGGATGCATACACCTTAACCTTGGCCATGAATAGCTGTGACAAGCTTAACCCAATTTGCCTTTTTTTTAGTGACAAATCTCCATCACCACTTATACAGAATCTCCAAGTTCAAAGATTGAAGACTAGAAACACCTAATCCTCCTCGGTCTATCGGGTTAAGGATAAATCACCAGTTTATCCAATGAATTTTCTGAGAGTTTTCTTTTACACCCGAAAATAATGAATATCTCAGTGATTCGAGATTGTTGATAACTTTCTTCAGAGCTTTCAACATCTAAATATAATAAGTGCCAACCGATCCAAGTACAAATTTAATGAGTGTAAGCCTTCCCCCCATCTAGATCAAGTTCGATTTCCAAGAGGATAATCTCTTTTTTTTTTTCCTTTTCCATTATAGGATCCTAGCTTGCAACTTTATGCATGTCACAGCCAACCGGTAATCCTAAATGAGTAAAAGGGATTGAAGAAGGGAGACATCCTATAAAACTCGCTACATTTGATACAAATATTGATGGAACACCCACTCTATAAAGAATGGACTTATGGGGTTTTAAATTCAACCCCGAAACAAAGAAGAAGCACGCCAAGATAATCACCAAATTTTCAAGATTTAATTCTATCCATTCTCTAAAACAAATCACATCATCTACATACATACAAGACGAAAGATCATAAAAAATCGGAGTTACCAATGCGCAGAGGTTGGAACAAAGAGGAATCTGAAGCATCTTGGAGTGCCATATGAAGACCTTCCATGTCAATAATAAATAGAAACGATGAGAGCGGATCTTCATGGCAAAGTCCTCTACTGATTGGGAATTCCATCAATGGGTTGCCATTAAGTAGGAGAGAAGCATTTGACGATACAAGACAAACCCGAATACATGATATCCAACGTGCATTAAAACCCATGAATTGTATCATGGTGAATATGTAATCCCAATGTATTGTATCAAACGCTTTCTCAAAGTCAATCTTGAACAACATTGCTTTCCTTTTCCTTTTTCTACACCAATCAATTGTTTTATTTATCATTAATAGGTCGTCGAGTATTTTTCATCCTTTAATGAATGCGGTTTGATTTGGACCATTAACCCCATCGACCTATGCTTACCTGATTTTATATTGAATCCCTGTCAAGCTAATAGGCCAAAAATCTTGAACGTGGATCGGCATTTCTTTCTTCGAAGTAGGAGAAAAGAAAGAAATGTTACAACCATTCGGGATGAAAGCTTTGCACTTGCAATCATTCACCATATTTATAATATCCGTCGTGAGAAGGTCCCAAAAATGCTTCACGAACATAAAAGTAAAGCCATCGGGATCGACGACTTGTCACTCCTGCAAGACCAGATTGCTTTCTTGATTTCGATTTCAAAAAAATCAGAATTAATCCCTTCGCTATTATTAGAGGAAGACGCATATGATGAATATGAATAGCGATCGAGGCATGAGTAGCACGTTTGAATTTGTCCATGAAGAAATTTAGGAATGTTTCTTTTACTTGAGTTGGATTTGTAATCCAAACGCCATCAGAAATTATTCCTTCTATTTGAAGTTTTTTCCTTTTTCGGTTGATGGTTGTGTGAAAGAAATAAGAGTTCTCGTCTCCCAACGAATGGACATTTTTTTTGTATTTTTGCGATTGGTTACATGCTTCTAATGACTCCATATGTTCCAAGGTTTTAATGTGAACACACCGGTCTACTGCTAGATGAATTGGATCTGTACTCCCATCCATATTAGCATCAATTTGAGCAATTTCCTACATGATATTTTCCTTGGTAGATCATTGAACCTAAACGTGGGTTTTATGCCAAATTTTAAGCTCCTCTTTCACCTTTTTAGCTTATCTTTGAACCGTAATTGAGGGTTATTTGACCATAAGCTCAAGTTGCTATTCCATGTCATAATAACCACATTTTCGAAGCCTTCAATTTCAAACCATGAATGAAAGAGTTTGAAGGGGATTGGGCCAGAGTCTAACCCTTCATTGTGGAGTAAGATAAGAAAGTATTCCGACCACAAGTTGGATAGGATAATGCCTAATAGAGAAGGAAACATTTATATAATGCAATCCGAAACGAGAAATCTATCAATCAAGGAGTGTTGCGTAAATGATTTATAAAAATCAAGTAAACGCTCTTCACCCAAGTTTATATCCACCAGGTTGCAATCTCGTATAAAGATATTAAATTCATTTGTGATCATGCATATTTTTACCATATGGTTAAATATGCTTGCTCAATACGTAGAGGGGTTTAAGGATCTTAGAACGTGGCTCTCCAGTCCGGCTACCGTGAATAACCCTGGCCGACATGATGATGTCGGCGGGGTGGCCAAGTGATTAAGTCCACCTCCGATAACGGTCGTTGATCAAGAGGCCCCAAATAAGGTCGTAGGTACTAGCTTACGAAAGACTAACCTGTTAACCTTGAAAAGATGCCGAATGATGCTTTTGTATCGTAGGTGATGGTTACATAATATGCTGTGTCTCATAGGTGATGATTAGGGTTTGTATTTATAGGCAAACCCTAATTCTAGAACCGTCCCAGATCATAATAACCTCATCCATAACTGACTCCCCCGAATCACGGATATAATTATGGAAAAGATATTTACTTGACAGCTAAGCAACCGCTGTACCGAGAACAAAGGAATCAGATACAATCCGCATACCGCATAGCGCACACAAGCACACGCCTACGCACACTATTAAGCGCCCGCATGCATATGAGGTGCGCATGCGGGTTGTGGTATCATTATGTCCCCCCAGTTTGATGTTATATGATGCAAGACACATGACATCAAACTATTAAGCGGAAAAAACAAGAAAACGACTAGCATTCAATGTTCCGCGTGCGTTTCGAGGTCATTTAATGCCTGTCACTGTCGCAGAAGACCATTCGACTGACAAGACATAAAGTGGCAGTTGGCAGTCGCGTGTCAGCCACGCGCTCATAGGTAACCATACCCATTTGACATCCTCACGCGCACTCAAAATGCTAACCGTTGATCGCTGAACACGTGTACAGCCACGATAAACCCATTCCAACCCATGGCTCCAAATCGTCTCTATAAATAGCCCCAAATCACACACATTTCCATTTTTCTGCTTCAAGCTTCCTCAATACGCTGCTACATTCAATTCCGATCAAATCCTAAATACTCCGGCCACCGTCTAAAGGTTAGTGATTCTCCAACCATTCTATAGAAAATGACTAAGGCTAACGAAACATATGTAGATAGTGTCAGATCGATTATAGAGCAGAAACATATTGACCACTTAGTTAAACAATACCCGCCGTTAGCAAAATACAATCCGGTGCCACCCTTGCCCAATCAACGTGCTCACGAGCCACCGGAAAAAAAGGTGGCCATCCCTACGAACATGCGTTCAAGCATGGTAACTTTAGGGTTCCCCCATCCGACTTCTTCCTAGGCGTATTAGATCACTTCAGAGTGGGATTAGGACAACTACACCCTTATGCCATAGGCAAAATAGTTCTGTTTGAAATGTGGTGCGCCGCACTCGATAGGGTTTCGTTGGTTAAAGTTTTCTGTCATCTATACCGCTTAGCCAATCACCACAAATCCTGGTTCACCTTCTTTGCCCGTCAAAATTTCACCAAAACCCCAAAGTCGAATGCGGGTAACTGGAAAGAAACTTTCTTTTTCATTGACCAAACTGTAGTTGGTACCGCTTTTCCGCAAACGCTTATATGGTGCGAGAAGGTGGAAAAGGATGTGAACAAAACCCCGGTCCTTGATGACGAGGAAACAAAGCTGTTAGTGGAGTGCGCTAACGCACAGCTGGTGCACCGGTCATACGGGAACGTGATGTTGCGGCTAGGGAAGATATCCGCACACTGGCCATGGGAGGATGTGCGTCCAGCCATAGTCGGACCGGATGGAAAGGGTAGGAATAATATAATCACGTACTAACAACAGTTTGCTATTTATGTGTTCTAACGCATGCGTGCATGTTTGCAGAGATGAAGATGAAGAGAGTACTGACTGCGGAGGAGATTGCGGGCATCGCCTTCCGCAAACAGAATGTGAACCAGCCGTTAGAGCAGGAGAAGACTGGCGAGAATGCACCTGCCACCTCCGGCAATAAGCGCAAGGCAGCCGAAGCCTCCCAATCCCAACAGAAGAAGAAGAAACTCACTCCCAAATAGAGGGAGGACAAGCGGAACGACAACTTCGTTCCCATCAAACCCCGTTCTGCGGATCTACCTCCCCCATCTTCTGGTAAGAGTTCTGCTTGCGCACATACCGCACATTTAAGTTTGCATTTATTTAACCATTTATGAATACGCAGGGCATGCTGAAGAGACTCATCACACCCCACCGCGGGTCAATCCGAACCTCGAAGCTACCGCCGAGTCAAAGGACAAGACGATACACCTGGACTCCGAGTCTACACCAACCCCGCCACACGGTAGCTTTCGATTGGCGAACCTGGCGCAGCTCACCCAGTCATCTGCGGAAAACGCCGCAGAGCAATCCGCCTTCCTCCAACAAATCTTCCCTGCTGAGTTCCGCAACCAACTAGCCGCACTGCCTTTTAATCAGGCGCTCAACGCCTTCGTCCAAAACGGCCTCGTCTTTTTTGGCATGGTTGCGCCCGCGACTCGCGAGGTTTTCTTTATAAATTACCGCGACTCGCGGGGCTCCGCGACTCGCGGCAAAATCCCCTTCAAACTCCGCGAGTCGCGTTCCACTAACTTGTATCAAGTGGCAGTGCGGAAAGAAACAGAGCTAGGGCTGCTGCAAGCGGGGGTTGATCAGGTGAAGAAAGACAGGGATGCCGCAGAGGAAGCGCGCAAGGCGGTGGAGTTAACCGCGGCGGAAACCAAAACTGCACTGATTGAAGAGAGAAAGAAAAATCGCGAGCTGGTTGGGGCGGTTGACCAATCCAAGGGGGAGGCGGAGCGCCTGCGGGTGGAGCTGGAAAGGGTGACGAGGGAAAAGGATGACGCGGTTACAGGTCGCAAGCTAGCGGAGGCGGACTTGACAAAACTCCGCACCACTCTTCCTACCATTGCGCAGAAGGTAATGGATTCCGAGCCTTTGTCCGACAAGTTCAACGCCTATGTTGACGCGGTTAAAGACCACAAAATCAACAAGGCAGTGCTAGAAGTGATCCAAGCCTGCGGGCTCACACCGCCGTACCCCGACGTCGTGCAGAAAAAATTGAAGGAGGGTACGGCTGCGGTGCTCATGGAAGCGGAAGAAGCCATCACTGCCATCCCGATCCCCCTAATTAATGCGTTTGCCACGAACCCTAATATGTTGATTGATGGGTTCCTCAAGGAGGAGTTTTAGTTTGTTGTAATAGTTTGCGCCGTAAGTCCTATGCTTAGGCAGGCAATTGTAAATACAATTTTTGAACCATAGGTCCCGTGATGGGCAGGCGTTTAAAACAATTACTATTTGTGTAACAACTTAATTTGATGTATATATATTTCTGTTATGCATGCGTAGTGTGTTTATTTGTTTATATATCACGAATCAAAACAAAAGGTGAACCGCATGCCCATGCGCATAGTTAACCAAAACTCATGCGTTTGTGGATGGTACTGCGTAAAATAAACCAATACTTTAACAATTTACCTTTAACAATTTAGACTCAGAAGCTACTGCGTTTTTGCTTTGTCATGTACTAGAGGTGCACGGTAGCTGTATGGTAAGCAACGCAACTAAAAACAAGCCAATGTCTTTATGCTTAAGAGTTCCTCAAGCAAACCAATGCGAGAGTAATTACACACAAGCAAACCAATGCTTGTAATTTTTTAAGTCGACTTTACAGCCATCTAGTCTGCGTGGCGCTTGGCTAGGGGAAAACCAATTCCCTTTGCCTGCCGTTAGCGTCTAGCCTTGTAACCAAACAGGCTTCTGCCACACGGGGGCTAGAGGACACACCTTAAGTAGGCAGGAACCGCATACAAAAAAGATTTAAACAACAAAAGTATGCGCGAGTAAATATTTAATTGGCATTAATCACAATTACAACCGCGACACATCCAAACGGACGGAAATTACATAGAAAAAATAATGTGCTACAATAAACTGGAGTGATCAGGTCCACCTAGCTACATATAACATTTTTTCAATATCGTCGCATGCCAAGTGCGTTTCAAAGGTTTTCCATCTAATGTCTCGAGATGGTACGCCCCAGTATTGTTTGCCTTCGCAACCCTGTATGGACCTTCCCAACGGGGGCCTAGCTTCCCAGTATCCTCCGCATGACTTGCGTCGTTCTGACGCCAAACCAATTCACCGCACTTGTAAGAGCGCGAATAAAAGGACCCGTTCATATACATTATAAACGATTCACAATAGTTGATTACATTGCGAGGTATTTGACCTCTATATGATACATTTTACAAACATTGCATTCGTTTTTAAAAGACAATCTTTCTTTACATCAAAAATTGACAGGCATGCATACCATTTCATAATATCCACTATCCAACTATAAATTGATTTAATAATAATCTTTGATGAACTCAATGACTCGAATGCAACGTTCTTCGAAATATGCTATGAAAGACTCCAAGTAATATCTTTAAAATGAGCAAATACCCAGCGGAAGATTTCTTTAACACCTGAGAATAAACATGCTTTAAAGTGTCAACCAAAAGGTTGGTGAGTTCATTAGTTTATCATAATCATTTATTTCCATCATTTTAATAGACCACAAGAATTTCATTTCCAGTTCTCATAAATATACGTCCCATGCATAGAGACAAAAAAATAATCATTCATATGGTGAACACCTGGTAACCGACATTAACTAGATACATATAAGAATATCCCCTATCATTTCGGGATCCTCCTTCGGACATGATATAATTTCGAAGTACTAAAGCATCCGGTACTTTGGATGGGGTTTGTTAGGCCCAATAGATCTATCTTTAGGATTCGCGTCAATTAGGGTGTCTGTTCCCTAATTCTTAGATTACCAGACTTTAATAAAAAGGGGCATATTCGATTTCGATAATTCAACCATATAATGTAGTTTCGATTACTTGTGTCTATTTCGTAAAACATTTATAAAAATTGCGCATGTATTCTCAGCCCAAAAATATAAAGGGTAAAAAGGCAAATGAAACTCACCATACTGTATTTCGTAGTAAAAATACATATAACGTCATTGAACAAGTGCAAGGTTGGCCTCGGATTTACGAACCTAAATTAATTATATATATTTATGTGTTGGTCAATATTTGTCTAACAAATTAGGTCAAGTCATAGTGTACCACAATCCTAATGCTCGAGACTAATATGCAAAAGTCAACAAAAGAAAATTTACTCAAAATAATTTCCAAAAATTTATACATGATTAATATATAGTTTAAATATTGTCGTTTTATATTTTTAAATATTTTTAAAAGATTTATTAGAGTAAATAATATAATTTATTTATTAATAAATAAAATTTTATATTATATTTATATAATAAAATATACTTTTATATATATTAAGTAATAAATTTATAGGGTTCATTTAATATTATAAAGATAATATGATACGTATTATTAAAGTAAGTTATTACACGTAGTAAAATATGTTTGTATCAAATATTTATTTGATAAAATAATATCTATAATGATAGTAAGTAAAAGTTGTATTATTTTGTAATAATAATTATTATTATAAAAATATCAATATTTATAATTACTAAGATGACATTATGATAAAACGATAATTCTAATTATGATAACTTTAATATTTATGATAATTTTTAATATTATCTTTAAAATAATAATTCTATTTAAAATAATAATAATAATGATATTTTATAGTAACAATGACATTTCTATTAAAATGATAATTTTTGTTAAAATGATAGTTTTAATACTAACGATAATTTTAATAATAATAGTAATGATAAAAATAATAAGAACGATAATTTTATCTAAATCAATATCTTATAATATTTTAATTTCATCATGATACTCTTACCCATTATTTCCTAATCGTTTCGTTTAATAGCTTTTAATCGTCTTTTATATCGTGTTCGTAATAATGATAATAATAGTAATCAAAATAATTAGGTGTTACAAATATTTGTTTTAATTACACTAATATTAATAATGATAGTTACTATAACATTATTAACGATAATACTAATAATTTTCTTAATGATAATATAGTAATAATAATAATAACAATAACAATAACCATTTTTAAATAATGATATATATATTAATAATGATAATAATAATAATAATACCAATAATAATAATAATAATAATAATAATAATAATAATAATAATAATAATAATAATAATAATAATAATAATAATAATAATTGGATAATAATAATAATACTAATTATAACTTTAACGATAATAACGATAGTAATAATAAAAAAATAACAATTTTTAATGATAAATCCCTTTATTGATAAAGATAATAATAATAATAATAAGATAAAACTAGAACGACGATAATAACGACGATAATAATAATCATTTTTAACAATAATACAAAAATTCGATGGACTATAACTTCAAATCCGTTCATCGAAATCATTCGATATCTAAATGAAAAGTTCTTAATTTTTCGCTAGCTTTCCAACGACATGCATATCTTATACCTTATCTCAGTCGCATATATAACTAATTCAGGATTCAACATAACCTAACTAAAGGCAATATCAAAAGTACAAACATGCATAATCCTATATACTCGAGCACTAGTCAGGGATACACTATTAGTATGTAAAAGTTAAATTATGAGTACTCACGTATCAATATTGAGATTCAATATTGCAGGAAAGGTACGTAGACGCAACGGAGATGATAAACACTATATTGACCTCACGAGCATACCCATGAACCATACCAATCACCTCCATAGCTATAACCCATAATTTCCTTAATCCAATCCCACTCGAAAAACAATTTCGAAATCACTCGGACAGCACTCTGACGTAATATTTTATGTATACTAATAATATCTTGAAATAATACGGAGTAAATATATATATGTAAATCGATTGAGAGAGTTTAGAGAAAAATATTTTCAAGTTTCTATGAAATAATGAAACCTATTGAATTCTATTTATAATAGATTTTTGAATTATTAAAGTGAATTATTAAAGTATGAATTATTAAAGTGAATTATTAAAGTATGAATTATTAAAGTGAATTATTAAAGTATGAATTATTAAAGTGAATTATTAAAGTATGAATTATTAAAGTGAATTATTAAAGTTAAAGTAAAGTAAAAATAAAGTAAAGGTAAAGTTTAAGTATAGTAAAAGTATAAAACTATGTACGTATAATACGCGTATAAATATATATAATATTAATTTAAATCGTTATATATATTTAATAAAATAAAATATAAATATCGTTATCTTTATCATACTGGTTAAGTAATGAGTTGTCAAAAGTGGTTCTAGATATTTATAAAAGTTATATACGTTTTAATAATAAAGTTCTTTTTAAACTGAAAACGTTTTTGTACGTTTGAAACTAAATCAAATAAATATAATAATTTTGTTTTCCAAAACCAAATATATTTTTAAGAATCATTTTGTTTAAAGGTTAAAATAATGGAAATCGTTATATCATAAAATGTTTTAAAAAAGTAGAATCATATATATTCATAATAGGTTTCAAGTTTTTAAATTACAGTTTGTTGGTGAAGCATGGGATAAAGTTCAAAGGTTAAATAAACGTATGAAATCATCTTAATAAAAAATTCCGAGTTACTTAACTTGTCGATATCCCAACATCTAAGTTATTTACACTTCACGTTCTTACTTATAAATCACTTTACCATTTTCCGAATGTTGTCAAAAAGAATAGATTTCTTAAATCACAGTGGACCTCATAACATAGACCCGTAATCATATCATAATGTATCTGATAAATCAACAATTTGATATTATCTTCTAATTCAATCGATAAACATATTGAAACAAATACGATCATGTAAAGTATTATACGTTTAATACTTTATTAATATTCTCAAGTTATAATATATATATATATACATATATATACATATTTATTTATATATAACGGTTCGTGAATCGTCGGAATTTGGTCGAGGTTATAATGAATGTATGAACACAATTTAAAATTCTTGAGATTTAACTTAACAAACTTTGCTTATCGTGTCGGAATAATATAAAGATAAAGTTTAAATTTGATTGGAAATTTCCGGGTTGTCACAGTACCTACCCGTTAAAGAAATTTCGTCCCGAAATTTTGAGTGGAAAGGTCGTGAATGATAATAAGTATGTTTTCATGATGCATACAGGCTGAAAATTAGAGTTTTATCATCAGCGAATAATTTGGATAAACAATCCATTTATATGAAGAGTACGAATGAAGCTAACATAGAAGAGTAAAATGAGTAAGTGTAGATTCATCTTATCATTTGACGTAGATATGATTAATTTCCAGATTTCAATGGATTTGAAGAAAATCTTTGTAATAAGATTTGATTCTCCGGTAACAAAAGGAATTAGGATCCGCTTTAAATGCGATCGTCCATTTTAATTGTTCTGTCAGAGATTTTCTTATAAATTCACCTCCTTCCTTTTCTTACAACTCACACCTTCTGTTGATGCATTTTATGCAAGTCCCTAGACATCTACCCACGTCCATTGCAGGTACAACAGTTTACAGGCCACCATGATCGTTCGTTATTATCCTATCCGTGTTTGTATGTGGTTACAGCAACTGCAGGAACGAGATGTGGATGTTTGACTATGTTAGACTTAGTCAGACGTCCGAGTGAAGCCTCACTCGTACGGCTGACAGGCTCATACGCACGGTTGATGCTGAGCTAAGTCACAATTACAACCTAAATGAAAAGACACGAGTGAGTGATCACCCGTACGGCTGATGAAGCCAACTCATATGTGTGATGGATGAATCATACGGGTGAGTCAACAGTAGGGGTATATAAAGTCTTATGTTCTTCATTTTTAGGTTAAGCCTCTCATTTGTTACACACACTCAGATCTGGTGAGCTCCTCCGATTCTCTCTCAACCCAAATCACCCAGGTGGTGAATAATAGCTCTAGGTGTTGATCTAATCACACTTGATTTAGTTGTGGTATGACTAAATTAATCACAAAAAGCTTAACCTATTCACTAGAGGGTTTGATTCACTTATTCCGTCATTATGTGAGTTAAATCTGTTGATTTCTAAGTTCCTAGTCATGTTTCATCACCTTCTATTCTTTCCCCCTCAACTCATATTTTAAAGTATTCATCAATATGCTCCATCCAGTTCTGATTCTCGATATACTTATAACTTTCATATCGGTCATTCTTCTTTTTCATCTACCGCCGGAAGAATCTATTTACTTCTACTATACACTTGGGTTTATAGTGTTTCTAGTTCTCCCGTGTCTTTATATTGCTATATGCATCGATATATATGGTTTATAATTTTTGGTTTGTCGTTGGGCTTTATATCTTCCCTTATATTTCAAAGTCTCTGTTTCTATCTTCTATAATCATTGTCATCCACAGTTAATGCTCTCTTTTATTTGCTGCAATTTATACCCCAATTTCTATTTCGGAGTTTTGTCCTTTCGTTTCTTCTTCTTGCGATTAAGCACCGCTTGTAATGGTCCATAATTCACAAATATGATTTTCGGAATGAACATTGTTAATGTTCTAGGAAGGAAATTGTGATGGCACGATCTTGACTTGTCAAATTACTAGAATACCTTGGAAAAGGCCGAATCATCAAGAAATATTTTCTTGATATTTTAGAGGTTAAGTAGAATACAAGAGTCGTATAACATGGCACATGATAATGTTATGATCTGTGGATCATCACGTTCCATTTAGAAACTCAGCATGAATTACTGTAATATAATCACGTTGATCAAGTGTCATTATATTATACTAACTCATGCTTCAGTTTCCAACACTACTTCAAAAACATTCATATTTTAAACTCAAAGGTTTACAGAGTATAGGAACTAAACAGTTTCCTTTTTGATGTAATACAGATAGCGCAAAGAGATAAATGATTCCAGATAAGAATAGTTATGGAAATATCTTTAGAAATATGGAGGATATTTATAATGAAAGATACGATGATATCTTAGAATTTCTAATATCAGAGGATTATGAAGAATATTGTCTGTAAGGGTTTAGTGTCAGGAGCAAGGTATTCGTTAATGACTTCAGCAGATACTGAATCATTTGGATTCTTTGAAGGCAGGTTCAGTCTTTGTGATTTGTCCATAGCCCCCTTCATACTTTGCTCAATCCGTTTTCCAGTTCCAAAACTTCTCTATTTCTGAGTTTTGTTAATACACTAATCTTTATCATCAAACTTTTTACTACTAAGGTAGTTTACAGTTTTTGTTGCTTCATCAGCATTTCGAGAACTAGTTTGCGGTTCAGAGTGTTTTTCAGAAACTTCACATTCGAAGTATGTAAGCCTTGGAAATAGACGTTATGTATAACTGTTGGCGTCAACATGCTGTGAGATTTCAAAATACTGATTGCTAACTCCCAATGATTCGTATGACAATTCTCGTTACAAGAGGCAGATGAGTAAATGATGAGGTTTCGATAAATATAAAGATTCTTCGGAATACCCAAGATCAGTGAAGTTGTTGGTAAGTTTATTGCTAATGTGGTGGAATATGAAAGGTTCTCCGGTAACAAAAGGGTAATCACATATATCAAAATTATGATAAGGCTACTCCGAATGAAAAAATCGAAGTTGTCTTGCGGGAGCTGTGATATAATTTGCTACTTTGCAAAGGAATTGCAAGGTTATTTTTGCTAATAAATGCCAAAAGATCTGACACAGATATGTGTTGAATTATGACTTTGGTTTCGAGAACTTTTTAAGTACATAACTGTGGGTAATATGTGGTTGGATCATCATCTCGATTGCTCATTATTTGAAGTGTCTTCAGAGATTTTCGAAGGGTTTGAACATAGATTGTAATCGTTTGTATACATTTGATGTTCTAACACACTTTTGAAGTCAAAGTATAGCTTTGAAAGATGTAGGAATCTAAAAGTAATGGTACCGGTTATATCTCAAATTGAATTCTGAGATTTTAAAATCAGAATACGTAATTGGGTTTGAATGAGTATGGTTGTTTTGATTTCTATGAAAGAATGTATATTATTGTGAAAGTAGGAAGTATAATTGATAATTTGCTCAATCTGATTCGAAGAATGTAACATATTAATTGTGAATTTATATATATCTCTCGAGTATTACCTACCCGTTAAAAAATTTTCACAATTAATATTTTGTACATAAGAATTTTATTACAGTCTTTATGAAAATATATATGTATATATTCTCCTCAGATGTAACATAGATTTTAATGAGTTAATACTAAATTAAACTCATTCGATTTACAGTTGGAACTAGAATTGAATAATTCCTTGAAGGTTTAGAGGTTACATAAGTATTTCTTCAATAATATTGAAATTATGAATCAATACTTCGTTATTTGTTGAGATGTGATGTTGATTTTCGTTAAATTCTTGTGAACTTCGCAAAGTACGAATGATGTTATCTGAAAAGTTTCGGTTACATCAATGATGAAGTGTAAAATCAAATATATACTTGATTTATTAGGAATTGGAATTTGTTGAATTGAGACAGAGATTGTAGTTAACGATGGTTAAGTCGCGGGTGAGGGACGTACATTATTGCATATTTGTAATATGAATTAACTGAGTAGTTAAGATTCACACACAATAGCTTAGCACGGAAAGATTTATTTTTTATTTCAAAAAATATATATATATAAAATATATATATAATTTCTTCAGAGGGAATGAGTTAATTCTTCATAACTTGTTGATACAATATACACGTTATTGATTCGTAATGATGTCCACAGTGATTCTTGAACTGACGGAGTTTGTGATGTTATAGGTGTTGTTGATTCTGATGTTGACTGTACTGACGATGCTGGTGACGTTGACGGTACTGTTGATGCTGTTGGTAAAACAAGTTTAACTTGTTAATCACACACCATTTTTGTCAGGGTTTCTACTCTTCCTTCTATCATTTTGGTTCGCTTAACTGATTTATGGTTAGGGCTAGATTAGATAATCTCTAAGACTTTAGAGATTATATAATCGCCGCGGAATGTTTCTCCAATGAAGTTATGAATTAATACTTCGTCAGTTATTGTTGTTGGTACTCCGTGGTATCTATGGTTATTATGACGTTGATGCTCGTGGGACAGATTGTGAAGTTGAGGTTTACAACGCGGTTGTGGTTGGAGGTGGTAATGGTATTGTTGGCGTTGATGATGGTGGTACTGGTTATGCTGCTGGTGCTGCTGCTGGTATTTGTAATCTCTGCACCATATTCTCCAAAGCCACTACCCGAGGGCGAAGTTCGTTGACTTCTTCTATTATTCCAGGATGATTGTCGGTCGGAACGAGCGGATAAATAAAATCTAGAATTTGATGTAGTATATAATCGTGACGAGATACCCTGGAAATGAGAGAGAAAATGGTGTCTCGAACAGGTTCGCCGGTAAGTGCTTCAGGTTCTTCGCCAAGAGGGCAATGTGGTGGATGGAAAGGATCGCCTTCTTCTTGTTTCCAATGATTGAGGAGGCTACAAACCCATCCCCAATTCATCCAGAATAGGTGATGACTGATTGGTTGATCCATTCCGGTCACACTGCTTTCGGAGCTTGAGTGAGATTCCATTTCGGAATCCGAGTGACTTGAACTGATGACAAATTCTATTTCGTACGATTGGATAAAGGATTTTCGAAATAAAAATGATTTTTCGGCTATCGGGTGGTATTCTATTTACATAGGATATCTATATATAGAGATCAAAAGATTTCATAGATTACGGAGGAATTTGCGGGGTATGTCAGGTAAAGTTTAAAGTAACAGATACGATAAGATATGATTTAGCAGATACGCTAAGATATGAAGTTTGTCTATACACTACTCATGCAATTAATGTAGCAAGACGTGTCTAGACTAATAATGATAAGCAGGTAATTTCCTATGGATGATAAGCAGATGATTTCCGACTAGAAATGATAAGCAAAACTTTTGACATGCAGACACGGTCGAAGTCCAGACTCACTAATGCATCCTAACGACTTATCAGTTAGACACACTAATGCAGACCTGGTTCGCTAAGACCACCGCTCTGATACCAACTAAAAGGACCCGTTCATATACATTATAAACGATTCACAATAGTTGATTACATTGCGAGGTATTTGACCTCTATATGATACATTTTACAAACATTGCATTCGTTTTTAAAAGACAATCTTTCTTTACATCAAAAATTGACAGGCATGCATACCATTTCATAATATCCACTATCCAACTATAAATTGATTTAATAATAATCTTTGATGAACTCAATGACTCGAATGCAACGTTCTTCGAAATATGCTATGAAAGACTCCAAGTAATATCTTTAAAATGAGCAAATGCCCAGCGGAAGATTTCTTTAACACCTGAGAATAAACATGCTTTAAAGTGTCAACCAAAAGGTTGGTGAGTTCATTAGTTTATCATAATCATTTATTTCCATCATTTTAATAGACCACAAGAATTTCATTTCCAGTTCTCATAAATATACGTCCCATGCATAGAGACAAAAAAATAATCATTCATATGGTGAACACCTGGTAACCGACATTAACTAGATACATATAAGAATATCCCCTATCATTCCGGGATCCTCCTTCGGACATGATATAATTTCGAAGTACTAAAGCATCCGGTACTTTGGATGGGGTTTGTTAGGCCCAATAGATCTATCTTTAGGATTCGCGTCAATTAGGGTGTCTGTTCCCTAATTCTTAGATTACCAGACTTTAATAAAAAGGGGCATATTCGATTTCGATAATTCAACCATATAATGTAGTTTCGATTACTTGTGTCTATTTCGTAAAACATTTATAAAAATTGCGCATGTATTCTCAGCCCAAAAATATAAAGGGTAAAAAGGCAAATGAAACTCACCATACTGTATTTCGTAGTAAAAATACATATAACGTCATTGAACAAGTGCAAGGTTGGCCTCGGATTTACGAACCTAAATTAATTATATATATTTATGTGTTGGTCAATATTTGTCTAACAAATTAGGTCAAGTCATAGTGTACCACAATCCTAATGCTCGAGACTAATATGCAAAAGTCAACAAAAGAAAATTTACTCAAAATAATTTCCAAAAATTTATACATGATTAATATATAGTTTAAATATTGTCGTTTTATATTTTTAAATATTTTTAAAAGATTTATTAGAGTAAATAATATAATTTATTTATTAATAAATAAAATTTTATATTATATTTATATAATAAAATATACTTTTATATATATTAAGTAATAAATTTATAGGGTTCATTTAATATTATAAAGATAATATGATACGTATTATTAAAGTAAGTTATTACACGTAGTAAAATATGTTTGTATCAAATATTTATTTGATAAAATAATATCTATAATGATAGTAAGTAAAAGTTGTATTATTTTGTAATAATAATTATTATTATAAAAATATCAATATTTATAATTACTAAGATGACATTATGATAAAACGATAATTCTAATTATGATAACTTTAATATTTATGATAATTTTTAATATTATCTTTAAAATAATAATTCTATTTAAAATAAAAATAATAATGATATTTTATAGTAACAATGACATTTCTATTAAAATGATAATTTTTGTTAAAATGATAGTTTTAATACTAACGATAATTTTAATAATAATAGTAATGATAAAAATAATAAGAACGATAATTTTATCTAAATCAATATCTTATAATATTTTAATTTCATCATGATACTCTTACCCATTATTTCCTAATCGTTTCGTTTAATAGCTTTTAATCGTCTTTTATATCGTGTTCGTAATAATGATAATAATAGTAATCAAAATAATTAGGTGTTACAAATATTTGTTTTAATTACACTAATATTAATAATGATAGTTACTATAACATTATTAACGATAATACTAATAATTTTCTTAATGATAATATAGTAATAATAATAATAACAATAACAATAACCATTTTTAAATAATGATATATATATTAATAATGATAATAATAATAATAATACCAATAATAATAATAATAATAATAATAATAATAATAATAATAATAATAATAATAATAATAATAATAATTGGATAATAATAATAATACTAATTATAACTTTAACGATAATAACGATAGTAATAATAAAAAAATAACAATTTTTAATGATAAATCCCTTTATTGATAAAGATAATAATAATAATAATAAGATAAAACTAGAACGACGATAATAACGACGATAATAATAATCATTTTTAACAATAATACAAAAATTCGATGGACTATAACTTCAAATCCGTTCATCGAAATCATTCGATATCTAAATGAAAAGTTCTTAATTTTTCGCTAGCTTTCCAACGACATGCATATCTTATACCTTATCTCAGTCGCATATATAACTAATTCAGGATTCAACATAACCTAACTAAAGGCAATATCAAAAGTACAAACATGCATAATCCTATATACTCGAGCACTAGTCAGGGATACACTATTAGTATGTAAAAGTTAAATTATGAGTACTCACGTATCAATATTGAGATTCAATATTGCAGGAAAGGTACGTAGACGCAACGGAGATGATAAACACTATATTGACCTCACGAGCATACCCATGAACCATACCAATCACCTCCATAGCTATAACCCATAATTTCCTTAATCCAATCCCACTCGAAAAACAATTTCGAAATCACTCGGACAGCACTCTGACGTAATATTTTATGTATACTAATAATATCTTGAAATAATACGGAGTAAATATATATATGTAAATCGATTGAGAGAGTTTAGAGAAAAATATTTTCAAGTTTCTATGAAATAATGAAACCTATTGAATTCTATTTATAATAGATTTTTGAATTATTAAAGTGAATTATTAAAGTATGAATTATTAAAGTGAATTATTAAAGTATGAATTATTAAAGTGAATTATTAAAGTATGAATTATTAAAGTGAATTATTAAAGTATGAATTATTAAAGTGAATTATTAAAGTTAAAGTAAAGTAAAAATAAAGTAAAGGTAAAGTTTAAGTATAGTAAAAGTATAAAACTATGTACGTATAATACGCGTATAAATATATATAATATTAATTTAAATCGTTATATATATTTAATAAAATAAAATATAAATATCGTTATCTTTATCATACTGGTTAAGTAATGAGTTGTCAAAAGTGGTTCTAGATATTTATAAAAGTTATATACGTTTTAATAATAAAGTTCTTTTTAAACTGAAAACGTTTTTGTACGTTTGAAACTAAATCAAATAAATATAATAATTTTGTTTTCCAAAACCAAATATATTTTTAAGAATCATTTTGTTTAAAGGTTAAAATAATGGAAATCGTTATATCATAAAATGTTTTAAAAAAGTAGAATCATATATATTCATAATAGGTTTCAAGTTTTTAAATTACAGTTTGTTGGTGAAGCATGGGATAAAGTTCAAAGGTTAAATAAACGTATGAAATCATCTTAATAAAAAATTCCGAGTTACTTAACTTGTCGATATCCCAACATCTAAGTTATTTACACTTCACGTTCTTACTTATAAATCACTTTACCATTTTCCGAATGTTGTCAAAAAGAATAGATTTCTTAAATCACAGTGGACCTCATAACATAGACCCGTAATCATATCATAATGTATCTGATAAATCAACAATTTGATATTATCTTCTAATTCAATCGATAAACATATTGAAACAAATACGATCATGTAAAGTATTATACGTTTAATACTTTATTAATATTCTCAAGTTATAATATATATATATACATATATATACATATTTATTTATATATAACGGTTCGTGAATCGTCGGAATTTGGTCGAGGTTATAATGAATGTATGAACACAATTTAAAATTCTTGAGATTTAACTTAACAAACTTTGCTTATCGTGTCGGAATAATATAAAGATAAAGTTTAAATTTGATTGGAAATTTCCGGGTTGTCACAGCGAACGCACACGCTGATTATAGTACTTTGCAATTTTTTGCTTGTTATTTGCTTCGTTGACAGCCGCAGTGAGTCTGCGCTCTTCCAGCAAATTAAGATTTTCCCGCAAAGCTTCAGAGTTATTTTGCTCATCAAAATTTTGTATGCGGAACGTTGGTACCCCAATTTCTGCGGGTACAACAGCTTCTGATCCATAGACCAAATTGAACGGGGTCTCACCAGTGCTTGCTTTGGGTGTTGTTCTATGCGCCCATAAAACCTTCGGTAGTTCATCCACCCAACCAACGCGACCATGACCCAACCTAGCTTTGATTTCAGCTACTATATCGCGGTTGGTGACTTCGTACTGGCCATTCGCCTGCGGATGCGCAACAGATGTAACAGTTTGCTTAATATTAAGCTCCGCGCACCAGCTGCGAAAAGGGTCACCCGCGAACTGCGTACCGTTATCACTAACAATTTCGTTTGGTATACCAAATCGACAGACGATGTCTTCCCATACAAAATTTCGCACCCTTTTTCCTGAGATTGCTGCCAGCGGTCTCGCTTCGACCCACTTTGTGAAATAGTCGATTTTTTGGGAATGGTCCGACTATGTCGATTGCCCATTTGCAGAATGGCCACGGTGAGGAGACTGGTATCATTGGATGCGCAGGTGCTCTGCTAATAGGTGCATGTATTTGGCATGATTCACATTGCTTAACTATGCGCGCAGTATCCGCGTACATGGTGGGCCAATAATATCCTAGCCGCATTATTTTTGACACAATGGACCTGTGCCCCTAATGGAGTGCGCATGCACCCTCATGCACCTCGCGTACAACTTCCTCCGCCTCTTTCGGGCCAATGCACCTTAAGTGCGGTCCCAAATAATTCTTTCGATATAGGACGTCACCCTCAAGGGCATACAGCGGTGCCTTAACGCGGACTTTCTTTGCATCAGCGGAATCCGTAGGAGAAGTGCCATCCCGCAGAAAAGCCACGATGGGCGTCATCCATGTTGAGCTTGATTCCTCAACTGGTGCCACTAAAGGCATCATAACAATGGATTTCGCATTGAGTTCTTCTATTAGAACTTTCTTCCCCATATGATCAAAAGCCAAGGCAGCCAGTTTGCTTAGCGTATCCGCTTTCTTATTTTGCCCCCGCATTACGTGGGAGATTTGAAAAGCTTCAAACTGGTCAGCGAGGTTGTGAACAAGCGATAGATATTGCTGCATGGCTATGTCATGCGCTTCGAAATCTTCGCTGACTTGACTGCATACTAGCTTTGAATCCACATATGCGTGCAAAATTTTAACATTTAACTTATGCGCAATGCGCATACCTGCTAACAGAGCCTCATACTCTGCTTCGTTGTTCGTAACAGCAAAATTAAACCGCAGTGCGTATGTATGCTCTTCGCCATCCGGGCCTGTTAAAATTACACCCGCACCTGCACCAGATGTGCTGCACACACCATTGGTGTACAATTCCCATGGTGACAAAGTTGGTGCAGGTGGATCCTGATGTTCTGCTGATGCCTCGACATCCGCAGGTAATTCTGCTAGGTAATCAGCAAGTATTTGACCCTTAACCGCACTGCGCGAAGAAAAATTTATTTCATGTTCTCCTAATTCAACTGCCCACTTAGCCATTCGGCCAGAAATCTCCGGCTTGTATAACACCTGAAAGAAAAATGATTGCGTTAGTCAATGCGGTAACCCCGGTCATTGCCGCAAAGCAGGCGTTTACCAACCTGTTTGATTGGTTGATCAGTTAGGACCACGATTGGATGTGCTTGAAAATATCGGCGCAAACGCCGCGCCGTATGGACCAGCGCATATACAAGCTTTTCTATCGGTGAGTAGTTTACTTCGCTTGATGTCAGCGTCTTGCTTACGAAGTAGACCGGCATTTGCGTCTGAGAAAAACCTCAGTCGTTAAGTTTCTGCGAAATAAATAAAGCATGTAAATTAATGGATTACCTTTTCGCGATCCGCAATGAGAACTGAACTGACAGCTTCCTTCGATGCTGCGAGGTACAACGTTAGCGTTTCTCCTGATACTGGCGCAGTAAGTGTTGGTAATTCCGCAAGTACCTTTTTCATCTCCTGAAAGGCTGATTCTGCTTCCTGAGTCCATATGAAGTCTTTTTTCTTCAAACAATTTTTCAAAGTGTTGAAGAATGGTAACTGTCGCTCTGCGGCTTTCGACAAAAATCGTGTGATAGCCGCAAGCTTCCCAGTTAGACTCTGCACATCTTTCTTTGTCTTCAGAGATGGCAAATTATCAATGGCTTCAATCTTTTTGGGATTGGCCTTGATACCCCGCGCTGTCACCACATGACCTAAAAACTTGCCTTCCTCTTCCCCAAAACTACATTTAAGCGGGTTAAGCTTCATGTTGATCCTGCACAGAGATACAAACGTTTCCAGGATGTCCGCGAGCATGTCTTCTTCGGTGTTACTTTTAATTACCAAGTCGTCGACGTACGCTTCAAGATTTCTACCGATTTGGTGCTTGAATGCTGCATCAATTACACGCTAATAAGTCGCGCCAGCATTCTATAAACCGAAAGGCATCTTCGTGTAACAATAAATACCCTGCGACGTATGAAAAGCAGTCTTGTCCTCATTTTCCGCAGCCATTAAGATTTGGTGATAACCCTTGTATGCGTCCAGAAAACACTTGTACCTAAATCCCGATAGTGATTCTACCTTCCAGTCTATCTCCAGGAGAGGGTAGTTGTCCTTAGGACATGCCTTATTAATGTCCTTGAAATCAACGCACATTCGCCAGTTACCGTCAGCCTTTTTTACCAACACAGGATTTTCAACCCACGTCTGATAACGCACTTCCCGCAGAATGTTTGCTTTGACAAGATTGTCCACCTCTGCGCACAACCAATCACTGCGGTCTAGGGCCATATGCCGCTTCTTTTGCCTAACGGGTGTCAATGATGGATTAACGTTTAACTTATGTTCCCCAATATTCCGCGGAACCCCGGTCATGTCTGACTCGATCCATGTGAAAATATCTGCGTTAGCTGACAGTATTCCATTCAACTTGCCCTTCGTTTCGGCTGACAAGCCTGCGCTGATTTTAATTCTCTTATTCGGATGCAAGCGATTTGATATTACTGCACAGCTTGCAAGTTGCTCTCCTACGCTAGGAGCGCTTACAGACGCGACAGAGCCACACAGCTCGGTTGCTTGATGTGACGCAACTGTGGCAACGCCTCCTACTGTGGGAAACTTAATCAAACCATGCACTACCGATGGGATGATGTTGAAACGCCGTATGAAGTTTCTCCCTAGCAGTGCGTTATATCTTGAAGTTGAACGAACCACATAAAAAATCGACCAATTCATGCCTGATCATCTGCGGGTTCCTGTCATCCGCAAGCTCTATCATTAATTCTATCCGGCCTAGCGGCCACGAGTTTTCTCCGGAAAACCCTGATAGCGTAATATCAGGCTGGCGTAACTGCGCTTTGACTTCTGCCGGAAGGAAACGATAACAATGCTCATACATAATATCGACACCGCTGCCAGTGTCAACATGCATGCGCTTAATCTGGATTTCGCAATCAGGGATGCGACACTTGATGATAATGGGCTCATTAATAGAATCAATTGACATTACAGGAGGGAAAGTGATTGGGAGAAGCTCCCAATCCTGGTGATCATTGTACTTTCTCCGCTGGCTGATTTTCTCTGCGTCAACCATGTTAATGGTTAAGTCGGCATTTTTCGCTTTGTCAACTTTCTGCCACGCGAAAGTCTTAGACTTCGAAGCCTCTTCTGTGGCCTTTCCCTTGTCCTTTTTAGGTGGTTTTAGATGATCCAATTTGCCTGCGCGAAGCGCTTCCAGAACCCGTTCCATCAAGTTTTTACACCGATTGGTGTCGTGACCATAATCGTCATGAAATTCACAATACTTTGTTTTATCCCGCTTACCAAATTCTGTAAGTGGAGTTGGAACCGCAAAGGTTGCGCATACCTGTTCGGTTGCCAAAATTTCTTTTGGAATTTTAGACAAACTTTTGAGTAGCGCAAAGTTCTGATTATTGATGCCGCGCTGATTATTGTTTCGATAATTGCCATTTGATTTCCCTTTATCATTCCTGATAGGACCACCGCTAGGATACCTTCCGCGAGAGTTGTTACCGCGATTTTGATCGCGCGAACGATCATCGTCGTCCTTCCTCTCGTTGCGTGAGCTAGCTGTTGGGATGTCATTATCTTCGCCACTCCGCATATAGTCGTGGCATTCATTAAGCGCCTCAGCATAAGTTGTTGGGACTGTATGGCGCAGACACCTTACCAGTGTTGGATGACGTTCTGAGTTTATACCATGTATGAGTCCGGAAATCTGTTGCTCTGGTTTGAGATCTGGTATGCGCAGACACTCGTTAGTATATCTTGTGAGAAATTCACCCAAAGATTCCTTGGACTTCTGCACGATGTCATGGCATTCAATGTGAGTGCGCTTGTATGGTCTCTAATTCTGATATTGCAGTAAAAACTTTGTCCGCAGATCCATAAACCCGGCAATACTACCCGCCGGCAACTTATTAAACCACTCACGAGCAATACCCTGTAGTGTCATAGGAAATATCTGACACGCAACCGGATCCACCCAGCCTTGAGTGCGCATTGCGCCTTCAAAACACTGTAAAAAATCATCTGGATCGGTCAGGCCATTGTAAGTACCCAACGTGCTAGGTATCTTTGGTGCTGATGGAAACGGGTATGCGGATATATGCGGAGGAAACTTGTCAAAGGTAGTCGCTAGCTCGAAGGGTGGTTTAACAGGATCCCCTTTCAAGTTTGCAAAGAAACGCTTCATCATGTCCTGAACAAAGTCAGGTTGTGAAAATAAGTGAACCATATCAGGAGGTGCGGCCTGCATGAATTGACTTGCAAGATTTGCCTGCCCTTAAACATTTTGCCAAGGTTGACCCTGCGTCTGCGGATATAACCAAGGCTGCTGCGTTGGAAAAGAGGGATAACTTGAAGATGCAGAGTACACAGGTGGTTGTAAAGGAAGCGAATCCTGTGGCGCGGATATCTGCGAAACCTGAGGATACACACTTAAAAGCCCAACTGTATGCGTTGTGCTTTGCTGCTGTGCTGTTATCGGCGCCCAATGAGAGTTTGCATCTGGGATGACACCAAACCCCCAACTATTAAGTAACACCTGCGCATCCGCAGGAGTTAAAAATTGTGAAACTGGGCGGGGTGGTTGCCAAGGTTGCAACGGTGTAAATGACGAATTCTGCTGAATGCTCTGCGTATGCAGAGGTATTGAAACAGTGGTACTGTAAATAGGTACCTGGCCGCAGCAAACCACATGCGGCCCAGTTGTTCCACCGCTAGTGCTTGCCAAGATGACCCTTGGATCCACTGACGAAAAGTCCAGCCGCGTGGTTGTGGCTGGTGAGTTTGCTCTTGGCAGTGTAATCCCGTCTGAATATATCGGCTTGTACCTCTGAAAGGGTTCACCGGATATAGGTGGAGGGTACATCGTGTACCCCACCTGAATAGCCGCCTCCGTAGTCATAACCGGTGTATGTTGACTACCAGACGGTGCATTTTGAATATCTGTTTGGGTATGTTCCGATGATTCCTCGGAAGTCATGACACTGTTAAAGAAAAAAAAATTCAAAAATTTTGTAAATAACGAGTCATACAATTCAAAACCTTAAAAGAAAAAGCAATTAAACAGTCTTGAATTAATTCGACTCTCAATGAAAGCACCACTTGATCATGCATATTTTTACCATAGGGTTAAATATGCCTGCTCAATACGTAGAGGGGTTTAAGGATCTTAGAACGTGGCTCTCCGGTCCGGCTATCGTGAATAACCCTGGCCGACATGATGATGTCGGCGGGGTGGCCAAGTGATTAAGTCCACCTCCGATAACGGTCGTCGATCAAGAGGCCCCAAATAAGGTCGTAGGTACTAGCTTACGAAAGACTAACCCGTTAACCTTGAAAAGATGCCGAATGATGCTTTTGTATCGTAGGTGATGGTTACGTAATATGCTGTGTCTCGTAGATGATGATTAGGGTTTGTATTTATAGGCAAACCCTAATTCTAGAACCATCCCAGATCATAATAACCTCATCCATAACTGACTCCCCCGAATCACGGATATAATTATGGAAAAGATATTTACTTGACAGCTAAGCAACCGCCGTACCGAGAACAAAGGAATCAGATACAATCCGCATACCGCATAGCGCACACAAACACACGCCTACGCACACTATTAAGCGCCCGCATGCATATGAGGTGCGCATGCGGGTTGCGGTATCATTAATTTGCTTCAACCTGATTAAATCTTGTTCCATATCTTTCATGAGGAAACATCACTAAATTAAAAACTCCAAACACAGTGCAGTCTCCCATATTTTGCGATACGAAATTACAAATGTACTCCCATAATTTTCTTTTCCTTACTCGTGTCTGTGGGGAACATATATTAAATAGAAATATGGTCGAAACACTGCCAACGAAAGATCCTTCTACAATAAGCATGTTATCGAAGGAGATGATTCTTTTACTATCAAACACACGTGAATCCCGAATAGTCATTATACCCCTTGATTTTCCTGAGGCGGAAGAAGAAGCTATCTTGAAATTAAAATCTCCCCACATTGCCTTAGCCGCAAAATGACACATTTTCGGTAGTTTAGTTTCCTGAATACCCAATATAGAAATATGATGTTCTAAGCAAATACGTTGTAGTTATCTTTGTTTCTGTTCCATTTGCATCCCTCCACCTATGTTAATAGACAAACGATTCATGAGATAGTGTGAAAACCTCTCATACCGATTACAACTTTGCTATGGTCAAAAGAATAGTGTTCTAAATTATAACCAAGTGTTTTGACCATGTTAAGCCTCTTGCTGCGAAACAAGTTATTAGAACCTTCCGAAGAGTAAGTCGTATTAATAGAGGAGAATGAAAATGCACCTCATTAAGATCTGGTGGTTTTGATAGGGATGACGATCCAAAGTCTACAACCTGTTCGTTGATGGCATTTGCACTACCATTAGGATCAATAATGCTATCTGCAATGAAGGTATTACCTGTGGAACTTTGAGAATCACTCAAATCTCCATCAACGTTATCCATGGAAAAGTTAACGAACAGGATAGAAGAATTAATAATTGGCTCGACATTTACTACATTATCAAGTATTTCCTTATTTAAAGATGTACTAACCTTATCCCAGTGCAATTCATCATGAATGTTCTCAACTTTTCCTGACTTTACCAACGCCTCATCAGATAGTACCTCATCATCATCCGAGGACTTATCTTCTTACTAGTCAAGAACATTAATATTGCAATTCAAATATTTCACGTACCAACACTTTATAAGCCTTTTTTCTGATCATGATCAAAATAATTTCATGAATATAATCCATTCTAGTTGTGGTAATACACAACTTACCATAGTCTTTCTTGCCGTTAGGAGAGGCAATAAAATATTTTATACCAAAGGAGGATGTAATTCTAGCATAAACTGCATCATTCCAAGCACACGCAAGTAGACCCACAATATCAATCCAAACGACCCTTTCATTGATAACAAAACTTTCATCAAAAACTTTGTATTCTTGAATGTAGGAAATTATCTTTTCATTATATTTGAATTTTTCAAGCGCTATTTTATTGGGAAATACTACATCAATCCAAGAACCACCAATGTGAGGAATTTCAAGTTTTTGAAATTCTTTTACAAACTAAATGCATTTAATGTCCAGTATAAGAGAGATATCTTTGATCTTAACATAGAGTAAGATTGGAGTACCAATACCTTTAATCAGATCATCATCTGGAATGTTGATATATCTCGGTCTAGATTTGATTATGATAAGGGTTTTTGTCACCATTTACCAATGAGGTATAAGATGATTTAATCAAGTCTCGAAATTCCTCAAAATTATTGAGTCTAGTAGGATGGATAAAAGAAGCTGATCCATTGGCATTACCATTAGTCTTCTTTTAATTGCCACGTTCAAATCGTGCTTTTGATTCAAATATATGATAATTTTCAATCCAGACGTTCGATAATTGGCTTACGAGCCCTGTGATCGAATCAACCTTAAGAAATCGATCGATAGTGAATCTCTTTCCTTTCTTAGATAACTTTCTTGCAAGACGTCCAACAGGGTTCCGTGCTCCTTACAGATTTCAAGAAAGTCATTGATACCGAACAACATTGAAAATTTGGTAATAAAAATCGATATAGCAAGCTTTGTTGTGTAAATATGGTCCTCCCGGTTTGCTATGGGGGGGACCGGAGTTCAACGGTGTTTGATCCCGTTAGAATCGGTAGAAGAAGGAGATCGCTGAAAATCGTCTGCGGCTATGGTTTCAGAGAATATCTTGAAAATCACCTGCTGATGTATTGATTCTATACTCAACTTAAATGTGTAACAGCTACATATTCTCTATTCTCATTATATATATATATAATCGTGTGCATATTTGTCATACGTCACTACCGTATTAAATTACCTCCCTTAAATATTTATAAAGAAAGAATGTCAATTAAATATAATTTCAATTATAATTATAACTATAACTTAAATTAATTGTCTTTAATTACATAATTATACCGTAAATATATAATTATACCTATTTACTTGTAGCAGTTCACCATTCATACTATTTACTAATTACGGCATATCATTACACAACATCATGACTTTTGTTAGAGAACTCATCACCTTACAGATGTTATATGTTGGTGGTATACTTGAGTTTGAATTTTTTTTATTTTCTTTTGTTAATGTTGGTTGATGATCATGATATTTTTGAAATACAGTCAACAGTTTCTAAATACCCTAATAATTCGATACATTTACACGTATATTTTTTCTAGCTCATTAACAGTCGTACAACACACTGCTCAAAGCCCCATATTTACATTTGTGAAAATATAATTTACAACTTATGTACAACATAAAAGCTCATAAAACTAATATATACTAGATTTTTATTACTCTACTAGTATAATATTTTAGGGTGTTACTTCTTAATGTGCATAAAAGTGTTGTACAGTTTAGTAACTGTCACTTTAAACATCAACATCAACATCAACAAAACCCAATACCATATGAGTGGTGTATGGGGGAGGTGAGATGTAGACAATCATTCCCCTATCCGAGAATAAAGACAAGTCATTTCTCCATCCAGAGTGAAAACGCTCTCCAAGGTAGAGAAAGTCATCCCTCTCTCTATTCGACGGATAGAGAGATTGCTTCCGATTGGACCTCCGGCCAATAAGTAGGATAAAAAAAATTTTGAAAAATAAAATAAAATTGAGACACCATGAAAGTGGTAAAATCAAATTTCCATGGGTTTTAAATCATGCCTGAAATTTACTTTAGGCTCTAAGAGTCAGTCAAGTCGCCAACAAATCGACGCTTGCTGTCGATTTGTTGGCGACTTGACTGACTTTTAGAGCCTAAAGTAAATTTCAGGCATGATTTAAAACCCATGAAAATTTGATTTTACCACTTTCATGTCACTTTAAAGTCAACACAAAATTGCTATGTAAGACATTTTTATGCGTGTTAAAAACAAAACTAAATACCGTAGTTAGAAAATTATTTCTTATTTTTTATGTATACTGAAATGAGATGAGATAAGATGTTATCGTTGAATCTCAAACAAAAAGATAATCTTCAGTAGTGGTGAAGTCTCTACCGGCACAATCATAAGCAATTGAGATGACAAGAATATTTTTACAGGCTCATCGGCAAATTTTGAAAAAGTACCTAAGTGAAGAATGATATTTCTTCACATACATCTTATATATATAAATCAAGACAAAACAACTTAATAAAGAAAAAACAAACAGGCCCTTTATATATGATATAGTACTAAACCACTAGTATCCAAACCCCTTTTCCAAACCGGTTTTGTGGGTAACGCGTAAAAACAGGTTCCTATAAGTAAAAGAGACCGGTTTTAAATAATCCGGAAATGGGAAACCGGTTTTTACGAAAAATCGGTTCCGAAAGTCAACTTTGCAAACCTGTTTTTTGTAAATAACCGGTTTCAACTTTGCAAACCTGTTTTTTGTAAATAAGACTTAATTACATGGATAGTCACTGTGGTTTGTCAAATCTTGCAACTTTAGTCACTAAACTTTTTTTCTTGCAAAGATAGTCACTGAGGTTTAAAAATCTTGCAAGAATGATCACTCCGTGTAACAGACGTTAAATTTGTCCGTAAAGCGTCATTCACATGCCAGACATGTGAGGGCATTTTAGTCTTTTTACCTTGCACCTTTATCATCACACGTGACTAGTACCCCAAAATCATGAACCCTAATTCAACAAACCAGAAATCTGTTCAAAATCAAACACTTATTAATCAAAACACAATATAAATCAGATCTAAGAGAAGATTACAACACACATATTAACTTCACTTTGAAAAACATCAACAATCACCATCGATCAGCTAAAATAAAAACTTCACTTTAAAAATCAAATATGAAGATTCACAAACCCAAATCAATATCTATCGATCCACCATCACAACGGCCACCGGTAACGGTTGTCATCAACGGCACCACCACCGTTCTTGTACCAAAAATTACATCAAGATCTGATAACAAACAGAAAACGAATAGAAATCCACGAGCTCCATTTCGTTTAGATCTTAATGAAGATTTGAAGAAGATACTCCTACAAAATACCAGATTAGCTCCAGTTGGGCAGCGACGGTTGCACTCACCAGATCAACACCTTCAACGGTAGCACTCACCGCCTCCAACCACCGACGGCGATGATTACATGCTCAATCGATGGCAAATTGGAGGTAAATCAGATCCGGATCTGGAACTTCTATTCTTGTTTCCTTAATCGAATTCAAGTCTTCAGGCCTCTTTCTAGACCTTGTCTACATCGACGGTTACATCGACGGTTGCTGCTATTATTCTCGATCTTGTTTATGGCGGCGATTGTTGTTGCTACTCCTGATCTTGTTTATCGATTCCTGCTGCTAATCCATTGACGAAGAACAAAAATCTTATTTTGAAGCAACTTTCGATGTATCTTCAAAGAATTTTCGTTTTGAATGTGGATTAGTGTTTTTGTAGCACACATGATGAAGATTAATCTATGATATGCTGTTGGTTATAATTGAGGAACTGAATCTGATTAGGACTTTGTGATTGTAGATGAAAGAGATGATAAAGTTGAAGCTAGAAATGAAAATGAATGAACTAATAAATCGATATGATTTCAGATTTAGAATAAATAAATAAATTAGGGTAGGTGAAGATAAGAATTATGTTTTTAAATATATAATTTAATTTATGTATTTAAAGGACTAAAATACCCTCATATGACAGACACGTGACTGACACTTAACGGAAAAATTAACATCTGTTAGACGGAGTGACTAAATATGTAACATTTTGAAACCACAGTGACTAAACTTGCAAAAAAAAACCATAGTGACTAAAGTTGTAATATTTGACAAACCACAGTGACCATTCGTGTAATTAAGTCTGTAAATAATCGGTTTCAACTTTGCAAACCTGTTTTTTGAAAATAGCCGATCTCGATGTTTTAGGCAGGAGTTTAAAATTTTTAAAAGATTTAAAGCCTGATCATTTTATCCTTTATTTCTTTTACCTCTTTTTACCAAAATCTTCATTTTCAATCACCAACACATACATATCTCTGTTCATACACCATCACAAGAACTATCTCTCTTTATTATGGTATCTCGTCAAAGAATCGATAAGATAAACACACGACAGCTCACCATGTCCGTTTCTTTTATCTCCCTCAATTCCTACTTTTGTTAATTTGAATGTAAATATGATGCAGGTTATGGCTATTTGGTCACCACAACAATATATGTTAAATATAAGATAATAAAAGTAGCCATCGTAAGTTGCCGTTGTATTTTATTGATTTAGAATCTATTTTTGCTTTTGCTAAAGATGATGGCTTTATGTTCTGAAAAATTGCAGGTCGATGATGGTGTTAAAGATGATGGCCTTAAATAACAATGGATTTAGTGACTTAGAAGACAAAAAACTTAACATAATGAAAAAGAAATTCATGATAACTTGTGAGGATGTAAAACTACCATACTGACTTCGAACATGAACATTACAATGAATATAAGTGACTGCAACTATTGTAAAACTGAGAATGTTTATGAGCTTTTTTTTTAAAAAAAATTGACATTGCAAACCGATTTTTTTAAAGAAACCGGTCTCTATTCTCACTCCAACGGAACCGGTTTTAAAACCGGTCTCAACTTTCTAAACCCCTACTTTTGCAAATCGGTTTTAAAACCGGTTTCCAAAACCCAAAAAACCGGTCTCGAAACTTTTTTTTTTTTTTTTTTTTTTTTTTGTAGTAGTGAACTTATCAACACTATAGCTTTAATAAATTTATTTTTTTTAGAAAGTCAACTTACACATTTTTAGCGTAATTTTCTTTTACAAATATATACGTAGTCTTTTACTCGCTAACTTGAACCCATAGCTTATTTGTTGAGCAATTTTAACAAGGTAGAATACGTAACATATTTGTCTAACAAATCAATAACAAGTAAGTTAGACAATGTACGTCTTTGTTTTTGATATTAGATAATTAAGAATCCAATTACGTACTAGGATTCCCTTTTTTATATATAATAATAACAAAAGGTAAAATATGTCATTTTAAGAAGTCTAATCTAATATTAGTCATCCATTAAAATAACCACATTTGATCTTAGTCCTTAATCTCTTCTAATGATTTCATAATCCTAGATTGATTTGTTTGATTACAAAAATACCCTTTAAAATCTCTTTAAATGACCGTCTCTTTTTCAACTTTTAAATGTTTCAATAAATTTGTAACATTCAACATTATTACTTTCCATTTTCTGCTTCAAAATCGAATTACTTTCCATTTGTCACGTTTTATAAACTTTTAAAATATGCTATCTTTCAAATTTGTCACATTTTATAAAATTTTAACAGATGCTATAATAATTACTTTCCATTTTCAGCTTCAGAATTCGAATTTGCACCTAATAAAACGTAATTGATAAGAATTCAATTACTGACTTTAGCTGTTAAAGTTCTAATTACACGCATATTAAATAATTATGATATATTTTGAAATCAATCATCCCAAAACTCACAATTGTAACATTATATAAACTTTTAAAAGATGCTATAATAATGTACCTCTTTAATATTATTTAAACTGATTCCATCGCTGGTAAAACACTGGAGAATAAAAATCCTAACCAAAACTCTTCAAACACAATTCCATCGCAATAGATCGATACCATCGCATTCACCAGACGATCTTCAAAATTTGAATTTCCAGAAATCAGATGTTGTTAATCGCGGGTGAGTATTTTTGATGTTGTTCTTTGATTTTTAGGTTTGTCATATATATCGTCAGTTGTCATTCGCTCTTAGTAATCGCTCCTGGATTATTACTCCTCGATTTTCAAGAGATTTATACCACATTCAAGCGATTTTTTTTTTTTGCTCTTTTCATCTATTAATCGTGTTGCAGGAGTCTTCCTTCTTCCCGTTGTCAAAACTCGATTGGGTTGGGAGAAAAAATTAGGGTTTTATGCGATACACATCCCCACCATGAGTTGCTGGTATTTCTTCTCTAACCTTCTATTATTCCTAAAAATTAGTAGATAGTTTTTTATTCTTTTATTTTATGGTTATGGGTTTCGTTATTTAATTTCTAAGATTTTGTTATATAAAGTTTATGAATTTTTATTTTTTTTTCTGATTTCACGAATTGTGTTGTTGATTTTAAATTGTAATTTTTTAAGTTTGTATGTATGGGTTTTTGTGCATTTGTTTGTTATTATTGAGCAATTTGATAGTTCAAAACTAACGTGAATTTAATTAAATAAATGCTATCTCTCACAATTAATCTTAATTATGGTTTAAAATTAAAAAAATTGTGGATTAAAAGGTAGGGTAAGCATCATCTATATCCGTTTGTAGTATCCATTTGTTAGTATTTATGTGAGAAGTTGTTTTGTGTTGCTACCTGAATTTTTGTGTAGTTGATTAGTGTTCTAAGATTTTCATGTCTTCATACAATATTAGTGTTCTCAAGATGCTATTTTTGGTGATGATATGAATTCAAAAAAGCCTGTTAGGTTTTTTTGGTCGTTAGTCATTTGTCTGTTGATATAATTGTCCACAATCTACATTCGTGTGTACCATTTTGTTGATTTAATTGTCTATAGTTTGAAAATGTACCACTTTGAATATGTACTATTTAATTCAGGATACTGAAAGCATATATGTATCACTTTGAATATGTACCATTTTTTTGTTATACCTATTTAGATATACAGATATACATTTCACATTTTAGACCTTTGTATTTATGAAAATTATTTTGTTACACATATGAATTTAATGGTGGATTCATTTATTTGAAAGAAAAATCTATCCGAAAATAAATTGTAACAGAAATTCAATAATAAGGAATTTCAAATCAATCAACATATTCATTGATTAATTAATGATAATGACATATCAATCCTCCTTACTATTTCCATAATTAAGGTCACCCTGGTAATTATATATAGGTGAGGCATTACTCATTTGTATTCACAATCATAATACAAACTCAACAATAACACTAACAAAAAAAAACCTCATCAATAGGAGAATACTAAACGTAGTTTTAAGGGTTACGGTTAAACATTTATTGCAAAGTATTAATTTTTCATATTATAACGTATTTTCCACACTTAAATTCAGGGGATCAATTTATTTATGGAAATATGCAGTTTTATATTGAAAATATTAACGTTTTCTTAACTATAATCCTTAGGGCTATGATTACCTTATTTAGATTATCACCATTCTTTTTATCTAACTTTGTGATAACATCAATGGAATGAATCCCATCTGGTAGACACTACGCGATAAAGTCGGTTGATTTTAATGGTAAATTATGCACGTAAAGCTTTAAATTGCAATCCAAAAGATCTCGTAGTATTCTGCATGATCATGGTGCGTAGTAGAAGAGAATATCAAATCATTGTATTGTTCTTAAATTAATGCTGGTATGATTCAAACGACAGCTATACCTCTTAGATTCCATAATAGTGCGTGTGTTCTTTTGTGAGTCTGATTAATTCTTTAAAGAAAGACATATATTAGTGACAATCTTGGTTGGATTAGATTCTCTAGAAAGAACATCATCATGTATGGCTCATAGCGTTTGGGAATTTTATGGGTGATTCTTTAATTTATTATTATCATAAATAATATAATATAATATAATATAATATAATATAATACTACTAGAATACAAAATGACAATGATTTAGTAAGTTGTACCTCATGTTTTAGGAATGATACTAAATTTTAAGTCAAATGTTGGTATTTTAGGCATTTGGGAAATGGGTTGCTCATTTTATGGGTTTGTCAGTTTGTGGAAAGTAGGGGTGCTCACGAAATCGTCAAATCGCAAAAATCGGCCGGACCGGACCGATTTATTGGTTCGGTCCAGTTTTAGATATTAGCGGTCCGGTCGCCGGTTTTAAGATCTCCAAACCGCGAAACTCGGTCCGGTTTGCGGTTTCATTAGGCCACCGGCCGGTTAAACCGGACAGGACCGGATTGTATATACGTCACTGATATTAATTTTATGTAACTATATACTTCACTGAATAAACATATTTATACGTACATAGCAGATGCGAACATGTTTAGCTTTGTTCGTGAGTGAAGTAAATAGATGCATTTGTATTTGATATGCAGGATGTATATGTAATATGTAATTATATATAAAGGAGGAATATAATTATATAATATGCATGACACATTCACTTAAAAAGGATGTATACTGATATAATTTGAAGACGTAAAGACTTAATAAAGATGTATCTACAAAGAATGTTACTTAATAATAATAACTTATGAATCAGTTACGAAGGATTCACATTGTTTGTTTTGCCTTTTTTGGTACAAAAGGAGAAAAATGTACACAAACTTAATAATAATAACTTATGGAACTTGAAACCGTCAAACCGGTTAAACCGGACCGGCCAAAACCGGACCAAACCGTCCAGTTTGACGACTTTCTTGGTCTAGTCTGGTTTGATATATGTTTAAACCGTAGATGCTTGTTTGGTTTGAGATTTAATCAAAACCGGATCAAACCGGACCGTGAACACCACTAGTGGAAAGTACACAAGGCCATTGACACTTGGGAATTTAACAGTTTTTTCTTTTTGGTAGCACCGTGCCTTCAAGTGGGTTTGGCAATTTCTTGTCCATCTCTGTTGATGACAAGAAAATTTTGTAAAATAGAAAATAAAAGTGAACTTTTAATATAAATAGTTGTATGAAAGTTTCTCTTTCACTAGAGAATTAAATTTGAAGTTACTTTTAATAAGACATAACTTCAAGTTTGTTAGATAAAAAAATGTCATAAATATACATAGATTATATAAATGCTTGTTATTGGTAGATAAAAAGCATAAGAATAAGAATTATTTCAACATGTTAACAATTGATCAGAGTGAGTTGAATTTTCGGTCCAGCCGTAGCTTGTACGAAATGTTTATATGAGTAATAACAATAACAACTCAATGTGCCCGTTCGTAGTAGGGGTTCCTCGTAAAAAAAAAAAAAAAAATTAATATGAACAGGTTATTCACCTCAAAGAAACTCGTATCATGCGGGGTTCAAGGGGCGAAACTACATGGAGCAAGGGGGCGTCCACTCCTAGTGAATGACTTTGCCCCGATGAATTTTTTTTTTTGCCTAAAAATCTACTATATGTTTTGTCCCCAAAATTTCAAATTTTGCTCAAAATTTGAAAATTTTGTTCAAAATTTTCAAATTTTGCTCAAAATTCTTCAACTTTTACCCTAAAACTTTTAATTTTTCCCCAAAAACCTTCAACTTTTGCCCAAAAGCCTTCATAATTTGCCTAAAAAACTCAAATTTTTTGCCCCAAAACCTCCATATTTTTCCCAAAAAAATTGCTACGGTTTTAAATTTTTTTTTCTCCCGGTAAAAAAAAATCTTAGTTCCGCCACTGTATAATCATGCTTCGAAAAAATACATATCTTCATTGTTGGTAGGATTATTATTCTTCTTAATAATAATATCAAATACTCAGTATCAATTATCAATGATATCAGTGATTATATACGAAAGAAATTATTCGATCAAATATACATACACAAATACACAAATCTATACTTTCTATTAAAATTCTAAAATGATGATATCATAAAAATATTATTTCCTTTGTTAAAAAATTAAAAAAGAAAAAAAAATCTAAGCATGGTGGGTGATGTCATTAACCGAAATAATTTTGAATTAAAATAAAATCTTATTAATTATTTTAAAAATGTTATTAATAAGGATTATTCAAGTTTAAAAAAAATTCAAAAATAAAGAGAAAAATTCTAACTTTCAATGATGATGTCATCAAAATAATTAATTGTATTTAATAAAAATATTAACATGTTAATTGTATGATATATCTCTTTACGGGATTAATTACGTTATATATGTATGCGGAATACATGTATTAATAAAAGGTTGTAATATGGGCTTTTATGCTAAAGAAAATAGTGTAGTAATTGTGATGAAAATTGGAAGAGTGATGGGAGAATGAATGTAGTTCATTTATTCTGACCAAGTTAAGTACATCAATATGTTTGTAAAAACGACAAGTTTTTTAATCGGAATCCGTGGTTCCACGGGTCATTAAACTAAATGGCTTTAGCATTTACATTCACTTAATACCTAAAACATATCATTAAACCGTATCGTTTAAATAAACCCATAATTTTACGGGTTATTTCACTAGTAATTACTCCCCCCGTCTCATTCCAATAGTCCACAGACAAAAAACACGCAGTTTTAGGAAATCCCACTAACTTCATTTCTCCACCAATGAAATATCTTCTCTCTCCAGATCCACCAATGAAATATCTTCTTTTCTTTCTATTTATGGAAGTGGACTATCAGAATGGAACAGCCCAAAATAGAATAATGGCCTATTGGAATGAGACGGAAGTAGTAAAATATAGCACAACTTAAGGGTAAGGTTCAACCGTTATCCCTGCTGGGTCAGGCTTGCTCTTAAATTGGTCCACTTCCAAAAGGCTCAAAGCCCAATTGAAAAAATAACCGAGCCCAGATTCGTATATTTTGGCCTATTTATGAAGAAGGTCTTTCAACATATTATCTTTGGCATGAGTATGTCTCTAATTTTTATTTTTTTATTTTTAAAAAAAGGCAATAAGTATGTCTCTAATTTTATTTTGTAATAAAGTTAAAATCTAAGTCTCAACAGTCACTTTCATCTTATATTGAAGCAATCTACAATTGATTTAGTTAGTGCATTCGGAGGAGTTTACTATAGTACTTTGGTATTCGTGGTGGCCTGTATTACACTTAATGTTAAACCATTGGAATGTAATACTTATCACAATATGGTAGATGTTAAAATTGTTTGGCCCAGAATGACTAAATGCATTTAAGTTTTCCAAAAATTAAATTAAAATGAAGAAAAAGAGGAATGCTAAGTTCACATAAATTTTACAAATGAAAATCCACAATGACATGAATCATTATATTGAACAATAGAAAAAGATGTTTGTTTGTTACGATCTTTCTTTCTTAGTTGCTCGCTAGGGAGGCTCTTTGTATAGATTTAATTTATTGTTAAAAATGGACTAATAAAAACATTATTTTTGGCTCTATTTTTGTGTTAACAACAAACGTCGATATATTAGCATCTTGACTTCCGTTTAGAGCCTAAAGTGAATTTCAGTCTGGTTTTAAAATTCATGAAAATTTGATTCTATCATTTTCATGGCGTCTCAATTTTAGTTTAGTTTTTATTATACTCTAAAAAAATTATACTTATTGGCCGGAGGTCTATTCGGAAGCAATCTCTTTATCAGTCGAATAGAGAGAGAGAGATGACTTTTTCTACTTTTAAAGTGTTTTCACTCTGAGTGGAGAAATGACTTGGTTTTATTCTCGGATAGGGGATGATTGTCTACATCTCACCTCCCCATACACCACTCATTGTGTTATTGGATTTTGTTGTTGTTGTTGTTGTTGTTGTTGTTATCGTCGTCTTTATCTTGTTTTTCTCTCACTATATTATTGTTAAGGTTTATGGGAAGATTCTTAATCCTAAGAAGAATTTAAAAGACAAGAACGAGAAGGAAGTCTTTGGTAATTTTCTAGAGAGCATGTTTGATAGCAATGAATGCCTTTCTAAATCAAAACCATGAAAATTGCAACATGGTATGCTAGGGGACTTGGGTATAAAGATAAAGAGAGAAAAGTGGGTAGTTTGATCAACATGTTTCAAGTTAGTTTATAGTTTCGAGTCTCCTAGGGTTGTCATAGAGTTTGGAGTGGTATAATTTTTGACGGGGTATAAGTATCATTGTGTGGTAGATTGGGTGGCGATTATTTTAAAACCAAGTTCACTTTCAATGTCAGAATTGCATCAATGGGCCTGCATTGGAAGATTTTGGAAGGTTTATTATTGACTTTTGTCATCAAACAAATGGTGCTATGTAGAAGGTCTTGTTGGAATTGGAGCTCCAATGTCTTGTCTTTTGACATATTGATCATTATAATCCTGGAAAAATCTCTATATGGTCATTATGTAGCTTGTAAATGATCAAGAGGTATGTGGATGCTTCTGTAAAGAAAGCTTCTGTGAAGAATGATATATAAAAGCTTTTAGTGCAATTTTCAAGTTTGCTTGTTTTATAGTCATGTGTGTTATTAATTTAATATTCTAATGGGTTTTGGATCAAATGGGCAAGTAATGCTTCTAAGCCCAAGTTTGTTTCCTTCTTGTACTTGTATGATTTTTTCACATTTTTGTGAAAAATCATTATTTATTTAATTCAAGTTTTTGCCAAAAAAAAAATAAAAAAATAAAAAAAATTAGTACATTTCTCAAAAAATAGTATAGTATGTTCAAAATTATTTATTTATTTGTAAATGATTATAAATTCACCATCTAATTCATAAATCTATTAAAATACAAGTATGTATAAATAAGCTGTACAATATGAATATATCTCCAGCTAACGTATAATTTTAATAGATTTATCAAACGGTAAATAGATCATTATTTTTTATTTGTTTATTGTTTATTAATATAATATAATATAATATAATATAATATAATATAATATACTCTCTTCGTCCTATATTAATAGTTCACGGATAAATAACACATGATTTAAGAAATCTTATCGTTATAGCACATTTTTTCTTTACTTGATAATATTACCCCTTTTTACTTTATACATATCATTTTGTCTTATATGCAAAAGTCTAACGGCATAAAAGAACATTAACTTATTATTCTTTTACATTTATGAAAATTGACAATTAATCGATGGAGATTTGAAAGGAGTTTTGAGTTGGAATACTCCTTTGCGTGGCAGGACCTTAAACGAGCTTCATGACCAGTTTTGTAAATCTCCTTAGTTCTCTCCGAGATCTCGTTTATATAATGCAACCGAGACGAGATGTCGATCTCCCGAGATTTCTCCGTCAACGGGGTCAAACTAGATCAAAGCCTCAATTTCTCGAATTTTCTTGCTTATTTCTCGAGTTTTCTCGTAAAATCTCGTAATTTCTAGAAACCGGTAATAAATGTAAGTTTAGATAAACCAATATAAGTAATAAAAAAAAGTTGACCAAAACCATGTCAACAAACACCCACACTTTAATGTAACAAAATAGAATGCAAGTTTAAATGTTTAACAAAATCTACCAAAACATATGCAGACTCTCTAAGCACAGCGGAAGCAATCAATCAAGCACTTGAGAAAAACATGCGAGTAAACTGTCAACAAAAATGTATAGTGAATTATAGGTTTAAATAACGTATAAGATTTACACCACAAGATTTCAAATGTTAGAAAAAATAAAAATATTATTCATTAACCCGTGAGCCACATGGTAACCACTTAACCATTCCTTACACTAAACATGCAACAATATACTGAACATGTGTATCTTCAAAAAAAAAAACGAAGTACTAATACATTCCGGTTATAAATTGCTAGCGCGACTAGCTCGAAATGGGGCTGTCAAGCCCGATAGATCTATCCATAGGATTCGCGTTCACCAGTAGAAACCAGTGATTACAATTACCAGATTAGAGAATATTTCGTTCAACTTACAATGAATAATTTAAATTAATTTCCACTTATGTCTAAAATGTAAAACAAAAGCTGCATATAATCTCATCCCAAAAATACTTTAAAATAGTATGAAAAACGGCACTATAACTCACCTTAAACAAACGAAGCAAAAAGGGAACAAGTATGCGAACATCAAAGGCAAATGATCAAGAATGATCACAATTCCGACCTAAAAATAAAGCAGGTCGATATAAATAACTAATTAGGTCAAGTCTTAGTATGTTAACCATAGTACTTGTTGTAGTAAAGCAAAGAACATCAATCGGTATGATTCGGTATGATCAGGACAATGTATAACGCGTATTTCTATTTTTAGAAAGTTTATATTTTTAGTAAGTTTCCATTTTTGGAAGGTTTCTATTTTTGAAAAGTTTCCTTATCTAGAAAAGTCAACTGAAAGTCAAAGTCAACTCAAGTCAACCTTGAAGTTTAAAGTGTAAATCATATTAATAACATAAGTTATAATATTATTTAAAATAATATTTGTATAAACTAGCAATATCATGAGTTTAATTAAATTAAATTGAATTATAAAGTTAATACTCCGTATAAGTTTAAGTGATATAATAGATATAACATAAGTATTTAATTAATTTATTTAAATATTAGTCATATCATAAGTTTTATTAATTAATAATGAATTATTAATCACAATATAAGTATCTTAAATTAATTATGAAATGTTGCACATATCATAAGTATTTTGTTATAATTATTAAATCATAAGTATTTAATAATTAATTTGTGTCATAAGTAATTAATAACTAAGTTTTATAATAAATAAATAAATAAATAAATAATATTTATTATAAGTCTTGATATAATAATCTTATATCATAAGTTTTATACTTAACATAAGTCTTCCATTAATAATAATTGTATTATTAAATCATAAGTTTAATCATAGAAATAATTAAATCATAATATAAGTATTAAATGATATAATAAATATATATCATAAGTATTAATTAATAATAATTACTTTTATAACTTAAGTAATTTAATAATAATGAAAATCATTATTTATATAACATAAGTTCAATTTCATTAATTATAAGTTTCATTAAAACTTCATCGGGTCATATCTTGAGCCTCGGGTGTCGGTTTTTGATGAATCTTATATATATCCTCGTCTATAAACCCATCCCGACACCTTAGGTGTCACGACCCTACTTTTTCCGTTATCTTTTACCGTTTATTATTTAAAGTCCGTTAATTGTTATCCGTGCCACGTCATTTATATGATCTATATTATTATTTTAGTAATAATATATTAATTATCATGTGTTAAATGAATATTTGTATTCATATTGTAAATCGTACGTTTAGACGAATCGTGGATTTCTATCCGGCGAATCTTTTCAGTTTTCAAACCTACGGTCAAGCTTTTGGGATTTTTAAATCCGAATTATTTTAAATATGATATTTTAATGTCATATATTTATATATAGTGTTTATATATTTTTTTCGTCGCGTATTTAATATATCTCCGAATAATTAATCGCGTAGTCGTGTTTTCGCGTTTCGGGTTTTGTTCGAGCGTTCGGGCCACAAGCAATCCACCATATAGCAAAAGTGGGCCATGGGGCCCACCCCACACCCACCATTCGGCCGAACCCCTTAGAGGGGGGGGGGGAGCCTTGCCTTTTGATTTTTCCCATTTTCACATTTACACTTCATAAAAATTTCCCTAAACCTAGTTTTCTAATTTTCTCTCAACCTCTCCTCTTCTCCCTTGTGTGGCCGTCGTCCATCTCCACCATCATCATTATCTTCATCAAAAAAATAAAGCTTGGATCAATCAATCATTCAAATAAACACGTTCCTCTCGTCATTCTCTACGCAACCATACCTCTTGATTATCGATTTGGGTATAAACCCTAACCCTAGATTTTTGATTTTTCACTTATTATTCTGTATTTTCATGTTATTATGATAGTATAATGATTATATGTTATTGTATTGTTGATTGTATGCGTAGAAATGCTCGATTATATATGTTTTCGGTTTGATTGTTTTGGGACAGCGGTTTGTTTGATCTTTTCTGTAAACATAACTGATATAAAAGTTAAATTAAATTGTCTAGATGTGTTCCTCTCATCAAGACATTAATTTTAGACTCCGGATTCATGTTATTTCGATTCCCGGAGCTCTAGATATGATTAAAATGGTGTTTTATTGAAATCAAAATGTAAAAACGAATTGATTCAGGTATGGTCCAACTTTGTGACCACTTTTGGAGTCTTTAGGATGTACTACTATGTTAGGATTGATGATTGGATGAACTTTCATGTTCGGGTCATCGAAATCCGAGCCACGGATCACCCGTTATGACTAAAACATATTTTTGATCGGATTAAAGCTCCAAGTTGATTAATGGCTGTAGGTCACTACTTGGTGGCTGTTCTTGGGATGTTCTTGAGCACACTAATGTATCGGGTGGGTTGGTTCGGCGAAGATATATGTAAGACTCGCCGAAAACTGATTCCCGGAGCTCAAGTTATGACCCGATGAACTTTTAATTAAAACTTATGGTTATTAAATAAGACCTATGATATAAATAATGATTTTCATTATTAATAACTTACTTATGATATAAAAAGTAATTATTTTAATTTAAGACTTATGATATATATATTTATTATATCATTTATTAATTAATTATGATTTAATGAAACATTTAATTAAACTTATGATTAATAATACTTTTATTATTAATGAAAAATACTTATGGTAAGTATTAAACTTATGTTATGAGATTATTATAATAAGACTTATAATAAGGATTAATTAATTATTTAATTATTATAAGGTTTAGTTATTATTTAATTATAATTTAATTATTAAATACTTATGATTTAATAATTATAATTAGAAACTTATGATATGATTAATAATTCATTATTAATTAATAATACTTATGATATGATTAAAAATTATTATTAATTAATAATACTTATATTATGATTAATATTTAATTAATTAATTAAATACTTATGTTATATTAATTATATCATTTCAACTACATTAACTTTAATAATTCATTTTAATTTAATTAAACTTATGTTATGACATAATTATACATATTTGACTTTAATTAACCTTATAACTTATATTATTAATATAACTTATACTTTAAAATTCAATGTTTACTATGTTTGACCAAGGTTGACTTTTGAGTTGACTTTGACTTTCGGTTGACTTTTGTTGACTTTCTAATTAAGGAAACTTTCCTAACTTATAAACTTTCTAAAAATAGCATCTTTCTAAATATAGAACTTTCCTAAAATAGAAACTTTCTAAATATAGAAACTTTCCTAAAATAGAAACTTTTCTAAAATAGAAACTTTCTAAAAATATAAAGTACGTGTCCTTACGCTGTTCTGATCAAACCGAAGCATGTTGAGTGTTGTTCTATGTCTACTTGCAACAAGTACTATAGCTATCATACTAAGACTTGACCTAAGTTAGTTATTTATATCGACCTGCTTTGTTTATAGGTCGGCGTTGTGATCATTCTTGATCACTTACTTCATTTGATGTTCGCATTTTTGTGTAGTTACTTCGTTTGCTTTAAGGTGAGTTATATTCCCATTTTTCATACTTTTTAAAGTATATTTTTGGGATGTGATTACATGCATTTTATTTTACGATTAGATACAGGTGGCAATTAAATTTAAATTAATCATTATGAGTTGAACAAAAATATTCCCTAGTCTGGTAACTGTAATCACTGGTTTCTACTGGTGAACGCGAATCCTATGGATAGATCTATCGGGTTTGAGAACCCCATTTCGAGCTAGTCGCGCTAGCAATTTATAATCGGAATGCGTTAGTACTTCGTATTTATTTGAAGATACACTTGTTCGGTGTATATATATTGTGTTTGACAAGGGTAAATAAAGGGTTAAGTGGTTACCAGGTGGCTCATTGATAATGAAATAATTTTTTATGTTTTCTAACATTTTAAATCTTGTGGTCTAAAGTTTATACATTTACTTAAACCTATAATTCACTCAACATTTTTGTTGACAGTTTACTCGCATGTTTTCACGGTACTTGAGTTTGTTTGATGCTTCCGCTGTGTTAGAAGAGTCTGCATGCATTTGGGCAGATTTTGTTAAACATTTATGAAACTTTGAACTTGCATTCTATTTTTGGATAATTTAAATGTTTTATGTCAACTTTGGTTATTAATATGTTGGGTTGTTTAAACTACATATTTTGGTATGTTTCCTTTTTGGAAAACTTTTGAAATAAAAGAATTCAATATTGTTTATTAAATTCATTTAAGTTCGATCAAGCTGTGGGACCAAGTGATGGAGCCGTTAAGTGTATTGACGGGGCCATCACAGTTGGTATCAGAGCTCTGGTTGTAGGGAACTAGGCGGTCGTAATGTGGTCAACCTGTGGTTTTTTGGGTGCATTAGAGTCTAGTCTACAGCCCGACCTTCCTTGATATAGCATTATTATGCATTTCATTCCGTATAAGGAATAATTATAAGTTATTACTTATGATATTTCTATTTTGTATGTGATTTGTGGTTTTACTATTTGCAGATGTCGGCTTCAAGCAACAATTCCGTTCCTGCCCCTGTTTCCCCGTCTGCTGCTAGACGCCGTGCTCGTCAGCCTTTGATCGATGATCCGGTTAACTACTGTATGCGTGTCTTGCCACATAACGAGGTGATGGATGAGATTAGAGGTGCTATGGATTCGTTCGTTAGCTTCATGAATAGGATCGAGTTCGAGACTAGGAAGCGTAACTGTGAGGTGGACGCTAAGTTCGAGGCTCTTGAGAGCGTGGTTCGTGGTTTGAAAACGGAGTTGGAGGATGTGAAAGGAAAGTTGAGGAAGTATGAGACTCCTGAAGAGCCTCATACCGGCCCAGCTTATCACACCCGCTCCAAGCAGATGTGATGTGATATCATGAGTGACTATTTTATTTCATGGACTATTTATCCTTTTTATACATTCATTTTTGGGTGATGTACGACTTTTTTGTCGAGGATTTTGTTATGGGATATTTTTCATTTATGTATGGATGGTTATTTCTTTTATAACATCTGTTATCATTATCATATTTTATTTCTGATTGTTGTGACTCTTGGCATGTTATATTATGCATAATATAGTTCATGTATGTTAGGTGCTATGTATGTTGTATGATTTTTATCATAAAGTATGTATGTACGTGGTGGCTATTTCTATAACTATCATGTTATTACTCATAGTGTTCGTTGACTATTATTTTAATGGTTAATCTTTCGTACTCGATCTATTCCTTTATAACACTAGTATTATTCTTAGTACTAACGGTTGTGTTATTCTGTTTTGAAGATCATGTCTCCCCGTGAGTCCAACGAAGCTCACATGTAACGCCTGATTTCTGAAGGGATTGCGGCTGCTATGGCAGCTAATGCTAATGCGAATGCGAATGCCAATAACCAGGTGGGATGCTCCCACAAGACTTTTATGGCAAGTCGTCCGCAAGAATTTAGTGGCACTGAAGGACCCATTGGACTTACTCGTTGGTTTGAGAAGATTAGGTCTATTTTTAGGGTTAGCCGAGTCCGAGAGGAGGATAAGGTTAGTTTTGCAAGCTGCACTCTTAAAGACAGTGCATTAACTTGGTGAAACAACTTGGTGAATAGTTTGGGTAATGATGTGGCGTATGGTTTGACTTGAAAATTTTTTAAAGAGAGAATGATCACCCGTTATCATCCCCGGGGTGAACTTAAGAAGTTAGAGGCTGAGCTTAAGAACTTGAAGATGAAGGGCACCGAATTAGATGCCTATGAACAAAGGTTCTTTGAATTGACATTGTTGTGTCCCAATACTTATGTTGATGAGAACCTTAAGATTGAAGCTTATATTGATGGGTTATCTGAGCGAATTGAGCATGGGGTTGAGTCTAGTGAGTCCCAGACTATTGAAGCTGTTGTGTCTATGGCACATAAGCTTAATGACAAGATTTTGAGGAGGAGTAAGGCAGCTGCAACTGATGCCAGTGAGGAAGTTGTTAAAAAGGTTGATAATGGGAAAAGGAAGTGGGATAACAACCACAACCAGAACCAAAGTCAGCAGAAGAAACAAGATACTTCTGGTTCTAATAACCGTAATCAGTGTTTTTGTCCGCGGTGTTATAAGGCTCATAATGGTTATTGTACGGTTACTTGTAAGAGGTGTTCCAAGCAGGGACACATTGCTAAAGATTGCACGGTGGTTATGCCGGGTACTGCTACTCCTACTGTAGGGGGTGGTAATAATGTTGGTAATAATGGTGGTAATGGTAATGGGAAGCCGAGAAATGGTGGTAATCCGAGAGTTTGTTATGAATGTGGTAAGCCGGGGCATTTCCGTTATGCCGGCCCAAACAAAAATACTACTGAGAATGCACGTTGAAGGACATTCAACATTAATGCCCGGGATGCTGAGGAAGATCCAAAACTTGTTACGGGTACGTTCTCGGTCAACGATTTATCAGTTTATGTACTATTTAATTCAGGGGCTGATTTGAGTTTTGTGTCGAGTAAATTTAGTCCAAAAATCAAAACACCGTTAACTCTTTTAGACAGAACTTATGTTGTAGAGGTAGCTAATGGTAAATTGCTTACTACTAAGAGCGTGTATCATAAGTGTAACATTAATCTGGCTGGTAGAGATTTTGAGGTAGACTTAATACCGATTGACCTAGGCAGTTTTGACGTCGTTATTGGTATGGATTGGTTGTCTGCGAATCGTGCTGAGATTGTGTGTTATGAGAAAGCTGTTCGTATTATTAATGTGGTTGGAGAGCCGCTGATGGTTTTTGAGGATAAGAAATGCAAACAGTTAAATCTTATTAGCTGTCTGAAAGTTCAGAAATATCTTCGTAAAGGCTGTCTGTAACACCCGTGTTACATCCGTCCCACATCGGTTGGAGAGGGGAACGAAGCATGCCTTATAAGGGTGTGGAGACCTTTCCTAGCATGATGCGTTTTGGGACCACAAGCGCAGCAGATCCCATGAGAACTCTGCAGTTAAGCATGCTCATGTGAAGGCACTACTAGGATGGGTGACCTCCTGGGAAAGTGCTCGTCGTGTGTGATTGCCAAGAAAAATCAAAGCGCCTACGGGCAAAGCGGACAATATCATCCTACGGGGAACGTGTTACCTGGGATGTTACAGATGGTATCAGAGCCAGACCCCGGACTAAACGTGCACAACGAGGATGCTGTGTCCCATTAGGGGGGGGATTGTAACACCCGTGTTACATCCGTCCCACATCAGTTGGAGAGGGGAACGAAGCATGCTTTATAAGGGTGTGGAGACCTTTCCTAGCATGACGCGTTTTGGGACCAAAAGCACAGCAGATCCCAAGAGAACTCTGCAGTTAAGCGTGATCATACGAGGGCACTACTAGGATGGGTGACCTCCTAGAAAAGTGCTCGTCGTGTGTGGTTGGCAAGAAAAATCCGTGCGCCTACGGACAAAGCAGACAATATCATGCTACGGGGAACGTGTTACCTGGGATGTTACACTGTCATGCTATTCTAGCCCATGTTGTTGATTCTGATACAGAAGAGAAGAGCATCGGTGATGTTCATGTTGTTAGAGATTTTCCCGTGGTGTTTCCCGAAGACTTACCCGGCCTTCCGCCGCAACGCGCGGTAGAATTTCAAATCGATCTTGTTTCCGGTGCTGCTCCTGTAGCACGTGCTCCTTATCAACTTGCTCCTTCCGAACTTCAAGAATTGTCGAGTCAACTTCTTGAGTTGTTAGACAAGGGTTTTATTCGTTCTAGTTCGTCCCCTTGTGGAGCTCCTGTTCTATTTGTTAAGAAGAAAGATGGTCCATTTCGTTTGTGTATTGATTATCGTGAATTGAACAAGCTTACCATTAAAAACCGTTACCCTCTTCTAAGAATTGATGATCTGTTCGATCAGCTTCAAGGTTCGTCTGTGTATTCTAAAATTGATCTTCATTCCGGTTATCATCAAATGCGTGTTAAAGAATCTGATGTTCCGAAAACCACTTTTCGCACCCGTTATGGTCACTACGAATTCCTTGTTATGTCGTTCGGATTGACAAATGCACCTGCTGTGTTCATGGACCTCATGAACCGTGTGTGTAGACCCTATCTGGACAAATTCGTTATTGTATTCATCGATGACATCCTGATTTATTCCAAGAGTGATGAAGAGCACAAAGAACATTTGAAGTTGGTGCTTGATTTGTTGAGGAAAGAAGAGTTGTACACTAAGTTCTCTAAGTGTGCTTTCTTGTTAAGAGAAGTTTAATTCCTTGGACATGTTGTGAAACAACCCAACCCGTATTCCATACGATAATTTTTTTTTATTAATACACATTTACGCGCCAATTAAATATGTAAACCATTCCACAAGTTCCATTTAAAACGTACCACAATTTGAATATTTACAACGCACGAAGGCCATTAATTAAGTTTAATACAAGTTCGACCCACTACAAATGATAGTTTATAATCCAAACGACACTTCGAGCATGGTTTGGGACTAAACTATCCAAAACGTTAGGCCAACTTCCAAAAGCTACAAATCCAAAAGCGTCCCCTAACAAATAAAGCGGGATCTCTAATCCAACCGAATGCCCTTACCCTTGTCCACGCCGGAGCCTATAAAAAGATAAACAACGAGAGGGTAAGCTAAAGCTTAGTGAATGCAATAATTATACACATACATATATAATATACCTACTTGCAAACACTCATTATACATACCGAATACATGCTAGCAACACAATTTGCTTATCATCAATACAAGGCTAAGCTAGCATAACAATCGCATAATTATATATGTAACTCAAACGATATAATAAGCTCTCGCTTACAACACAATAACCATGGTTAACCAATCGTACAAGGGAATGGCGCCCGCGAAAGGCCATCAGAGTTCACAACATCCATTAGTGTACTTAGCACCTCGTATCACTAACCCCCGGGTGGCATCTTAACACCTCGATACTTCACCCTCGGGTGGCGTCTTAACACCTCGACACTTCACCCTTTATTATGGAGTGGCGTCTTAACACCTCGACACTTCACTCGTAGGTGGCATCTTAACACCTCGATGCTTCACCTCGAGTGGCATCTTAACACCTCGATACTTCACTCGTCACGTGAAAGTGGTGTCTTAGCACCTCGACACTTCACATCTCATGCTACAACAAATAGATACATTATATACCTACACATATAATTATTCCACTCACCTTAACGATTCGGTGACGGTTTTATACCTCCGCAAGCTTCAAAGCAAAGTACCTAATATAATAAGTACTTCAATCAACACAATACCTAGTTGGACTAAATACCAACAATTCACTTATGTGCATTTAATGACTTAATGCATTAAATACCCCATTTTCACCAAAACCGCCCTTAAAGGTCAAGACTCAACTTCAATCATTAAAGCTAGTGAATTAAAGTCTACTAACACAAACTTGGGTATTTCATACCCACTTCACCCAATTTGGTCAACTAGTACTCATTTGATCCATTTTAAATACTTAGACTCACAATCGAGTCAAACTTACCCATTAACACTTCTTTCATAAATTTAAAGGTGTATTAATGGTTAACAACACCATTTAACACTTACAACTCCAAATCATAAGACCTAACCCTAGATTATGGCTATTTAGGGTTTCCTTTTATCACCTAACCCAAATCCACCCATATTACCCCCAAATGGGTCTTACAAGTTTCAAATGAACCAAACCCTAGCATAAACTAATTAAAACTCAAAACATGGAGTTAGGACTTACCAACACTATTGTGACGATCGCTCCAAATCCCTTTGGACGAATACATCATTCGTTGATTTCATAGTGAGGTTTTGACCTCTATATGATACGTTTTGTAAACATTGCATTCTTTTGAAAAGGCACACCATAAATGAATATATAAATCCAAGGTTTTTGACGTATGATGATTTCTACGTATAGACAATCACCGTATATAATAGTTTATAATACTACATCCGTTGACAATGCAGTCAAAATAAGATACATGGTGATGATTTTGTGAATGCAAAGTTTTCTTGAATAAAGCATCTATGACTCTATGCACATAGCTTATATAACGTATAAGCAAACAACGGAAGACTTCGAGAAACCTGAGAATAAAAATGTTTAAAAATGTCAACACAAAGGTTGGTGAGTTCATAGTTTTAATGTTGCGCATAATCTGTATATAAAGGTGGATCACAAGATTTCAGTTGTTCCATCCAGAAACGTTTATCAAAATATTCTACGAAATTGAGCACCCTGGTAACTAAACTTAACGTATATATAATTTGTACCCTTTGTATAATCATCTTAATAATACAAGAAAACCAACGTGTACGCTTCTCAAATAGCATACGTCCGTTAAAAGGCTAGTGCTCTAGCTCGGACGGGGATATCAAGCCCTATGGATCCATATACTACTAATCGCGCCCACCAGTTCTTATAACTGGTAGTTACTAGTTACCAAAGCTAAGGGATTTTCGGTTCAAACTCAGTGTAGAATTTAGTATGTACTTGTATCCATTGTGTTTAAAATAAAGTGAATGTATTCTCAGCCCAAAAATATAAAGGGTAAAAAGGCAAATGAAATTCACCTTAGCAGCATATAAAGTCGTTCACCAAAATGTGACTGAAACTTGGATTACCAAATAACCGTAGATCTCAACCTAGAGAACATATGTTGGTCAATAAATGTCTAGCTAGGTCAGGTCATAGTGTATCACAATCCTAATGCTCGAGATTGACATACAAAAGTTTATCAAAAGTCATTTAAAAAAGTCAATCTGACTTAATACTATAGTTGAATGATCATGGCAATCGAAACATTTTAACATTTCACATAGTTTCCCAATTCTTGTAAAATTAGATTATAGTTTTTATAAGGCTTTAAAATATGATAAAACAATCAATTTTGACAATTGTTTAACAAAATGAGACGTGCCTTATATAAGGATTTATTTACTCGGCTAGTAATATTCAAAAATCCAATTTATCAATCTTACAAACAAATTGTTTAAATATCAATTGCAGATTCAAAAGAAATTTCAATTAATGTCAATCATAATTCAGTTGATCGTATCTTTTAATTCGTTCACCGAAATTACGCGATTTCTAAATGAAAAGTTATTGATTTTTCGCCAGCTTTCTAAAAACATGCATATCATATACCTTTTATCAGTAATATATGTATTTACTTCGTGATTCATCATAACTGTTTAACGACAAAATTTAGCATACAAGCATGCATAAATATATATACTCGAGCACTAGTCATGGATACACAATTAATATATAAAAGATAAGATATGAATGCTCACTTATCAATATTGTGATTCAATATTGCAGGAAAGTACATAGACGCAACAGAGATGATAAACACTAGGTTTGACTTGCGAATGAAATGTCCCGTTCATATTGATTATAAACATTCCATATTAATTGATTTCGTTGCGAGGTTTTGACCTCTATATGAGACATTTTTCAAAGACTGCATTCATTTTTTAAAACAACCATAACCTTTATTTTATCAATAAAGGTTTTAAAAACATTACGTAGATTATTAAATAATAATAATCTAAAATATACTGTTTACACACGACAATTACATAATGGTTTACAATAGAAATATATTACATCGACATATGTTTCTTGAATGCAGTTTTTACACAATATCATACAAACATGGACTCCAAATCTTATCCTTATTTTAGTATGCAACAGCGGAAGCTCTTAGTATTCACCTGAGAATAAACATGCTTTAAACGTCAACAAAAATATTGGTGAGTTATAGGTTTAACCTATATATATCAAATCGTAACAATAGACCACAAGATTTCATATTTCAATACACATCCCATACATAAAGATAAAAATCATTCATATGGTGAACACCTGGTAACCGACATTAACAAGATGCATATATAAGAATATCCCCATCATTCCGGGACACCCTTCAGATATGATATAAATTTCGAAGTACTAAAGCATCTGGTACTTTGGATGGGGTTTGTTAGGCCCAATAGATCTATCTTTAGGATTCGCGTCAATTAGGGTGTATGTTCCCTAATTCTTAGATTACCAGACTTAATAAAAAGGGGCATATTCGATTTCGATAATTCAACCATAGAATGTAGTTTCAGGTACTTGTGTCTATTTTGTAAATTATTTATAAAACCTGCATGTATTCTGATCCCAAAAATATTAGATTTTAAAAGTGGGACTATAACTCACTTTCACAGATATTTCCTTCCTCAGAAATAAGACTTGGCCACGGATCGATTCACGAACCTATACAAATATGTACATATATATCAAAGTATGATCAAAATATAATTACAACCATTTTTATTATGTTTTAAAGATTTGAGTGTATTAAGTCAGCTGTCCTCGTTAGTAACCTACAACTAGTTATCCACAGTTAGATGTACAGAAATAAATCGATATATATTATCTTGAATCAATCCACGACCCAGTGTATACACATCTCAGGCTAAATCACAACTCAAAGTATATATAGTTTTGGAATCAACCTCAACCTTGTATAGCTAACTCCAACATTACTGCATATAGAGTGTCTATGGTTGTTCCAAATAATATATATACATGGGTCGATATGATATGTCAAAACATTTGCATATGTGTCTATGGTATCTCAAGATTACATAATATATTAGAATACATGTATGATACAATATAAGTTAGCTAGGATATGATTTATATAGATTTTTTAAACATTTCCCGTAGCTAAAAAGATCAAAAATATCCAATCTTGTTTTACCCATAACTTCTTCATTTTAAATCCGTTTTGAGTGAATCAAATTGCTATGGTTTCATATTGAACTCTAATTTAAGAATCCAAACATAAAAAGTATAGGTTTATAGTTGGAAGTTTAAGTTACATGTCAATTACTAAAGAGGTAGTCATTTTCGTCGAAAGAACGACATCTTGATGACCATTTTGAAAAACATACTTTCACTTTGAGTTTAACCAAGATTTTTGGATATAGTTTCATGTTCATATGAACAATCATTTTCCCAGAAGAACAACTTTTAAATCAAAGTTTATCATAGTTTTAAATTATCTAAACCAAAACAGCCCCCAGTTTCACTACGACGGCGTATATCTGATTTTATGGTGTTCATCGTGTTTTGAGGTTTTAAATCATTAAGTTAGCATATCATATAGATATAGAACATGTGTTTAGTTGATTTTAAAAGTCAAGTTGGAAGGATTAACTTTTGTTTGCGAACAAGTTTAGAGTTAACTAAACTATGTTCTAGTGATTACAAGTTTAAACCTTCGAATAAGATAGCTTTATATGTATGAATCGAATGATGTGAAGAACATCATTACTACCTCAAGTTTTCTGGATAAAACTACTGGAAATGAGAAAAATGGATCTAGCTTCAAAGGATCCTTGGATGGTTTGAAAGTTCTTGAAGCAGAATCATGACACGAAAACAGTTCAAGTAAGATTTTCACTCGAAATAAGATTGTTATAGTTGTAGAAATTGAATCAAAGTTTGAATATGAATATTACCTTGAATTAGAAAGATAACCTACTGTAAATAACAAAGGTTCCTTGATCTTAGATGATTACTTAGAATGGATTAGAAAGCTTGGAAGTAGACTTGCAAATTTGGAAGTATTCTTGATTTTTATGAAACTATACTTATGAAATTTATGAAGAACACTTAGAACTTGAAGATGGAACTTGAGAGAGATCAATTAGATGAAGAAAATTGAAGAATGAAAGTGTTTGTAGGTGTTTTTGGTCCTTGGTATATGGATTAGATATAAAGGATATGTAATTTTGTTTTCATGTAAATAAGTCATGAATGATTACTAATATTTTTGTAATTTTATGAGATATTTCATGCTAGTTGTCAAATGATGGTTCCCACATGTGTTAGGTGACTCACATGGGCACCTAAGAGCTGATCATTGGAGTATATATACCAATAGTATATACATCTAAAAGCTGTGTATTGTACGAGTACGAATACGGGTGCATACGAGTAGAATTGTTGATGAAACTGAATGAGGATGTAATTGTAAGCATTTTTGTTAAGTAGAAGTAATTTGATATGTGTCTAGAAGTCTTTCAAAAGTGTAAGAATACATATCAAAACACAACATGTATATACATTCTAATGAAGTCGTTAAGTCTTCGTTAGTCGTTACATGTAAGTGTTGTTTTGAAACCTTTAAGTTAACGATCTCAATTAATGTTGTTAACCCAATGTTTATTATATCAAATGAGATGTTAAATTATTATATTATCATGATATTATGATGTATGAATATCTCTTAATATGATATATACATTAAAATATCGTTACAACGATAATCGTTACATATAAGTCTCGTTTTGTAATTCTTGAGTTAGTAGTATTGTTTTTACATATGTAGTTCATTGTTAACACACTTAATGATATATTTAAATATCATTTTATCATGTTAAATATAGTGTACCAATATCTTAATATGATACATATATATTTAGTAGACGTTATCATAACGATAATCGTTATATATATCATTTCGAGTTTCTTAACTTAGTAATCTCATTTTTTATGTATATCACACATTGTTAATATACTTAGTGACATACTTACTCATCATAATCTCATGTCAACCATATATATATGTCTATATATACCACAACATGTAGTTTTTACAATTTTGTAACGTTCGTGAATCGCCGGTCAACTTGGGTGATCATTTGTCTATATGAAACTTATTTCATTTAATCAAGTCTTAACAAGTTTGATTGCTTAGCACGTTGGAAACATTTAGTCAGGTAAATATCAATCTCAATTAATATATATAAATATGTAAAAGTTCAGGTCACTACAGCGAATAATACCCACGAACATTACCCATAACCTCCATAGCTATAACCCATAATTTCCTTAGCTTTAACCCGTTTGTGAACTCGTTTTGAAAGTGACACGCTCATGACCTCGTCGTAGTATTTTATGTATAATACTAATTACTAATACTACTAATATTAATAATAATAATCTTTAATAATAATAATAATAATAATAATAATAATAATAATAATAATAATAATAATAATAATAATAATAATAATAATAATCTTTAATAATAATAATAATAATAATAATAATAATAATAATATAAATACGGAGGAAGTAATATATAAATATGTGTTTGTTTAAGTGTTTGCGGAGCAAGATATATGTATATCTGTTTAAGTGCATCGAATATGTATATATATAAGTTAATAATAATAATATAATAATATAATATAATAATATAATAATAATAAACGTGTTAAACAGTGAAGCCGCCTCAAAATATGTCGACAAAACATTACACGTTTCGCGTAAAGATTACACTTCCCGAGTAATCTTTTGAAACATTATGCGTTTCGCGTAGATGTGTACGCGATTCTCGTATGGTGTCTTCATGAAAGTTGTAGATTTATGAGTTACGGTCGTCTGGACACCAGAATCACCTTTTTTAGAGTCAGTATGATTTAGTTATGATTTTTCTCGTGCAAGTGCGCCGGTTTAGTGATTTCCATCATTTTAACTTGAAATCTTGAAACGAAATGTTGTATTCTTTTGTTTCTCATTAGAAATATTTATTTAATGTTATAACATTCAGTTCTTTTCAAAACTAATTATATTAAGAATCGTTTATTAAAATAATAGAAATTATTATATCACATAACGTTTACGTTTTAAAACTTATAATTGATAATTGATATAATTCATTCATGCACCAACGTTTATTCTAAATTCTCAAACATTCTAATTAATATATCAAATTATCAATCGAATCAATAAAAAAGTGTTGCTATCATTTACTTAACTAATTGAAATCATATATATATATATATATATATATATATATATATATATATATATATATATATATATATATATATATATATATATATATATATATATATATATATATATATATATATTCAATATTCATAAACACGTTTTAAATACATGTCGCAAGTTATTCATACAATTAATATTCTAACTTATCATATATATTCAAATAGATATTTAAACCAATAAGTTTAACGCACAGTATCATATACTTAATACTTTGTTATGCTTTCAAGTTATAGTATATATATGTATGTATTTACATATAAGTGTTCTTGAATCGTCGAGAACAGTCGAAGGGTATTTGAATATATGAAAGTAGTTCAAAAATTTTGAGATTCAACTTTATAGACTTTGCTTATCGTGTCGGAACTTTAATCATATAAAGATTTGGTTCAAAATAAGTCGAAATTTTCCGGTTCATCACAGTACCTACCCGTTAAAGAAATTTCATCCCGAAATTTGAGTGAGGTCGTCATAGCTAACAATAAAAATGTTTTCATGACGAATATGAGTTGATAAATAGAGTTTTATCACCATTGAATAATATGGATAAAACAATCCGATTACTCAAAGCGTATGAGGGAATTATCGTAAAATAGTGAATTGAAGGAATAAAGATTCGTCTTAACTCTTGACGTAGTAACGATTGATTTCCGGAATTTAAGGAATAGAAAATCTTCATAATCTAAATAAGATTTGATTCTTCGGGAATTAATGAGATTAAGATCTTCTTTAATTATATGCGGTCATCTGCCTTGATTGCTCTGTCTGTTATTTCGCTATAAATTAACCACTTCCGTTTCATTATTTTCACCACTCCCACATCTTCTTCCTCATTTCATACTTCCAAAAGATTGTGAAATGCTTCATCCAGTTCTGATTCTTGATATACTCCTAACTTTCATATCTGTCATTCTTCTTTTTCATCTACCACCAGAGGAAGTTATTTTCTTCTACCACTACCTTGGGGTTATAGTATTTTTCATTCTCCCGTGTCTTTATATTTCTATACGCATTGATATACACGGTTTGTAATATATGTGTTGTTGTCAGGCTTTATATTTTCCCTTATATTTAGGAGCTCCATGCTTTCGTTTTTCCTTCCCGACTTCAAGTCAATCGAATAATGGTCCAGAATTTGTAGGTATGGAATTTCGGATGAACATAACTAATGTTCTAAGAAAGAAATGGTAATAGCATGATTTGATTTGTCAAATTACCAGAATATCCGAAAAGATAGAACTATCAATAAGATATGTTCTTAATATGTTTGGAGATTGGGTAGAATGTAAGAGTCGTGTAACATGGCACATGATGACGGTATGGATTGTGAATCATCATGTTTCATTAGAAACTCAGCATGACTTACTGTAATATAATCACGTTGATCAAGTGTCATTATATTATACTAACCCATGCTTCAGTTCCCAACACCGCTTCAATAACATTTAAGTTCAGACTATTCTTCAATAACACATTTTCCTTTCTGATGTAACACTGATATCGTGAAGATATAAATGATTTCAGATAAGAATTGTTATGAAAATATCTTCAAAAATATCGAGGATATTTATAATGAAAGATACGATGATATCTTAGAATTTCTAATATCGAAAGATGATAAAGAAGATTTGTCCGTAAAGGTTTAGAGTCAGGAGCAAGGTATTCGTTAATGACTTCAGCAGATACTGAATCATTTGGATTCTTTGAAGGCAGGTTTAGTCTTTGTGATTTTTCCACAGCCTCCTTCATGGTTTTCTCAATCCGTTTTCCAGTTCCAAACCTTCTCTTTTTCTGAGCTTTGCCAACACACTATTCTTTATACTCAAACTTTTGGCTGTTAAGGTCGTTTACAGTTTTTGCTGCTTCATCAGCATTCAAAGTTATCATAACCGAATCGTCGGTTATCAATCCGAGGTGTTTTTAAAAGTTTGAAGGGTTTGCATGAAGATTATATTTGTCAAGATACATATGATGTTCTAGAATTTTGAATGACACAAATATTTTTCTGGGTTTTATGAATAAAAGTGATGTTCTAGCACAGTTTTGAAGTCAAAGTATAGCTTCGAAAGATGTAGGAATCTAAGAATGATGTCTTTTGTTAAATCTTGACTTTGGATTTTGATTTGTCAAAATCAAAATATGTAATCAAATTTGGATGAGGATGGTTGTTTTGATTTTTATAAAAGAATATATATTGTTGTGAAAGTAGTGAGTATAGTTGATGATTTGTTGAATCAGAATCGAAGAATGTAACATATTAATAGTGAATTTATATATCTCTCGGGTATTATCTACCCGTTAAAATATTCTCACCATTAACAGTTTGTACAAAAGAGTTTTCTTAATTACATTCTTTATGAAAATACACCTACATATATATTTTCTTTAGATGTAATCATGATTTTAATGAGTTAACAAAATATTAATCTCATCTGGTTTTCGACTAGGACTAGAATATATCATCTCTAAAACTTTTAGAAACTACATATTCTCTGCAGAATATTTCTTCGATGAAGCTATGAATCAATACTTCATCGTTTGTTGTTGTTGGTATTTCTTGGTATCTATGGTGCGTATGACGTTGATGTTTGAGGTACAGATTGTGATGTTGAGGTGTGGGATGCGGATGTTGTTGTTGGTGGTGGTGATGGTACTGTTGGTGTTGCTGATGGTGGTACTGTTGCTGCCGGTGCTGCTGCTGGTGCTTATATCCTTTGCACCACATTCTCCAAAGCCACTACCCGAGCGCGACGCTCGTTGACTTCTTCTATTACACCGGTTGTTGGTTCTGAAGAGCGGATGAATAAGATCCAGAATATGAGATAGTATATAATCATGACGAGATACTCTGGAAATGAGAGAGAAAATGGTGCTTCGGATAGGTTCACCGGTAAGTGCTTCAGGTTCTTCGCCAAGAGGGCAATGTGGTGGATGGAAGGGATCACCTTCTTCTTGTCTCTAATGACTAAGTAGGCTACGAACCCATCCCTAATTCATCCAGAATAGATGATGGCTAATTGGTTGATCCATTCCGGATACACTGTCTTCGGAGTTCAGGTGAATATCCATATCGGAATAGCTGTCGGAGTTTAAGGAATTTGAACTTGATACGTGATCCATCTTGTATAATTAGAGGGATGATTTTTGATATGAAATAGATTATAGAATTTAGATTGTTACTCTTCAACACATAATTTACATATGTATATATAATACCAAAATCCCGTAAATTACGGAGAAATTTTCGGAAGATGTCAGGAAAAGTTTACAGTAATAGATATGCTAAGATATGAATTTTGTCGGTACACTATCTATGCAGTAAATGCAGTAAGACGTGTCTAGACTTAGGAATGATAAGCATGTAATTTCTGACAAGAGATGATAAGCAAAACTTTTGACATGCAGACACGGTCGAAGTCCAGACTTACTAATGCATCCTAACAACTATCAATTAGACACACTCATGCAAGACCTGGTTCACTAGGACCAACGCTCTGATACCAACTGTGACGATCGCTCCAAATCTCTTTGGACGAATACATCATTCATTGATTTCATAGTGAGGTTTTGACCTCTATATGATACGTTTTGTAAACATTGCATTCTTTTAAAAAGGCACACCATAAATGAATATATAAATCCAAGGTTTTCGACGTATGATGATTTCTACGTATAGACAATCACCGTATATAATAGTTTACAATACTACATCCGTTGACAATGCAGTCAAAATAAGATACATGGTGATGATTTTGTGAATGTAAAGTTTTCTTGAATAAAGCATCTATGACTCTATGCACATAGCTTGTATAACATATAAGCAAACAGCGGAAGACTTCTAGAAACCTGAGAATAAACATGTTTAAAAATGTCAACACAAAGGTTGGTGAGTTCATAGTTTTAATGTTGCGCATAATCTGTATATAAAGGTGGATCACAAGATTTCAGTTGTTCCATCCATAAACGTTTATCAAAATATTCTACGAAATTGAGCACCCTGGTAACTAAACTTAACGTATATATAATTTGTACCCTTTGTATAATCATCTTAATAATACACGCAAACCAACGTGTATGCTTCTCAAATAGCATACGTCCGTTAAAAGGCTAGTGCTCTAGCTCGAACGGGGATATCAAGCCCTATGGATCCATATACTACTACTCGCGCCCACCAGTTCTTATAACTGGTAGTTACTAGTTACCAAAGCTAAGGGATTTTCAGTTCAAACTCAGTATGTACTTGTATCCATTGTGTTTAAAATAAAGTGCATGTATTCTCAGCCCAAAAATATAAAGGGTAAAAAGGCAAATGAAACTCACCTTAGCAGCATATAAAGTCGTTCACCAAAATGTGACTGAAACTCGGATTACCAAATAACCATAGATCTCAACCTAGAGAACATATGTTGGTCAATAAATGTCTAGCTAGGTCAGGTCATAGTGTATCACAATCCTAATGCTCGAGATCGACATACAAAAGTTTATCAAAAGTCATTTAAAAAAGTCAATCTGACTTAATACTATAGTTGAAAGATCATGGCAATCGAAACATTTTAACATTTCACATAGTTTCCCAATTCTTGTAAAATTAGATTATAGTTTTTATAAGGCTTTAAAATATGATAAAACAATCAATTTTGACAATTGTTCAACAAAATGAGACGTGACTTATATAAGGATTTATTTACTCGGCTAGTAATATTCAAAAATCCAATTTATCAATCTTACAAACAAGTTGTTTAAATATCAATTGCAGATTCAAAAGCAATTTCAATTAATGTCAATCATAATTCAGTTGATCGTATCTTTTAATTCGTTCACCGAAATTACGTGATTTCTAAATGAAAAGTTATTGATTTTTCGCCAGCTTTTCAAAAACATGCATATCATATACCTTTTATCAGTAATATATGTATTTACTTCGTGATTCATCATAACTGTTTAACGACAAAATTTAGCATACAAGCATGCATAAATATATATACTCGAGCACTAGTCATGGATACACAATTAATATATAAAAGATAAGATATGAATGCTCACGTATCAATATTGTGATTCAATATTGCAGGAAAGTAGATAGACGCAACAGAGATGATAAACACTAGGTTTGACTTGCGAATAATACCCACGAACATTACCCATAACCTCCATAGCTATAACCCATAATTTCCTTAGCTTTAACCCGTTTGTGAACTCGTTTTGAAAGTGACACGCTCATGACCTTGTCGTCGTATTTTATGTATAATACTAATTACTAATACTACTAATATTAATAATAATAATCTTTAATAATAATAATAATAATAATCTTTAATAAAATAATAATAATAATAATAATAATAATAATATAAATACGGAGGAGGTAATATATAAATATGTGTTTGTTTAAGTGTTTGCGGAGCAAAATATATGTGTATCTGTTTAAGTGCATCGAATATGTATATATATATATATATATATATATATATATATATATATATATATATATATATATATATAGGTTAATAATAATAATATAATAATATAATAATAATAAACGTGTTAAACAGTGAAGCCGCCTCAAAATATGTCGACAAAACATTACATGTTTATCGTAAAGATTACACTTCCCGTGTAATCTTTTGAATCACCTTTTTTCGATTCAGTATGATTTAGTTATGATTTTTCTCATACAAGTGCGCAGGTTTAGTGATTTCCATCATTTTAACTTGAAATCTTGAAACGAAATGTTGTAGTTTTTGTTGCTCATTAAAAATCTTTATTTAATGTTATAACATTCAGTTCTTTTCAAAACTAATTATATTAAGAATCGTTTATTAAAATAATAGAAATTATTATATCACATAACGTTTACATTTTAAAACTTATAATTGATATAATTCATTCATGCACCAACGTTTATTCTAAATTCTCAAACGTTCTAATTAATATATCAAATTATCAATCGAATCAATAAACAAGTGTTGCTATCGTTTACTTAACTAATTGAAATCATATATATATATATATATATATATATATATATATATATATATATATATATATATTCAATATTCATAAACACGTTTTAAATACACGTCGCAAGTTATTCATACAATTAATATTTCAACTTATCATATATATTCAAATAGATATTTAAACCAATAAGTTTAATGCACAGTATCATATACTTAATACTTTGTTACGCTTTCAAGTTATAGTATATATATGTATCTATTTACATATAAGTGTTCTTGAATTGTCGAGAACAGTCGAAGGGTATTTGAATATATGAAAGTAGTTCAAAAATTTTGAGATTCAACTTTATAGACTTTGCTTATCGTGTCGGAACTTTAATCATATAAAGATTTGGTTCAAAATAAGTCGAAATTTTCCGGGTCATCACAACTATCCTATTGTAGCTATGAACAAGGAGAACAACTTTAATTCTTGCTCCAAGGTTTGATTCACAAATCTCCACTCTCAAATCTCACTTGAAATCAAATGGGTTTTAAAGTTTTGAGGGTAAATGGAGAAAGAAAAGGGAAATGAAAATGAACAAAATGGATGAGTGGTGGAGATTTAGTGCTCCAATCAGATCTAGACGTAAAATGATGATTTTGCCCTTAAGCCACTTATTTTAAAAACAAAATTCGGAACCAGTTCACCCAGTGGGTCGCGGCGCGGCCCAATTGTCGCGGCGCGGCGTTTAACGTATTTTACGAGCTTTCTTTAATCTTTCCGGACTCAGATTCTAGTTATTGGTCGCGGCGCAACCTTCTTCTCCGCGGCGCGACATTTAAAGGAAAACTTGACCCTTCTTAACAGGCCTCCTGACTTTGTTTCGAGTTAAATGTCGCGGCGCGACAAAGGCTTCCGCGGCGCGGCAATGGCCTTCAACTGAGCCATTCGAAAACTTTACACAACTTAACGATTTATCCAACTTGTACACTTCGTTCACGCTTCCTATGTACGTCTAAACCTCATCTTTAGTCTCACAAGCCTTAACATCAACAAAGACTCATGCATATAACTATACATGCATATATTCTAAACACATATATATACATACATATTCGTATATATATATATATATATATATATATATATATATATATATATATATATATATATATATATATATATATATATAATTACACAAATTTCAAACACTTAGGTCTTTTAATCATAAAAATGCACAAGTTATAAGCGTACTAGAAATTAAGTTTGTACCTTTAAATGTGTACGGGAAAAACGGGATGTTACAACTCTCCCCCACTTGAATCGGAGCACGTCCTCGTGATCCAAGCCGCATGACAAGAGGGAAGATAAACCAACACGAATTCTTCGGGCTCCCAAGTAAACTCGGAACCTTTACTACGACGCCATTGAACTTTAAAAGTCCTCACTTCTTTATTTCTCAACCTTTTGACCTTCTCATCGAGTATGGCAATCGGCTCCTCAATATATTCTAACTTATTGTTTAGCTCAATCTCGTCTAACGGCACCCATGATGAATCATCCGCAAGACACTTACGGAGATGGGAAACATGAAATGTATTATGGATCCCCGCAAGCTCTTCGGGTAATTCCAAACGATACGCAACTTCACCCACACGAGCTAGAATTTTAAAAGGACCAATAAACCGAGGAGCTAACTTTCCCCGTTTTCGAAACCGAATGATACCTTTCCATGGCGAAACCTTAAGCATCACCATGTCACCTTCTTGAAATTCGATCATTCGTCTACGCTTGTCGGCATACGACTTTTGTCTATCTTGCGCCTTTTTCAAATGATCCCGAATCATAACAATATTACTATTCATTTCTAAGACCAAATCGGTACTCCCGATTTCCTTTTGACCAATTTCACCCCAACAAATCGGAGTTCGGAACCTCCGCCCATACAACATCTCGTAAGGTGGCATCCCGATACTAGTATGATAACTATTATTGTACGAGAATTCCACTAAAGGTAAGTGCTCATCCCAACTACCACCGAAATCAATAATACACGCCCGTAATATATCCTCCAATGTTTGATTCGTACGTTCGGTTTGACCGTCCGTTTGAGGATGATACGCCGTGCTCAATTTCAATTGTGTACCCATATCTTCATGAAACTTCTCCCAAAACCGAGATGTAAAACGGGTATCTCGATTCGAAATAATAGATATAGGAACCCCGTGTCTCGCTATCACCTCTTTGATAAACAACTTAGCCAAAGTCTCGATGATATCGCTTCTCGGATGGGAAGAAACAACGCACTCTTCGTCAATCGATCAACTATCACCCAAATCGAATCGAATTGGGTTCTCGCCGTCTTTGGTAACTTTTTGATAAAATCCATGGTAATGTGCTCCCATTTCCACTTTGGGATTTCTAATGGTTGTAACTTACCATACGGCTTTTGGTGTTCGGCTTTAACTTGCAAACACGTGACACATTGCTCAACATACTTAACAACATCACGTTTCATGCCCGGCCACCAATAATCCTTTCTCAAATCGAGATACATTTTTGTAGCGCCCGGATGAACGGAATACTTTGACTTATGTGCTTCATCAAGTAGCACTCATCAATAATCCCCCAGCTTAGGTATCCACACTCTTCCTTGAAAAGACAACAAACCACGCGAACCCATAGTAATGAATTCCGCTTGCCCCACAATTCGTTCCGCATGCTTGTTATGAACGTAAGCTTCAATTTGAATTACACCAAGTTTTTCAAGAAAATCATTAGTAATAATCATACGTAACGATCCTACTCGTATCGTCGGATGTTGACTCTTTCGACTTAATGCTTCCGCTACCACATTCGCCTTGCCCGGATGATAAAGTATTTCACAATCATAATCTATTACTACATCCATCTACCTACGTTGACGATAATTCAAATCTCTTTGATCGAAAAGATGTTTCAAACTCTTGTGATCCGAATAAATCGTACACTTGACACCATACAAGTAGTGGCGCTAAATTTTCAACGCATGAACTACCGCCGCCAATTCAAGATCATGAGTCGGGTATCTCTTTTCGTGTTCCTTTAATTGTCGAGAGGCGTAAGCGATGACTTTACCCCTTTGCATTAGAACACACCCGAGCCCATTTAAAGAAGAGTCACAATAAACCGTCATGTCTTCTACCCCTTCCGGCAACACTAACACCGGAGCTTGACACAACTTCTCTTTTAACAATTGAAAAGCAATTTCTTGCTCGTTTTCCCAATTGAACCTTACGTTCTTCCTTGTCAACTTCGTCAAAGGAGAAACAATCTTAGAAAAGTCTTGGATAAACCGACGATAATAACCGGCCAATCCGAGAAAACTTCGGATTTCCGTAGGCGTAATCGGTCCTCCCCAACTCTTTACCGTCTCAATCTTCCCTGGATCTACTTGATTACCATTTTTGTTCACGATATGGCCAAGGAATTGAACTTCCTTTAGCCAAAATTCACATTTAGAGAATTTAGCATACAACTTCTCCTTCCGTAACGTCTTTAACACACTCCGTAAATGATGTTCATGTTCTTTCATAATCTTCGAATAGAAAAGTATGTCGTCAATGAACACAATTACCGACTTGTCCAACATAGGTTGGCACACTCGGTTCACAAGGTCCATGAATGCCACCGTTGCATTCGTAAGACCAAAAGGCATAACTACGAATTCAAAATGCCCATAACGCGTTCGGAAAGCCGTTTTCTCGATATCTTCCTCACGAACCCGCATTTGGTGATAGCCGGACCGTAGGTCGATTTTAGAGAAATACGTTGCACCTTGGAGTTGGTCGAACAAATCATCAATCCTAGGCAATGGATAACGATTCTTGATCGTCACATTGTTCAACTCCCGATAATCGATGCACATCCGCATACTACCATCCTTATTCTTCACGAATAAAACCGGAGCGCCCCAAGGCGAAGCACTCAGTCGGATAAAACCCTTTTCAAGTAGCTCTTGGATTTGATTTAACAACTCTTGCATTTTCCTTGGCGCTAAACGATAAGGAGTTTTAGCAATGGGAGTAGCTCCCAGAACCAACTCAATGCGAAATTCAACTTGTCTTTCCGCCAGAACACCCAGTAACTCATCCGGAAAAACGTCTTCAAACTTATTTACCACCGGAATTTCACGAATGGGTGGTGGCTCATCACGAGTATCAACAACATGGGTAAGAAAATCTATGCCACCACTAACAAGGAAATGACGTGCCCGTGCAAAAGTGCATATCGGCACAAGTCTTCTCCGTTTATCACCGTGAATAATTAACTCTCCCCCACTTGGGGTCTTCACACGAATAAATTTTTCATGGCATGCAATATCGGCTCTATTATGATCGAGCCAATCCATACCCACAACGATATCGAAATCACCCAAAGTCATCGGAATGAGATCAATTTTAAAGTTTTCGGCACCAAACACAACATCACAATTTTTACACACATCAACCACTAGCACCGTTTTGCCGTCCGCTATTTCGACTTCTAACAGATGACTTAACTTAGCTAACAGTTTATTAAGTTTTGGCACAAATTTTGGAGACACAAACGACAAATTTGCACCGCTATCAAATAGAATTCTTGCCGGATTAGAGTTAACCATAAAAGTACCTGAGACAACTTCATTGGATTGCTTGGCTTCATCATTCGTCATCAAATAGTTGCGACCCCTAGCCGTACCCGCCGCCTTCTCTAGACGCTTAACATTATCGTTTCGCAAATCGGGACACTCCAACTTCTTATGCCCTTCTTTACCGCAATTAAAACAAGTGAGCTTGTTTCCGGAAGATGGTTTCGGACAATCAAGAGCCATATGACCCGCTTACCCACAATTGTAGCACGAAAAAGAAAAACCACCGGAAGCGCCCTTCTTCACGCTATTGACACTTTCGGAACCCTTCTTATTCTTGTTCTTCTTGTTTGAAAAGTTAGAATGACTAGAACCTTCAAACTTTCTTTTAGAAAAAGTGAAATCACTTCTCCTAGGAACTTCCGGCTCAAAACCCCGAGCCAATTCAAATAACTCTTCAAAAGACTTAGCCGCACCCCGACTAATCTTACCCTTATACTCGTCATTCATGGTACAGTAGAAATCTTTCATTAGCTTGTGATCGTCACCAACATATTCCTGACAAAAATGAGTCTTTGCCAAGAAGGTAGACTTGAGAGTAACCAAGTCCATTGAACCTTGTTGCAAATTGTGCAACTCGTCCCAGATTCTATCAAGATCGGAAGAAGTTCGGTATTCTTTGAAAAATTCCTTCTTAAACTCTTCCCACATCAAACTCATACATTGCTCCTCACCATATAAGTTGATTTTATCATCCCACCACAACTTAGCTTCTTCCCACAACATACTAGAACCATACCTCGCCTTCTTCTCGGGAGGACATTCCGCGGTACCGAAAGCTCCCTCGATATCGGAAATCCAACTTGTGCTTTTCAACGGATCCCGTACCCGATTAAACATCAGGGGTTGAGCATCCTTGAAATTTTTGTAATGGAAGTCCTGCCTTCCATTCCCACCGTTTCCATCACCCCCTTCACCACGAGGATGAATGTTTCTAGCTTCTAATGCCTCCTCGATCGCGGCATTCATTCGCTCATTTATCATTTCGGTTACTTGCCCATCAACCAACTCTTGGAAAACCTTTCGAACATCGTCAAGAAAATCCCTTTTTAGCCTTTTAAAGATGGCCTCAACCTTGGCCGTGAGTTCAACGTCCTCACTCGTACTTCCATCATTGGTGTCGTGTCCATTTCTCATCTTCATTCTATAAAACGAAGTAAATTAAGCAACGAAATGAAAGGACTTAACACATACGTATATTCATATACACTACACTACTCCATCTTGCTCAACAATCGTAGTACATCGCTTGTTTGACACGATTTGACCCCGTAACAATGGTAGCTAATCATTGTTACGCGATCACGTCACATTAATTCGCGAGTACAACGTCTATCTCGCTTGATGATTGCTAAGACAACACAAAACAGTTAGCGCAAGGTTAATTCTCATAAACCTAAGCACTAATCAACTCCCGATCCGACCCGTCTCCTACAAGTCCCGCATAAAGCGCATACACAAATAAGTCTAAGTCTAGGCACCTATCTCAAGTCGCCTAAATCCCTTAGACCATGCTCTGATACCACTTGAAACAACCCAACCCGTATTCCATACGATAATTTTTTTTATTAATACATATTTACGCGCCAATTAAATATGTAAACCATTCCACAAGTTCCATTTAAAACGTACCACAATTTGAATGTTTACAAGGCATGAAGGCCATTAATTAAGTTTAATACAAGTTCAACCCACTACAAATGATAGTTTATAATCCAAACGACACTTCGAGCATGGTTTGGGACTAAACTATCCAAAACGTTAGGCCAACTTCCAAAAGCTACAAATCCAAAAGAGTCCCCTAACAAATAAAGCGGGATCTCTAATCCAACCGAATGCCCTTACCCTTGTCCACGCCGGAGCCTATAAAAAGATAAACAACGAGAGGGTAAGCTAAAGCTTAGTGAATGCAATAATTATACACATACATATATAATATACCTACTTGCAAACACTCATTATACATACCGAATACATGCTAGCAACACAATTTGCTTATCATCAATACGAGGCTACCAACCTCCAATACCACAAGCTAGCATAACAATCGCATAATTATATATGTAACTCGAACGATATAATAAGTTCTCGCTTACAACACAATAACCATGGTGAAATGTCCCGTTCATATTGATTATAAACGTTCCATATTAATTGATTTCGTCGCGAGGTTTTGACCTCTATATGAGACTATTTTCAAAGACTGCATTCATTTTTAAAACAACCATAACCTTTATTTTATCGATAAAGGTTTAAAAAGCATTACGTAGATTATCAAGTAATGATAATCTAAAATATACCGTTTACACACGACCATTACATAATGGTTTACAATAATAATATATTACATCAAAAATAAGTTTCTTGAATGCAGTTTTTACATAATATCATACAAGCATGGACTCCAAATCTTGTCCTTATTTTAGTATGCAACAGCGAAAGCTCTTAATAATCAACTGAGAATAAACATGCTTAAAACGTCAACAAAAATGTTGGTGAGTTATAGGTTTAACCTATATATTATCAAATCATAATAATAGACCACAAGATTTCATATTTCAATATACATCCCATACATAGAGATAAAAATCATTCCTATGGTGAACACCTGGTAACCGACATTAACAAGATGCATATAAGAATATCCCCTATCATTCCGGGTAATCCTTCGGACATGATAAAAATGAATTCGAAGTACTAAAGCATCCGGTACTTTGGATGGGGTTCGTTAGGCCCAATAGATCTATCTTTAGGATTCTCGTCAATTAGGCGTGTATTAATTCTCAAAATTAGTGATGTTCCCTAATTCTTAGGCTACCAAGCAAAAAGGGGCATATTCGGCTTCGATAATTCAACCATAGAAAGTAGTTTCATGTACTTGTGTCTATTTTGTAAAACATTTATAAAGCTGCATGTATTCTCATCCCAAAAATATTAGATTTTAAAATTGGGACTGATATTGCTCTAAACATACATATTATTCAACGCAATATCACTTATATTTCATAGGTTTTTATCATCTACAAAGACATTCAATGCGCATTTCACGAGAAAAACGACAAAAGAGTGAAGTTAGAAGAAACGACGATAAAACGATAGTTTTAACTAGATTTATATCAAGAAACGTTTATCCGAATGAAAGTACAAGATGAAAGAAGAAAAGAGTTCAAATGAGAAGTGCCAAATCTGTACACGTCAACACGGGATCAACAAAGAACAACTGAAGAAGAAAAATGAAGAAAACTGTTATTTGATCTTACACGATTCGTGTATGTCTACACGAAACGTGTAGAATATTTGTTCTCACACGAATCGTGTACTGATACACGAATCGTGTAATGTTAGGCCGAGATAATGATAAGACTGAAATGGGGCGGCTGCTTTTGATGTTTTAAAAATAATTCTTTTCTCAAATTGAAGACAGCAAAGACTCCATCCAATTAAGTTCAACTACTACTTCTATTCAGTTTAAATACGGAGTACGTTCAGAAGATCAGGAGACACATTATTACAACACAAAATTACTATACACACACATATTTTCTTACAATTATTATACGCAAGTTATTATTCTGTAATTTTTATTACTCTATTAGTTCAAGGTTAAAAATAGTTGTAATATTAAGGGTGTATTGTTCGTGATAAAGGGTGTTATTGTACGCGTGAAAGGGGTGTTATTATTATAATTTTTCTACCATTTGAAGTTAATGCAAGTGAAGATATTTTAGTAAGTTTACTCTGTTAAAATTAGCGTTGTTATTATGTTTGCATATCTATATTTTTATGTCTACCTTAGTGTAATGGATAGCTAAATTTCCCTAGTGTTTGCTTAAATGTAGAGCCCCTAGTGAAATGGATTGTTACCATTAGTAAAAGTTAAAATGTAACTTTAGTATTTTTAATATTGAGCCTAGTTAAAAGAACCATTTTTATGTAATTAGGTATTTAACCCTTGCCACTTAATTTATTAAATTTAAATAACAAAAGTTGTTTTTATTTACATAAATTGAGCTTCAACATTAAAAATGATCTAGACGAATTTATGGATAAGTTATTGACACCAATTTAGAAATAAACTTCGGTGGTTTGGGTGATATCAATAAATTATATGAAGGTGAAATTATAAAAAGGGAAACCGTTATAATTTAGGTATTGGCGAAGGTCAAAACTAGGCTAGGTCTCAATTTAAATACTTGGGGAATAGTAGCTTTCTAAAAAGAATCCAATGAAAATTAGATTTTATTTAGTTAAGTTGTAACCTTATATTTATTCGAGAGAAAAATGTAAAGTTTGATACTAGAACATTTTAATAGGGCGTAAAACTTAAAACAATCCATGGACCTAGGGGTGACACAATTAAGTGAACACTCCCATTTATCTTATTTATATTTCTTATAAAAGTTTTATATTTATTATTTACGAATTATCGTTTTAAAATAAAAAAAAATACATAAAAACATCTAGTCTTCGTAACAGTTATCTGTCACATCTTTTTACTCTTACACGAATCGTGTATCAGCACACGAATCGTGTAGGAATTAAACGCGGCTACAGTACATCGTAGGTTAAATTTAGGGTTTTAATTATTTAATTATATATATTTAGGTTATTAGTTATTTTAATTAAGTTAATTAGTTTTACTTATTATAAAATACCTTAATAAATGTTTTAATCTTAAAATTAGTATTAATTATTATAAGTTTATAAATTATAACTAGTTTATAATTAGTTAATTAATTAATTTCCTTTTAATTTGTATTAGTTTTATTAAAAATGTCATTTAGTTAATTTAAATAAGTTTATATAATAATTACTTAAAACAAAATTCTAAACATATAGTTTTATTAAAAATTACTATTTTACTAATTACCATCTAGTAATATAATTGTCGCATCATAATTAGTATAATTTCAATTAGATTCCCTTTTTAAGTTAATTTTTGTAATCTTGTAATTTCATTTAGTAATTTAGTTTAAGTTATCTTCTTTTACTGTTACTATAAATTGCCTAATCCAAAACCCTCTTTAATTAAGTTTGACATCAAAGACTATTAAAAAACCATTAAACACTCCATCTCCCTGTGGAACGAATCGGATTTACCAACAAACTAAACTACACGGATAGGACTAGTTGCCTATATATATGTGTGAAATCAACCTGAAATCAATAAAATACCACATATACAATAAATCAATTCGTGTAACAAAACAACTCAAATCCGTTCATAAATAAAGGTCTCGATCGCATACATCAACTTTTTGGCGCCGCTGCCGGGGAAGTTGGCAGTTAAATAAATAGATAATTTTTCTGATTCGTAGTAGTAGTTGGATTTGTACGTGGACCGGGTTGTTGGATCACCAATTTTATTGGTCAATAGAAGGATCCTGCCCCTCTGCTGCATCTTTTGGCTATTCAAAACGTGGGCAAAATCAGAAGGAAAATCTGTTTGTTTAAGGGTTTTTATCATTGTTTTTATGTTATTCGATCCTCTCGAGGAAATTCATTTCCAAGAAAGTTCAAAGTTTTTGAATAAATCCTTTAATTCTTTGTACAATTTCCCAAATTGTATGATCCGTTCAATCCTAAACTCGTTAAACTTAATCCAGAACCTCAAAGAATTAATAAAGGACAAAAACAACAAAAAGAAATAGGAAGTACTAGTAATTTTAAAACACCGAAAAACACTAAAAAAAGAGGTAACCCTAGATAAACCTTTAGTGAAGTGATCTCATAATAGAAATTAATGTATGAACTTACGTTCCTCCAACGCTGAATTAACTCCCTCACATCCTGAACCCGAAAGAAAATTCCACGAACGCTTAAGAGCTCAAGAAGTAGAATCTCTTGCTAAAAATTTAGAGTCACTTTTCTTAGAATCCGACTCTGAACCAATAATTCAACCAATCATAGAGCCGATTATTAAAGAAGAAGAAGAAATGGCTGACACAAATCAAACGATGGAAGCATTAATGAAGGCCACAAGAAAAGGTCAAGGCCACGCAATCATCCAACCCCCGATGACTGATGGCTTTGAAATAAAAGGTCAATTTTTACACATGGTAACTAATACATGTCAATTCGGTGGAGCCCCAAATGAGGATGCTAACGAGCATCTTCGTAAGTTTGTAAGCATTTGCAAGCTTTTCAAAATCAAAGATGTCACCGATGAAGTTGCATGTTTAAAAATCTTTCCATGGTCATTAAAAGATGATGCAAGGGATTGGCTAGACTCATTACCAGAAGGATATATTGAAAACTGGAATGATATGATGGATAAATTTTTGTCAGAATTCTTTCCTGCTTCAAAAGCAGCAAAATTACAAAGTGACATAAATCACTTTAAACAAAAGCCTAATGAAACTCTTTATGAAGCTTGGACCCGATTCAATAAAATGCTTCGAATATGTCCTCAACACGGGTTGAATACATTCCAAAAGGTCCAAATATTCTATAAAGGAGTCAATGTGACAACTAGAAAAGATATAGATGTTGCAGCTGGAGGTTCGATCATGAAGAAAACACCTGAAGACGCTCACACAATCATTGCTGATTTAGCCTCCCATTCTCATAATTGGCATCAAGAAATAGAATTTTCTAGATCATCAAATGTTGCTAGTATTGAAAGCAATGATGAAATTGCTTCTTTAAAAGTTCAAATAGCAAATCAAGCAAGGCAAATCGAGAAAGTAACCAAGGAAATGCATGCTATCAGAGTAGGATGTGAACTGTGCCAAGGTCCCCATCTTACTAGAGATTGTGATCAAAGTACAATGGAAGAACAAGCAAATTTCTTAGGATACTTACGAAAAGGTGAAATGAACTTCAGTGATTTTCCAGCTATAGAAGCAAACAACCGAAAATATCCTCCTATAAACAGCTATCAAGTAGGAGGACCTTCAGGATAAAATAATAATAACTATCAAGGAGGAAATCCAGGTTACCAAAATAACCGGAATTTCCCAAATCAAAATCAAAGAATTCCGCCACCAGGTTATAATAACCGAAATCAACCTCAACGAAATTATCAAAATAATTTCCAACACACACAACCACTAGCATTCAATCAACCACAACCATTAGCAATTATGCAACCTCAACCTGAGAGGAAATCTGGTTTAGAAGATCTCTTAAGAGATTTTATGGTTAAGCACGAGCAAAATGCAGAGCTCCAAACTCAGCAAATCCGAAATCAACAAGCTACAATACAAAACTTAGAAAGAGATGTTGGAAGGATCTCACAGTTACTATCAGAGAGACCACCAGGTACTCTCCCCTCAAATACTCAAGTAAATCCCAACAACCCTCAAACAAGGAACGAGCATGTAAATGCTATAACTACTAGAAGTGGTTTAACTACTAAACCGGAGACTACAAAATCCCCGGAAGTTTCTTTATCTCCTTCTATTTTACAAATACCGGTTGATGAAAATGAGCAAGATAACAAAGAACAAGAGAAAGATGATCCACCTGAGGTCATGCCAAAGAAAAACGAAGAACCACCAGTAAAGGTGCATAAGGAACCTATTCCTTACCCGAAAGCATTAAAGAAAGACAGACTCGCAAGGCGGTATGAGAAATTTGCGGACATGATTAAGCAAATTAGCATTAACATGCCACTCGCGGAGGTTCTTAGGGATATGCCCAATTACGGGAAGTTTTTAAAGGATCTCATATCCTCGAAGGGTAAATACCACGACGTTTCTGCCACATTCCTCCATGAGGAATGTTCGGCCATCTTAAAGAAACAAAATGTACCTCCAAAATTAGGAGACCCTGGTAGTTTTATCATACCATGTATGATGGGTGATTCGGTAGTGTACGATGCACTAGCCGACCTAGGTGCAAGTGTTAACTTAATGCCTTACTCGTTATATTTAAAACTTGACTTAGGAGACTTAAAACCAACCCGAATGGGTATTCGATTAGCAAACCAATCATTTGATACTCCAATAGGTATAGCCGAGGATATACTTGTAAAAGTTGGCTCACTCATCTTTCCCGTCGACTTTGTTATTCTAGAAATGCAAGAGGACACAAAAGTTCCTATCATTTTAGGACGTCCTTTCCTAAATACTGCAGATGCTATCATCAATGTCCAAAAAGAACAATTAAGTCTAGGTGTGGGAAACGAGAGAATTATTTGTCACATTGACAAAGCCATGAAAAGACCCACTTCTACCGATGACTCTTGTTTTCAAATTGATGTTATAAATCTTTGTGTCGAGAATGAATTGAAGGAGCTACTTGAAATTGATATCCCGGGGTTAGCCCCGGTAAGTGAGAATGACTACTTCAATATTGATAAAGATTTTGATGAGTTAATGAAGGTGGTCACGGATGACGAGACCATAATAGAAGAAATTCCCATGGAAGAGGAATCGTTTGAGGAAATCAAAAATGAAGATAGATTTCGTATAAAAAATTCCTTAGAAGAACCACCCGTACTAGAGCTTAAAGAGCTACCCAAACACTTGGAGTATGCTTATCTCGAAGGTACATCTAAATTACCAGTAATTATTGCTTCACATCTTTCAGATAATGAGAAGGATAAGCTAATTTCTGTATTAAAAACCCATAAAAAGGCTATAGCCTGGAAAACAACCGACATTCCGGGAATAAACCCGTCTTATTGTACACATAAAATTCTCCTTGAGAATGACTACAAACCCGTAGTGCAAAGACAACGCAGGCTAAATCCCAACATGAAAGAGGTTGTTAAAAAGGAGGTCGTCAAGCTTCTTGACGCCAAGTTAATCTACCCCATCTCCGATAGTCCATGGGTTAGTCCAGTACAAGTAGTACCCAAAAAGGGGGGTACAACCGTTATATTAAATGAAAAGGACGAACTCGTCCCAACTAGAACAGTTACCAGCTGGAGAGTCTGTATTGATTACAGACGTCTAAATGATGCCACTAGAAAGGATCATTTCCCTTTACCTTTTATTGATCAAATGCTTGAACGATTAGCGGGAAAAGAATATTATTGCTTTTTAGATGGTTTCTCCGGTTACTTCCAAATTCCAATTGATCCCAACGACCAAGAAAAGACCACATTCATTTGTCCTTTCGGTACCTTTGCCTATCGCCGCATGCCGTTTGGTTTATGCAATGCACCCGGAACCTTTCAAAGGTGCATGATGGCAATCTTTGATGATATGGTAGAGGATTGTATGGAAGTCTTCATGGATGACTTTTTCGTGTTTGGAGACTCCTTTGAATCGTGTCTTTTCAATCTAGAACGTATGCTTATCCGATGTGAGAAAGCAAACTTGGTCCTAAATTGGGAAAAATGCCACTTCATGGTGAAGGAGGGCATTGTACTTGGTCACAAAATATCTCGTGCGGGAATAGAGGTAGATAAAGCTAAAATTGAAGTTATCTCTAAGCTACCTAAACCATCAAATGTTAAAGCAATTAGAAGCTTTCTTGGTCACGCAGGATTCTATAGGCGATTTATCAAAGATTTTTCTAAAATCGCCCGCCCATTGACCAAGCTTCTTGAAAAGGATGCTCCATTTGACTTTGACACTAATTGCGAGAATGCATTCTCGATTCTTAAGTCAAAACTCACACAAGCTCCCATTATGGTATCTCCAGATTGGAGTATGCCATTTGAGCTAATGTGCGACGCAAGCGACTATGCTTTAGGTGCTGTTTTAGGACAACGTCCCGATAATCATTTTCTTCTGATTTATTATGCAAGTAAAACTCTAACGGGAGCCCAAATTAATTATACCACCACGGAAAAAGAACTCCTAGCGGTTGTTTATGCATTTGATAAATTTCGGTCATATTTGGTGTTGTCTAAGACCATTGTTTACACGGACCATTCGGCACTTAGGTATTTATTCTCGAAACTAGATGCAAAACATCGTCTCATACGTTGGGTTCTTTTACTTCAAGAATTTGACATTGAGATACGTGACAAGAAAGGAGCTGAGAATCTAGCTGCCGATCATTTATCCCGACTTGAAAACCCCGAATTAGATAAACTTGATGACACAATCATCAAGGACACATTTCCTGACGAATCTCTAATGAGGGTTGAAAAAGAATCTGAAATCCCATGGTTTGCCCATTTTGCAAACTATCTTGCTTCAGGCATACTACAAAAAGGACTTACTTATCAGCAAAAGAAGAAATTTTTTGCGGATTTAAAATCTTATTTCTGGGAATACCCAGACCTATTTCGTGTTGGTGCGGATCAAATAATTCGCCGTTGTGTGTACGGACAAGAAGCTCAACAAATTCTTGAGCATTGCCATCAAGGGCCAACCGGCGGTCATTTCGGACCAAACCACACTGCAAGAAAAATCCTTGAATCGGGCTTTTATTGGCCCACGATCTTTAAAGATGCCCATGATTTCGTTCGGACTTGTAACGCATGCCAACGAACGGGTAACATCACGAAAAAGGATGAGATGCCTCAGACCGGCATCCAAGTTTGTGAAATCTTTGACATTTGGGGAATCGATTTTATGGGACCCTTTCCAAGTTCACATAAGTGCAAGTACATACTAGTAGCCGTTGACTATGTATCCAAGTGGGCTGAAGCAAAAGCTTTGCCTACAAATGATGCTAGGGTGGTGATAAACTTCTTGAAAAATCTCTTCTCACGCTTTGGAATCCCAAAAGCACTCATATCCGACCGAGGAACACATTTTACCAACAACCTTCTTGAAAAGGTGTTGAAGAAGTATGGTGTAACTCATCGTTTCTCTACTCCGTACCACCCGCAAACAAGTGGTCAAGTGGAGAACACGAATCGTGCCTTAAAACGCATACTTGAGAAGACGGTTAATAACAACCCAAAAATCTGGCAACGCAAGTTAGATGACGCGTTGTGGGCTTTTAGGACTGCGTATAAAACACCAATAGGTACCACGCCATTTAGACTTGTATACGGTAAAGCGTGTCATCTACCTGTTGAAATTGAACACAAGGCGTACTGGGCTATGAGAGAATGTAATACCGACCTTGTACAAGCCGGAGAAAATAGGTTATCACAACTTAACGAACTAGATGAATTAAGATTACAAGCCTACGAAAATTCTAAAACATATAAAGAAAAAACTAAAGTATGGCACGATGCACGATTAAAAAAGAAAGAATTTGAGCAAGGGGATAAAGTATTGGTATTCCAATCACGTTTCAAGTTTTCACCTGGTAAACTTAGATCCCGATGGAATGGGCCATATATAATAAAACAGGTTTTTCCATCTGGATATGCAGAGTTGTATGATAAAGACGGCGGAACTTTCAAAGTGAACGGACACAGACTCAAGTTATACTTTGAAGAAATCAATACTACGGAAAGAGACGAAACCACCTTCTACCCTAAGGACAAATAAATTCAGGGTAACTCTAAGGTTTTAAACTCCATTCTCGATTTTTATTCTTAGCTTTAAGAGTGGGGTTAGATTGGTCTTTCCCTAGCAGACCCTAAAGAACTAGTCTTCTCCCTCCATTCTACCTTTTTAATTTCTTTTGGTTTGTTTTTATTGTTTATTTTTAAGATGCGAGGTCAATATATCTACAACCACTTCATTTTAATATGCGATAAGATTTTACCAAGAGATGTGGTGTTAGATATTAAGAAAAGATGCGATGCGATGAGAAAAGGAGAAAGACAAGATTATAATGAGAAAAATTATGGAAAAGGCAAATCAAAATGCGCTAAAAGGCGTCGGGCACGTCAATTGGGTAAATGTGAAAAATGTGGAAAACCAGCTCACTCAGGAGATTGCCCAAAGAACCAAACGGACTCTAATTTCGAGTACGTAACTTTATGCCGAGAAGGGCCTTTCAAATGTTTAGAAGAAAACCTCTTAAACCCACGAGGTTACGCCTACGAGGCAATGGGAAGCGAAATTTCGCGACTCGACTACGAAGCGAGTCAACGTGGGTTCACTATCTAATTCTTTTTCTCGTCGATTGTATGTATGTGCATATATAATTTTCATTTTTTTTTATTTTGTGTGTATTTTGGTTTATATTTGTTTGCAGTGAGTTTTATAAAAAGGTCTACTATTTAAAATTGATTAAACTTGAATTTAACCTGTTTTCATTAAAAACGATAATGTTAAAGTGTTAAAACTGAATTATTGTTGTTCAAAATTGCACGCAATTAATTGTTAAATTTTTAAGATATCATTTAAATAGTAAACCACGAAAAACAAAATAAATATAAAAAAAAATTCTTTCTACTAAATTGAGGTGAAACGCCTTGAGTTTAACCTGTTTCTTTGAAAATGAAAATGTTAGGTGTCACAACTGAATTTTTATTTTTCAAAAAATTGTACAGAATATTTGTTAAATTCTAAAAGTCTATAGTAGATTGCAAAAATATACTCTTTTATCAATAACCGTAAAAATATATAACTTGTAAATCTTTGTCGTGGATAATGATAGGTTTGTCAACCGAAATTAATCTCTACCTAGACGATAGGAAACAAAGTTTTAAGTTTGAAAATTAGTTGATTTAAGGGTATATAACAAAAATAGAGTGAATTTTTATTTATTTAATTTTTATTTTTCATGTACTTGTTTTTATTTTATTTATTTTCGATAAAATTATAAAAACGTTAAACTTTTAATTAATTGAATTTTATAAATTGAAATTAAAAATTTATAAACGGATTAAGATCAGGTGTAAAAACCGAATTTCCGTTACAAATATAAATTTATAAAAGATATTTTGAATTCAATTGATTTTAAGTTAAATAAAAATAGAGTGTATTTTACATTATGTAATTTTAATTTTTTATGAACTTGTTCTAAAATTAAAAGTGTTAATATTTTTAACACAAAAATAGAGTGTTTTTATTTTATTTTTTTGAATTTGTTTTCAGAAAAACTATAAAAACTTTAACTATTAATGAATTGAATTTTATAAATTTATTTTTAAGATTTATAAACGGATAAAGAACAGGTGTAAAAACCGAATTTCCGTTACAAATATAAATCTATAAAAGAGATTTTAAATTTAATTAATTATAAGTTATATAAAAAAAAAAAAAAAAAAAAATACAACTGGAAATTAAGCCTTACACGATTCGTGTAGCCCTACACGATTCGTGTAAGGCCAAAAACACTGAACATAACAGATCGGGCAGGGGCTGCTTCTCACACTCTATCCCTCCCCAATTTTTCTGCTTTGACGAACCACACACCCAAAAATCCTCAAATTCGCACCAAATCAATAAATTAACACCTCCAATCTCCTCTAATTCTTCAATCTTTCATCATGCCAAGAGTGGTAAGGATTTTTAACCCATTTTAATTAGTGTTCTTCAAGTTTTTCATAATTTTTCTTTATAGCATTAATACGAATTATATGCATGTTTTGTTGATTTTTGTTTGATTATTGTTATATCTATGTTGTTAGTAATATGATAAACCCGATTAGCATAAGAAAATGATGTTTAATTAGTGTTTGCAAATTAGGGTTTATACCAATTTGGGGAAAATTGAGAAATTGAAACTAAAGTGTGTTAATTTAGTTATAATTAGTAGTTTTTGAGTATTTTGTTAGTATATAGAACTTGTGAACATGATTTTGATTGCTTGATTGTGTGATTTTTAATTTTAGCCTAAAATTGATAACTTTTGATACTTTCATGAATCAAGTATGCGTTTGAATGATGTTAAGGATGATTTAGAAGCTGAGATATGCGCAATGTGATTGAATTGAAGTAGATATGCTTAGAAAAATTGCGTGTTTTCACTTGTGAATTAGACTTTTTACATGAAACTTGATTTTTGATTTGTGATTTTTGGTTTGTTTTTGCTTTGTTTTGGATAATAGAACTAAATATCCCAAGTTTGTTGAATTAAATTGATTAAGGTGGTGTTGAAAACAAGTTGTCTGTTGAAGTTAAAATCTTTGCTAACATTTACACATTCTATTGGGATGATTTCCTTGTTTTTAAAATGTTATGCAGGGACCAATTAGAATGAGGGCAGTTAACCAACAAGAGGAAGTTACGCCCGAAATGGAACAACAAATGTTGCAACTACACCCGATTCTACATTTCCCTATTGAAATAAGCCAAAGGGTACAAAAAGTTAAAGATTTACTTACTCTGGTAAATCGAACAATCAATCAAGTTTGCGTTGTTGATTGGACTCCCTTAGGTCACCCAGTTAATTTAGATACACAGATACGGAATATTTTAACCCAAAGCTACACGGATGAATTTGGGGTAATTAGGTATTTTAATGACTGGGAGAGATTGTTTGGTTTGACTGCTCCTGTATATAGGGATTTGTGTTTAGAATTTTACTCTACTGTTAGGATGGATAAAAGCCCCGCAAGTGTCCAAGATACTAGTTTCCTACAATTCCGACTGGGTGGGGTTGATAGAGTAATGTCCCTAGGCGACTTAACTATGGCCTTAGGGATTTATGAGGGTGATGATATGATTGCTCCAGGTTTTTGGGAATTTATATTTACAGGAGCTAGGTATTCAGGAGATTATGATTCTGTCAGCGTCTGGCGATCTTTTTCCGGAAGAAATTCATATACAGCAGGCCGAGAATCATACCTTAAGATCCAAGATATTCGCTATCGATTAATTCATAAATTTATAGCGAACACGATTAACCAAAGGGCATTCCTTACTACAGATAGGATTAATTATGTCGACCTTTGGTATTTGGATGTTATTAGAGATAGGGAAACTAATATTAGTATACCCTATGGAGTGGCCTACTTTTTGGCCAATGTAGGTAAGGGTGCTCGAGGAGACAGTGACATATCGGGGGGTCACTATATCACATGTTTGGCATCCTGGTTCGATATCAACCCGAACGACTTCGCACCTCCAATCCAACCGATAAATCAACAGGTTCGTACCTTAGGATTGGATGTGTATAGGACAGCTAAAGCTATACGGGTGAGGGCTGGGGTGATTAGTTTAAGGCCACAGGAAGTTGCGCTTCAGGAACCCATGGAAGAGGATGACGAACCCGAGAGGGAAGCCAGGAGGAGACGACGAGAGACAGATCAGGCTAGCTCGTCTCATACAGGTACTTCTGATTTCGATATGCTCCAAAACTCGTTTAACGCATTGAGTTTAGATGTACGTAATTCATATCAAAACTGGGGAGCGAGATCAGAAGATCAGTACACTGCTTTATCTCGGCAATTAGGGGACATTAGGCATACCCAGCTAGATCAATATAATATGCTGTCCAACATCCGATATGATCAGAGGGGAATGGGAAATCAATTAGAGTGGGCGCACCAACAAGCATATCTATACGCGTCTAACCCGCAAGCTTACGCACCCTCAGCCTTTCCATCATATCCCCCATGGCAATCACCCGATGACCCTCTACCTCCACCCTATGACTATAACGCCGCAATAGCCGCGAGTCAGGATGCATATAGGTTTTTCTACGAGGAACAACGCCTAAACGAGCAACGGCAGCGACAGCAACAGGAGGAGGGCGAACGAGGAGGACCATTTTGGAGCCCGTTTGACTAGTTCTATTGTTTTTATTATTTTTTTTTATTTTTTATTTTTTAGTTTGTAATAACATAATTGAATGGTGTGTATTGATATTCTTTATACTTCTAATGTTTTATTGTATATTAGTAAGAAATAAGTGTGGGGTAATATTGTTTTGTATGATTGAAGTACAACCCCATATTTTGTGTGTTTTTAACATGGTTTTGACAGGTACAGACAAAAATGCAATTAGACGAAACGAAACATCGATACAAACGTTGGATAAAATCATAGGTAAAACAATTTGAAAATCCAAATCGGTTAACAAAGGAAGTTCCAAATACTTCACACTAATTGTCCTCTCAAATTTATACATTATTATCTGATTTTATGTAATGAGGGCATTACATAATCTTAAGTGTGGGGTGGGAATATATAAATTCTCGAGAACTTATAAGTTATTGGTTTTTATGAAAATTTGAAAATTTTTAAACAAATGTATCTAATCAATTTTTAAGGTAACTACGAGCAATTAAAGATCAGGTGTAAAAACCGAAATTGTTGTCTCCATACATTAAAAATACATAAGTTTATTTGTTTAAAACTTATAAAAGAAAACCATTTATAACAAGAATTTATAAATCCTTATATTGAGAACCATTTATCACATGTTTCTTTGAAGTTTATTGCAGATATCATTGCTAAGGAACGTATAAACCTGAATATTCCATTATCACGAGTAATAGAGGATGAATCAAGTCCATCCCGTAAGGAAGTAAAGTCTTCCGAATTGACACACTTGCTAACTTATGTTAGAAGATGTAGTCCAGAACAGCTGTAGGTTGACGAAAAATCTTGTAAAGTCATCCCTAAAATCGGCTGGAAATCCACCTAACCTCAGCATCAAACAGGGTTTTTGGTGGTCAGACTTATCCTAACCATGAGAAGGATATGTCCCGTACAATGGGGGGGCACAATGCAAATTAGCTTTTAAGACTAATGAATCTAATCCCCAGATGGATGATCTCCGTAAAGATCAACTGCATCTATGTTTGACCGCGGTCAACATACATATGCCATAACAAATTGAGGTGTGCAAACTCATGGTTCACCGATGATATTTGGACACGATATAATTTTGTTCTAAAACTTATGCTATTTTATGAATTATATTTGTGTAAAACTATTTTTGGACATTTGGCTTCAAGTTCCATGATACTACAATCATGGGGGCGAATAGCTTGCTAATCGCCGACTGAGACTTCGGTTTTCAGTTACCCTCAACCGGAATTTGAGGTTAAAACCGGAAAACGTGTCTAGTGTAAAAACTAGCATGACATTTTATAAAATCATAAAACGTTTTCACAAGGTCCAATTTTCCCTAAGGATCCAAATTTTTAAACCCTAATCACGAGTTTCATGTTTGTTTCTGTTGTCAGAATTTCATTTCGTGTGGTGTGCGTGTGATCCAATAAATACTGTGTTGTGTAATATATTTCATATAGCGTGTGTTTCATTTCGTGTAGTGTGTGTTGTGTGATCTAAATGTTCGATAAGAAAGATATATAATGTTCTAACTCTGTTAAAAGATGTAATTGCTTGAGGACAAGCAACGTTCTAGTGTGGGGTATTTTGATATTGCTCTAAACATACATATTATTCAACGCAATATCACTTATATTTCATAGGTTTTTATCATCTACAAAGACATTCAATGCGCATTTCACGAGAAAAACGACAAAAGAGTGAAGTTAGAAGAAACGACGATAAAACGATAGTTTTAACTAGATTTATATCAAGAAACGTTTATCCGAATGAAAGTACAAGATGAAAGAAGAAAAGAGTTCAAATGAGAAGTGCCAAATCTGTACACATCAACACGGGATCAACAAAGAACAACTGAAGAAGAAAAATGAAGAAAACTGTTATTTGATCTTACACGATTCGTGTATGTCTACACGAAACGTGTAGAATATTTGTTCTCACACGAATCGTGTACTGATACACGAATCGTGTAATGTTAGGCCGAGATAATGATAAGACT